>NC_135378.1:25259836-25578836 GCF_049243985.1 Paroedura picta
CGAACCGTTCACTGGGTACTTATCCGTACGAAAATCCCTATAGATTTACCTGTTTTTACAAGGAAATAAAATGTGAAAAAAATATTTCTACATCCCATGGCCTTTCCCAACCATTTAAATTTTTCTCTTACAGGGCTAACACTTCCGAAAAACCAATACAATGCCCACCCGGAACAATATATAATGCTAAACGAACCGTTCACTGGGTACTTATCCGTACGAAAATCCCTATAGATTTATCTGTTTTTACAAGGAAATAAAATGTGAAAAAAAATATTTCTACATCCCATGGCCTTTCCCAACCATTTAAATTTTTCTCTTACAGGTCTAACACTTCCGAAAAACCCATACAACGCCCACCCGGAACAATATATAAAGCTAAACGAACCGTTCACTGGGTACTTATCCGTATGAAAATCCCTATAGATTTACCTGTTTTTACAAGGAAATAAAATGTGAAAAAAATATTTCTACATCCCATGGCCTTTCCCAACCATTTAATTTTTTCTCTTACAGGTCTAACACTTCCGAAAAACCCATACAAAGCCCACCCGGAACAATATATAAAGCTAAACGAACCGTTCACTGGGTACTTATCCGTACGAAAATCCCTATTGATTTACCTGTTTTTACAAGGAAATAAAATGTGAAAAAAATATTTCTACATCCCATGGCCTTTCCCAACCATTTAATTTTTTCTCTTACAGGTCTAACACTTCCGAAAAACCAATACAATGCCCACCCGGAACAATATATAAAGCTAAACGAACCGTTCACTGGGTACTTATCCGTACGAAAATCCCTATTGATTTAACTGTTTTTACAAGGAAATAAAATGTGAAAAAAATATTTCTACATCCCATGGCCTTTCCCAACCATTTAAATTTTTCTCTTACAGGTCTTACACTTCTGAAAAACCAATACAATGCCCACCCGGTACAATATATAAAGCTAAACGAACCGTTCACTGGGTACTTATCCGTACGAAAATCCCTATTGATTTACCTGTTTTTACAAGGAAATAAAATGTGAAAAAAATATTTCTACATCCCATGGCCTTTCCCAACCATTTAAATTTTTCTCTTACAAGTCTAACACTTCCGAAAAACCAATACAACGCCCACCCGGAACAATATATAAAGCTAAACGAACCGTTCACTGGGTACTTATATGTATGAAAATCCCTATTGATTTACCTGTTTTTACAAGGAAATAAAATGTGAAAAAAATATTTCTACATCCCATGGCCTTTCCCAACCATTTAAATTTTTCTCTTACAGGTCTATCACTTCCGAAAAACCAATACAACGCCCACCCGGAACAATATATAAAGCTAAACGAACCGTTCACTGGGTACTTATATGTACGAAAATCCCTATTGATTTACCTGTTTTTTCAAGGAAATAAGATGTGAAAACATTATTTCTTCATCCCATGGCCTTTCCCAACCATTTACATTTTTCTCTTACAAGTCTAACACTTCCGAAAAACCAATACAACGCCCACCCGGACCAATATATTAAGCTAAACGAACCGTTCACTGGGTACTTATCCGTACGAAAATCCCTATAGGTTTACCTGTTTTTACAAGGAAATAAGATGTGAAAAAAATATTTCTACATCCCATGGCCTTTCCCAACCATTTAAATTTTTCTCTTACAAAGCTAACACTTCCGAAAAACCAATACAACGCCCACCCGGAACAATACATAAAGCTAAACGAACCGTTCACTGGGTACTTATCCGTACGAAAATCCCTATTGATTTACCTGTTTTTACAAGGAAATAAAATGTGAAAAAAATATTTCTACATCCCATGGCCTTTCCCAACGATTTAAATTTTTTTCTTACAGGTCTAACACTTCCGAAAAACCAGTACAACGCCCACCCGGAACAATATATAAAGCTAAACGAACCGTTCACTGGGTACTTATCCGTACGAAAATCCCTATTGATTTACCTTTTTTTACAAGGAAATAAAATGTGAAAAAAATATTTCTACATCCCATGGCCTTTCCCAACCATTTAAATTTTTCTCTTACAGGTCTATCACTTCCGAAAAACCAATACAACGCCCATCCGGATCAATATATAAAGCTAAACGAACCGTTCACTGGGTACTTATCCGTACGAAAATCCCTATTGATTTACCTGTTTTTACAAGGAAATAAAATGTGAAAAAAATATTTCTACATCCCATGGCCTTTCCCAACCATTTAAATTTTTCTCTTACAAGACTAACACTTCCGAAAAATCAATACAACGCCCACCCGGAACAATATATAAAGCTAAACGAACCGTTCACTGGGTACTTATCCGTACGAAAATCCCTATTGATTTACCTGTTTTTACAAGGAAATAAAATGTGAAAAAAATATTTCTACATCCCATGACCTTTCCCAACCATTTAAATTTTTCTCTTACAGGGCTAACACTTCCGAAAAACCAATACAACGCCCACCCGGACCAATATATTAAGCTAAACGAACCGTTCACTGGGTACTTATCCGTACGAAAATCCCTATTGATTTACCTGTTTTTACAAGGAAATAAAATGTGAAAAAATATTTCTACATCCCATGGCCTTTCCCAACCATTTAAATTTTTCTCTTACAAGTCTAACACTTCCGAAAAACCAATACAACGCCCACCCGGACCAATATATTAAGCTAAACGAACCGTTCACTGGGTACTTATCCGTACGAAAATCCCTATAGGTTTACCTGTTTTTACAAGGAAATAAGATGTGAAAAAAATATTTCTACATCCCATGGCCTTTCCCAACCATTTAAATTTTTCTCTTACAAAGCTAACACTTCCGAAAAACCAATACAACGCCCACCCGGACCAATATATTAAGCTAAACGAACCGTTCACTGGGTACTTATCCGTACGAAAATCTCTATTGATTTACCTGTTTTTACAAGGAAATAAAATGTGAAAAAATATTTCTACATCCCATGGCCTTTCCCAACCATTTAAATTTTTCTCTTACAGGGCTAACACTTCCGAAAAACCAATACAACGCCCACCCGGATCAATATATAAAGCTAAACGACCCGTTCACTGGATACTTATGTGTACGAAAATCCCTATTGATTTAACTGTTTTTACAAGGAAATAAGATGTGAAAACATTATTTCTACATCCCATGGCCTTTCCCAACCATTTAAATTTTTCTCTTACAGGGCTAACACTTCCGAAAAACCAATACAACGCCCACCCGGACCAATATATTAAGCTAAACGAACCGTTCACTGGGTACTTATCCGTACGAAAATCCCTATAGATTTACCTGTTTTTACAAGGAAATAAAATGTGAAAAAAATATTTCTACATCCCATGGCCTTTCCCAACCATTTAAATTTTTCTCTTACAGGGCTAACACTTCCGAAAAACCAATACAATGCCCACCCGGAACAATATATAATGCTAAACGAACCGTTCACTGGGTACTTATCCGTACGAAAATCCCTATAGATTTATCTGTTTTTACAAGGAAATAAAATGTGAAAAAAAATATTTCTACATCCCATGGCCTTTCCCAACCATTTAAATTTTTCTCTTACAGGTCTAACACTTCCGAAAAACCCATACAACGCCCACCCGGAACAATATATAAAGCTAAACGAACCGTTCACTGGGTACTTATCCGTATGAAAATCCCTATAGATTTACCTGTTTTTACAAGGAAATAAAATGTGAAAAAAATATTTCTACATCCCATGGCCTTTCCCAACCATTTAATTTTTTCTCTTACAGGTCTAACACTTCCGAAAAACCCATACAAAGCCCACCCGGAACAATATATAAAGCTAAACGAACCGTTCACTGGGTACTTATCCGTACGAAAATCCCTATTGATTTACCTGTTTTTACAAGGAAATAAAATGTGAAAAAAATATTTCTACATCCCATGGCCTTTCCCAACCATTTAATTTTTTCTCTTACAGGTCTAACACTTCCGAAAAACCAATACAATGCCCACCCGGAACAATATATAAAGCTAAACGAACCGTTCACTGGGTACTTATCCGTACGAAAATCCCTATTGATTTAACTGTTTTTACAAGGAAATAAAATGTGAAAAAAATATTTCTACATCCCATGGCCTTTCCCAACCATTTAAATTTTTCTCTTACAGGTCTTACACTTCTGAAAAACCAATACAATGCCCACCCGGTACAATATATAAAGCTAAACGAACCGTTCACTGGGTACTTATCCGTACGAAAATCCCTATTGATTTACCTGTTTTTACAAGGAAATAAAATGTGAAAAAAATATTTCTACATCCCATGGCCTTTCCCAACCATTTAAATTTTTCTCTTACAAGTCTAACACTTCCGAAAAACCAATACAACGCCCACCCGGAACAATATATAAAGCTAAACGAACCGTTCACTGGGTACTTATATGTATGAAAATCCCTATTGATTTACCTGTTTTTACAAGGAAATAAAATGTGAAAAAAATATTTCTACATCCCATGGCCTTTCCCAACCATTTAAATTTTTCTCTTACAGGTCTATCACTTCCGAAAAACCAATACAACGCCCACCCGGAACAATATATAAAGCTAAACGAACCGTTCACTGGGTACTTATATGTACGAAAATCCCTATTGATTTACCTGTTTTTACAAGGAAATAAGATGTGAAAACATTATTTCTTCATCCCATGGCCTTTCCCAACCATTTACATTTTTCTCTTACAAGTCTAACACTTCCGAAAAACCAATACAACGCCCACCCGGACCAATATATTAAGCTAAACGAACCGTTCACTGGGTACTTATCCGTACGAAAATCCCTATAGGTTTACCTGTTTTTACAAGGAAATAAGATGTGAAAAAAATATTTCTACATCCCATGGCCTTTCCCAACCATTTAAATTTTTCTCTTACAAAGCTAACACTTCCGAAAAACCAATACAACGCCCACCCGGAACAATACATAAAGCTAAACGAACCGTTCACTGGGTACTTATCCGTACGAAAATCCCTATTGATTTACCTGTTTTTACAAGGAAATAAAATGTGAAAAAAATATTTCTACATCCCATGGCCTTTCCCAACGATTTAAATTTTTTTCTTACAGGTCTAACACTTCCGAAAAACCAGTACAACGCCCACCCGGAACAATATATAAAGCTAAACGAACCGTTCACTGGGTACTTATCCGTACGAAAATCCCTATTGATTTACCTTTTTTTACAAGGAAATAAAATGTGAAAAAAATATTTCTACATCCCATGGCCTTTCCCAACCATTTAAATTTTTCTCTTACAGGTCTATCACTTCCGAAAAACCAATACAACGCCCATCCGGATCAATATATAAAGCTAAACGAACCGTTCACTGGGTACTTATCCGTACGAAAATCCCTATTGATTTACCTGTTTTTACAAGGAAATAAAATGTGAAAAAAATATTTCTACATCCCATGGCCTTTCCCAACCATTTAAATTTTTCTCTTACAAGACTAACACTTCCGAAAAATCAATACAACGCCCACCCGGAACAATATATAAAGCTAAACGAACCGTTCACTGGGTACTTATCCGTACGAAAATCCCTATTGATTTACCTGTTTTTACAAGGAAATAAAATGTGAAAAAAATATTTCTACATCCCATGACCTTTCCCAACCATTTAAATTTTTCTCTTACAGGGCTAACACTTCCGAAAAACCAATACAACGCCCACCCGGACCAATATATCAAGCTAAACGAACCGTTCACTGGGTACTTATCCGTACGAAAATCCCTATTGATTTACCTGTTTTTACAAGGAAATAAAATGTGAAAAAATATTTCTACATCCCATGGCCTTTCCCAACCATTTAAATTTTTCTCTTACAAGTCTAACACTTCCGAAAAACCAATACAACGCCCACCCGGACCAATATATTAAGCTAAACGAACCGTTCACTGGGTACTTATCCGTACGAAAATCCCTATAGGTTTACCTGTTTTTACAAGGAAATAAGATGTGAAAAAAATATTTCTACATCCCATGGCCTTTCCCAACCATTTAAATTTTTCTCTTACAAAGCTAACACTTCCGAAAAACCAATACAACGCCCACCCGGACCAATATATTAAGCTAAACGAACCGTTCACTGGGTACTTATCCGTACGAAAATCTCTATTGATTTACCTGTTTTTACAAGGAAATAAAATGTGAAAAAATATTTCTACATCCCATGGCCTTTCCCAACCATTTAAATTTTTCTCTTATAGGTCTAATACTTCCGAAAAACCAATACAACGCCCACCCGGATCAATATATAAAGCTAAACGACCCGTTCACTGGATACTTATGTGTACGAAAATCCCTATTGATTTAACTGTTTTTACAAGGAAATAAGATGTGAAAACATTATTTCTACATCCCATGGCCTTTCCCAACCATTTAAATTTTTCTCTTACAGGGCTAACACTTCCGAAAAACCAATACAACGCCCACCCGGACCAATATATTAAGCTAAACGAACCGTTCACTGGGTACTTATCCGTACGAAAATCCCTATAGATTTACCTGTTTTTACAAGGAAATAAAATGTGAAAAAAATATTTCTACATCCCATGGCCTTTCCCAACCATTTAAATTTTTCTCTTACAGGGCTAACACTTCCGAAAAACCAATACAATGCCCACCCGGAACAATATATAATGCTAAACGAACCGTTCACTGGGTACTTATCCGTACGAAAATCCCTATAGATTTATCTGTTTTTACAAGGAAATAAAATGTGAAAAAAAATATTTCTACATCCCATGGCCTTTCCCAACCATTTAAATTTTTCTCTTACAGGTCTAACACTTCCGAAAAACCCATACAACGCCCACCCGGAACAATATATAAAGCTAAACGAACCGTTCACTGGGTACTTATCCGTATGAAAATCCCTATAGATTTACCTGTTTTTACAAGGAAATAAAATGTGAAAAAAATATTTCTACATCCCATGGCCTTTCCCAACCATTTAATTTTTTCTCTTACAGGTCTAACACTTCCGAAAAACCCATACAAAGCCCACCCGGAACAATATATAAAGCTAAACGAACCGTTCACTGGGTACTTATCCGTACGAAAATCCCTATTGATTTACCTGTTTTTACAAGGAAATAAAATGTGAAAAAAATATTTCTACATCCCATGGCCTTTCCCAACCATTTAATTTTTTCTCTTACAGGTCTAACACTTCCGAAAAACCAATACAATGCCCACCCGGAACAATATATAAAGCTAAACGAACCGTTCACTGGGTACTTATCCGTACGAAAATCCCTATTGATTTAACTGTTTTTACAAGGAAATAAAATGTGAAAAAAATATTTCTACATCCCATGGCCTTTCCCAACCATTTAAATTTTTCTCTTACAGGTCTTACACTTCTGAAAAACCAATACAATGCCCACCCGGTACAATATATAAAGCTAAACGAACCGTTCACTGGGTACTTATCCGTACGAAAATCCCTATTGATTTACCTGTTTTTACAAGGAAATAAAATGTGAAAAAAATATTTCTACATCCCATGGCCTTTCCCAACCATTTAAATTTTTCTCTTACAAGTCTAACACTTCCGAAAAACCAATACAACGCCCACCCGGAACAATATATAAAGCTAAACGAACCGTTCACTGGGTACTTATATGTATGAAAATCCCTATTGATTTACCTGTTTTTACAAGGAAATAAAATGTGAAAAAAATATTTCTACATCCCATGGCCTTTCCCAACCATTTAAATTTTTCTCTTACAGGTCTATCACTTCCGAAAAACCAATACAACGCCCACCCGGAACAATATATAAAGCTAAACGAACCGTTCACTGGGTACTTATATGTACGAAAATCCCTATTGATTTACCTGTTTTTACAAGGAAATAAGATGTGAAAACATTATTTCTTCATCCCATGGCCTTTCCCAACCATTTACATTTTTCTCTTACAAGTCTAACACTTCCGAAAAACCAATACAACGCCCACCCGGACCAATATATTAAGCTAAACGAACCGTTCACTGGGTACTTATCCGTACGAAAATCCCTATAGGTTTACCTGTTTTTACAAGGAAATAAGATGTGAAAAAAATATTTCTACATCCCATGGCCTTTCCCAACCATTTAAATTTTTCTCTTACAAAGCTAACACTTCCGAAAAACCAATACAACGCCCACCCGGAACAATACATAAAGCTAAACGAACCGTTCACTGGGTACTTATCCGTACGAAAATCCCTATTGATTTACCTGTTTTTACAAGGAAATAAAATGTGAAAAAAATATTTCTACATCCCATGGCCTTTCCCAACGATTTAAATTTTTTTCTTACAGGTCTAACACTTCCGAAAAACCAGTACAACGCCCACCCGGAACAATATATAAAGCTAAACGAACCGTTCACTGGGTACTTATCCGTACGAAAATCCCTATTGATTTACCTTTTTTTACAAGGAAATAAAATGTGAAAAAAATATTTCTACATCCCATGGCCTTTCCCAACCATTTAAATTTTTCTCTTACAGGTCTATCACTTCCGAAAAACCAATACAACGCCCATCCGGATCAATATATAAAGCTAAACGAACCGTTCACTGGGTACTTATCCGTACGAAAATCCCTATTGATTTACCTGTTTTTACAAGGAAATAAAATGTGAAAAAAATATTTCTACATCCCATGGCCTTTCCCAACCATTTAAATTTTTCTCTTACAAGACTAACACTTCCGAAAAATCAATACAACGCCCACCCGGAACAATATATAAAGCTAAACGAACCGTTCACTGGGTACTTATCCGTACGAAAATCCCTATTGATTTACCTGTTTTTACAAGGAAATAAAATGTGAAAAAAATATTTCTACATCCCATGACCTTTCCCAACCATTTAAATTTTTCTCTTACAGGGCTAACACTTCCGAAAAACCAATACAACGCCCACCCGGACCAATATATTAAGCTAAACGAACCGTTCACTGGGTACTTATCCGTACGAAAATCCCTATTGATTTACCTGTTTTTACAAGGAAATAAAATGTGAAAAAATATTTCTACATCCCATGGCCTTTCCCAACCATTTAAATTTTTCTCTTACAAGTCTAACACTTCCGAAAAACCAATACAACGCCCACCCGGACCAATATATTAAGCTAAACGAACCGTTCACTGGGTACTTATCCGTACGAAAATCCCTATAGGTTTACCTGTTTTTACAAGGAAATAAGATGTGAAAAAAATATTTCTACATCCCATGGCCTTTCCCAACCATTTAAATTTTTCTCTTACAAAGCTAACACTTCCGAAAAACCAATACAACGCCCACCCGGAACAATACATAAAGCTAAACGAACCGTTCACTGGGTACTTATCCGTACGAAAATCCCTATTGATTTACCTGTTTTTACAAGGAAATAAAATGTGAAAAAAATATTTCTACATCCCATGGCCTTTCCCAACGATTTAAATTTTTTTCTTACAGGTCTAACACTTCCGAAAAACCAGTACAACGCCCACCCGGAACAATATATAAAGCTAAACGAACCGTTCACTGGGTACTTATCCGTACGAAAATCCCTATTGATTTACCTTTTTTTACAAGGAAATAAAATGTGAAAAAAATATTTCTACATCCCATGGCCTTTCCCAACCATTTAAATTTTTCTCTTACAGGTCTATCACTTCCGAAAAACCAATACAACGCCCATCCGGATCAATATATAAAGCTAAACGAACCGTTCACTGGGTACTTATCCGTACGAAAATCCCTATTGATTTACCTGTTTTTACAAGGAAATAAAATGTGAAAAAAATATTTCTACATCCCATGGCCTTTCCCAACCATTTAAATTTTTCTCTTACAAGACTAACACTTCCGAAAAATCAATACAACGCCCACCCGGAACAATATATAAAGCTAAACGAACCGTTCACTGGGTACTTATCCGTACGAAAATCCCTATTGATTTACCTGTTTTTACAAGGAAATAAAATGTGAAAAAAATATTTCTACATCCCATGACCTTTCCCAACCATTTAAATTTTTCTCTTACAGGGCTAACACTTCCGAAAAACCAATACAACGCCCACCCGGACCAATATATTAAGCTAAACGAACCGTTCACTGGGTACTTATCCGTACGAAAATCCCTATTGATTTACCTGTTTTTACAAGGAAATAAAATGTGAAAAAATATTTCTACATCCCATGGCCTTTCCCAACCATTTAAATTTTTCTCTTACAAGTCTAACACTTCCGAAAAATCAATACAACGCCCACCCGGAACAATATATAAAGCTAAACGAACCGTTCACTGGGTACTTATCCGTACGAAAATCCCTATTGATTTACCTGTTTTTACAAGGAAATAAAATGTGAAAAAAATATTTCTACATCCCATGACCTTTCCCAACCATTTAAATTTTTCTCTTACAGGGCTATCACTTCCGAAAAACCAATACAACGCCCACCCGGACCAATATATTAAGCTAAACGAACCGTTCACTGGGTACTTATCCGTACGAAAATCCCTATTGATTTACCTGTTTTTACAAGGAAATAAAATGTGAAAAAAATATTTCTACATCCCATGGCCTTTCCCAACCATTTAAATTTTTCTCTTACAAGTCTAACACTTCCGAAACACCAATACAACGCCCACCCGGAACAATATATAAAGCTAAACGAACCGTTCACTGGGTACTTATCCGTACGAAAATCCCTATTGATTTACCTGTTTTTACAAGGAAATAAAATGTGAAAAAAATATTTCTACATCCCATGGCCTTTCCCAACCATTTAAATTTTTCTCTTACAGGTCTAACACTTCCGAAAAACCAATACAACGCCCACCCGGAACAATATATAAAGCTAAACGAACCGTTCACTGGGTACTTATCCGTACGAAAATCCCTATTGATTTACCTGTTTTTACAAGGAAATAAAATGTGAAAAAAAATATTTCTACATCCCATGGCCTTTCCCAACCATTTAAATTTTTCTCTTACAGGGCTAACACTTCCGAAAAACCAATACAACGCTACCCGGAACAATATATAAAGCTAAACGAACCGTTCACTGGGTACTTATCCGTACGAAAATCCCTATTGATTTACCTGTTTTTACAAGGAAATAAAATGTGAAAAAAAATATTTCTACATCCCATGGCCTTTCCCAACCATTTAAATTTTTCTCTTACAGGGCTAACACTTCCGAAAAACCAATACAACGCTACCCGGAACAATATATAAAGCTAAACGAACCGTTCACTGGGTACTTATCGGTATGAAAATCCCTATTGATTTACCTGTTTTTACAAGGAAATAAAATGTGAAAAAAATATTTCTACATCCCATGGCCTTTCCCAACCATTTAAAATTTTCTCTTGCAGGTCTAACACTTCCGAAAAACCAATACAACGCCCACCCGGAACAATATATAAAGCTAAACGAACCGTTCACTGGGTACTTATACGTACGGAAATCCCTTTAGATTTACCTGTTTTTACAAGGAAATAAAATGTGAAAAAAATATTTCTACATCCCATGGCCTTTCCCAACCATTTAAATTTTTCTCTTACAGGGCTAACACTTCCGAAAAACCAATACAATGCCCACCCGGAACAATATATAAAGCTAAACGAACCGTTCACTGGGTACTTATACGTACGAGAATCCCTATTGATTTACCTGTTTTTACAAGGAAATAAAATGTGAAAAAAATATTTCTACATCCCATGGCCTATCCCAACGATTTAAATTTTTCTCTTAAAGGTCTAACACTTCGGAAAAACCAATACAACGCCCACCCGGATCAATATATAAAGCTAAACGAACCGTTCACTGGGTACTTATCCGTACGAAAATCTCTATTGATTTACCTGTTTTTACAAGGAAATAAAATGTGAAAAAATATTTCTACATCCCATGGCCTTTCCCAACCATTTAAATTTTTCTCTTATAGGTCTAACACTTCCGAAAAACCAATACAACGCCCACCCGGATCAATATATAAAGCTAAACGACCCGTTCACTGGATACTTATGTGTACGAAAATCCCTATTGATTTAACTGTTTTTACAAGGAAATAAGATGTGAAAACATTATTTCTACATCCCATGGCCTTTCCCAACCATTTAAATTTTTCTCTTACAGGGCTAACACTTCCGAAAAACCAATACAACGCCCACCCGGACCAATATATTAAGCTAAACGAACCGTTCACTGGGTACTTATCCGTACGAAAATCCCTATAGATTTACCTGTTTTTACAAGGAAATAAAATGTGAAAAAAATATTTCTACATCCCATGGCCTTTCCCAACCATTTAAATTTTTCTCTTACAGGGCTAACACTTCCGAAAAACCAATACAATGCCCACCCGGAACAATATATAATGCTAAACGAACCGTTCACTGGGTACTTATCCGTACGAAAATCCCTATAGATTTATCTGTTTTTACAAGGAAATAAAATGTGAAAAAAAATATTTCTACATCCCATGGCCTTTCCCAACCATTTAAATTTTTCTCTTACAGGTCTAACACTTCCGAAAAACCCATACAACGCCCACCCGGAACAATATATAAAGCTAAACGAACCGTTCACTGGGTACTTATCCGTATGAAAATCCCTATAGATTTACCTGTTTTTACAAGGAAATAAAATGTGAAAAAAATATTTCTACATCCCATGGCCTTTCCCAACCATTTAATTTTTTCTCTTACAGGTCTAACACTTCCGAAAAACCCATACAAAGCCCACCCGGAACAATATATAAAGCTAAACGAACCGTTCACTGGGTACTTATCCGTACGAAAATCCCTATTGATTTACCTGTTTTTACAAGGAAATAAAATGTGAAAAAAATATTTCTACATCCCATGGCCTTTCCCAACCATTTAATTTTTTCTCTTACATGTCTAACACTTCCGAAAAACCAATACAATGCCCACCCGGAACAATATATAAAGCTAAACGAACCGTTCACTGGGTACTTATCCGTACGAAAATCCCTATTGATTTAACTGTTTTTACAAGGAAATAAAATGTGAAAAAAATATTTCTACATCCCATGGCCTTTCCCAACCATTTAAATTTTTCTCTTACAGGTCTTACACTTCTGAAAAACCAATACAATGCCCACCCGGTACAATATATAAAGCTAAACGAACCGTTCACTGGGTACTTATCCGTACGAAAATCCCTATTGATTTACCTGTTTTTACAAGGAAATAAAATGTGAAAAAAATATTTCTACATCCCATGGCCTTTCCCAACCATTTAAATTTTTCTCTTACAAGTCTAACACTTCCGAAAAACCAATACAACGCCCACCCGGAACAATATATAAAGCTAAACGAACCGTTCACTGGGTACTTATATGTATGAAAATCCCTATTGATTTACCTGTTTTTACAAGGAAATAAAATGTGAAAAAAATATTTCTACATCCCATGGCCTTTCCCAACCATTTAAATTTTTCTCTTACAGGTCTATCACTTCCGAAAAACCAATACAACGCCCACCCGGAACAATATATAAAGCTAAACGAACCGTTCACTGGGTACTTATATGTACGAAAATCCCTATTGATTTACCTGTTTTTACAAGGAAATAAGATGTGAAAACATTATTTCTTCATCCCATGGCCTTTCCCAACCATTTACATTTTTCTCTTACAAGTCTAACACTTCCGAAAAACCAATACAACGCCCACCCGGACCAATATATTAAGCTAAACGAACCGTTCACTGGGTACTTATCCGTACGAAAATCCCTATAGGTTTACCTGTTTTTACAAGGAAATAAGATGTGAAAAAAATATTTCTACATCCCATGGCCTTTCCCAACCATTTAAATTTTTCTCTTACAAAGCTAACACTTCCGAAAAACCAATACAACGCCCACCCGGAACAATACATAAAGCTAAACGAACCGTTCACTGGGTACTTATCCGTACGAAAATCCCTATTGATTTACCTGTTTTTACAAGGAAATAAAATGTGAAAAAAATATTTCTACATCCCATGGCCTTTCCCAACGATTTAAATTTTTTTCTTACAGGTCTAACACTTCCGAAAAACCAGTACAACGCCCACCCGGAACAATATATAAAGCTAAACGAACCGTTCACTGGGTACTTATCCGTACGAAAATCCCTATTGATTTACCTTTTTTTACAAGGAAATAAAATGTGAAAAAAATATTTCTACATCCCATGGCCTTTCCCAACCATTTAAATTTTTCTCTTACAGGTCTATCACTTCCGAAAAACCAATACAACGCCCATCCGGA
Organism: Paroedura picta; assembly: GCF_049243985.1. NCBI lineage: Eukaryota > Metazoa > Chordata > Lepidosauria > Squamata > Gekkonidae > Paroedura > Paroedura picta. Next base: position 25,274,141 of record NC_135378.1, read on the forward strand.
TCAATATATAAAGCTAAACGAACCGTTCACTGGGTACTTATCCGTACGAAAATCCCTATTGATTTACCTGTTTTTACAAGGAAATAAAATGTGAAAAAAATATTTCTACATCCCATGGCCTTTCCCAACCATTTAAATTTTTCTCTTACAAGACTAACACTTCCGAAAAATCAATACAACGCCCACCTGGAACAATATATAAAGCTAAACGAACCGTTCACTGGGTACTTATCCGTACGAAAATCCCTATTGATTTACCTGTTTTTACAAGGAAATAAAATGTGAAAAAAATATTTCTACATCCCATGACCTTTCCCAACCATTTAAATTTTTCTCTTACAGGGCTAACACTTCCGAAAAACCAATACAACGCCCACCCGGACCAATATATTAAGCTAAACGAACCGTTCACTGGGTACTTATCCGTACGAAAATCCCTATTGATTTACCTGTTTTTACAAGGAAATAAAATGTGAAAAAATATTTCTACATCCCATGGCCTTTCCCAACCATTTAAATTTTTCTCTTACAAGTCTAACACTTCCGAAAAATCAATACAACGCCCACCCGGAACAATATATAAAGCTAAACGAACCGTTCACTGGGTACTTATCCGTACGAAAATCCCTATTGATTTACCTGTTTTTACAAGGAAATAAAATGTGAAAAAAATATTTCTACATCCCATGACCTTTCCCAACCATTTAAATTTTTCTCTTACAGGGCTATCACTTCCGAAAAACCAATACAACGCCCACCCGGACCAATATATTAAGCTAAACGAACCGTTCACTGGGTACTTATCCGTACGAAAATCCCTATTGATTTACCTGTTTTTACAAGGAAATAAAATGTGAAAAAATATTTCTACATCCCATGGCCTTTCCCAACCATTTAAATTTTTCTCTTACAAGTCTAACACTTCCGAAACACCAATACAACGCCCACCCGGAACAATATATAAAGCTAAACGAACCGTTCACTGGGTACTTATCCGTACGAAAATCCCTATTGATTTACCTGTTTTTACAAGGAAATAAAATGTGAAAAAAATATTTCTACATCCCATGGCCTTTCCCAACCATTTAAATTTTTCTCTTACAGGTCTAACACTTCCGAAAAACCAATACAACGCCCACCCGGAACAATATATAAAGCTAAACGAACCGTTCACTGGGTACTTATCCGTACGAAAATCCCTATTGATTTACCTGTTTTTACAAGGAAATAAAATGTGAAAAAAAATATTTCTACATCCCATGGCCTTTCCCAACCATTTAAATTTTTCTCTTACAGGGCTAACACTTCCGAAAAACCAATACAACGCTACCCGGAACAATATATAAAGCTAAACGAACCGTTCACTGGGTACTTATCCGTACGAAAATCCCTATTGATTTACCTGTTTTTACAAGGAAATAAAATGTGAAAAAAAATATTTCTACATCCCATGGCCTTTCCCAACCATTTAAATTTTTCTCTTACAGGGCTAACACTTCCGAAAAACCAATACAACGCTACCCGGAACAATATATAAAGCTAAACGAACCGTTCACTGGGTACTTATCGGTATGAAAATCCCTATTGATTTACCTGTTTTTACAAGGAAATAAAATGTGAAAAAAATATTTCTACATCCCATGGCCTTTCCCAACCATTTAAAATTTTCTCTTGCAGGTCTAACACTTCCGAAAAACCAATACAACGCCCACCCGGAACAATATATAAAGCTAAACGAACCGTTCACTGGGTACTTATACGTACCAAAATCCCTATTGATTTACCTGTTTTTACAAGGAAATAAAATGTGAAAAAAATATTTCTACATCCCATGGCCTTTCCCAACCATTTAAATTTTTCTCTTACAGGTCTAACACTTCCGAAAAACCCATACAACGCCCACCCGGAACAATATATAAAGCTAAACGAACCGTTCATTGGGTACTTATCCGTACGAAAATCCCTATAGATTTACCTGTTTTTACAAGGAAATAAAATGTGAAAAAAATATTTCTACATCCCATGGCCTTTCCCAACCATTTAAATTTTTCTCTTACGGGGCTAACACTTCCAAAAAACCAATACAACGCCCACCCGGAACAATATATAAAGCTAAACGAACCGTTCACTGGGTACTTATCCGTACGAAAATCCCTATAGATTTACCTGTTTTTACAAGGAAATAAAATGTGAAAAAAATATTTCTACATCCCATGGCCTTTCCCAACCATTTAAGTTTTTCTCTTACAGGTCTAACACTTCCGAAAAACCAATACAACGCCCACCCGGAACAATATATAAAGCTAAACGAACCGTTCACTGGGTACTTATCCCTACGAAAATCCCTATAGATTTACCTGTATTTACAAGGAAATAAAATGTGAAAAAAATATTTCTACATCCCATGGCCTTTCCCAACCATTTAAATTTTTCGCTTACAGGTCTAACACTTCCGAAAAACCAATACAACGCCCACCCGGAACAATATATAAAGCTAAACGAACCGTTCACTGGGTACTTATCCCTACGAAAATCCCTATTGAATTACCTGTTTTTACAAGGAAATAAAATGTGAAAAAAATATTTCTACATGCCATGGCCTTTCCCAACCATTTAAATTTTTCTCTTACAGGTCTAACGCTTCCGAAAAACCAATACAACACCCACCCGGAACAATATATAAAGCTAAACGAACAGTTCACTGGGTACTTATACGTACGGAAATCCCTATAGATTTACCTGTTTTTACAAGGAAATAAAATGTGAAAAAAATATTTCTACATCCCATGGCCTTTCCCAACCATTTAAATTTTTCTCTTACAGGTCTAACACTTCCGAAAAACCAATACAACGCCCACCCGGAACAATATATAAAGCTAAACGAACCGTTCACTGGGTACTTATCGGTACGAAAATCCCTATTGATTTACCTGTTTTTACAAGGAAATAAAATGTGAAAAAAATATTTCTACATCCCACGGCCTTTCCCAACCATTTAAATTTTTCTCTTACAGGTCTAACACTTCCGAAAAACCAATACAACGCCCACCCGGAACAATATATAAAGCTAAACGAACCGTTCACTGGGTACTTATCCGTACGAAAATCCCTAAAGATTTACCTGTTTTTACAAGGAAATAAAATGTGAAAAAAATATTTCTACATCCCATGGCCTTTCCCAACCATTTAAATTTTTCTCTTACAAGTCTAACACTTCCGAAGAACCAATACAACGCCCACCCGGAACAATATATAAAGCTAAACGAACCGTTCACTGGGTACTTATCCGTACGAAAATCCCTATTGATTTACCTGTTTTTACAAGGAAATAAAATGTGAAAAAATATTTCTACATCCCATGGCCTTTCCCAACCATTTAAGTTTTTCTCTTACAGGTCTAACACTTCCGAAAAACCAATACAACGCCCACCCGGAACAATATATAAAGCTAAACGAACCGTTCACTGGGTACTTATCCGTACGAAAATCCCTATAGATTTACCTGTATTTACAAGGAAATAAAATGTGAAAAAAATATTTCTACATCCCATGGCCTTTCCCAACCATTTAAATTTTTCTCTTACAGGTCTAACACTTCCGAAAAACCAATACAACGCCCACCCGGAACAATATATAAAGCTAAACGAACCGTTCACTGGGCACTTATACGTACGGAAATCCCTATAGATTTACCTGTTTTTACAAGGAAATAAAATGTGAAAAAAATATTTCTACATCCCATGGCCTTTCCCAACCATTTAAATTTTTCTCTTACAGATCTAACTCTTCCGAAAAACCAATACAACACCCACCCGGAACAATATATAAAGCTAAAAGAACCGTTCACTCGGTTCTTATCCGTACGAAAATCCCTATTGATTTACCTGTTTTTACAAGGAAATAAAATGTGAAAAAAATATTTCTACATGCCATGGCCTTTCCCAACCATTTAAATTTTTCTCTTACAAGTCTAACACTTCCGAAAAACCCATACAACGCCCACCCGGAACAATATATAAAGCTAAACGAAACGTTCACTGGGTACTTATCCGTACGAAAATCCCTATTGATTTACCTGTTTTTACAAGGAAATATAATGTGAAAAAAATATTTCTACATCCATGGCCTTTCCCAACCATTTAAATTTTTCTCTTACAGGTCTAACACTTCCGAAAAACCAATGCAACGCCCACCCGGAACAATATATAAAGCTAAACGAACCGTTCACTGGGTACTTATCCGTACGGAAATCCCTATAGATTTACCTGTTTTTACAAGGAAATAAAATGTGAAAAAAATATTTCTACATCCCATGGCCTTTCCCAACCATTTAAATTTTTCGCTTACAGGTCTAACACTTCCGAAAAACCAATACAACGCCCACCCGGAACAATATATAAAGCTAAACGAACCGTTCACTGGGTACTTATCCCTACGAAAATCCCTATTGAATTACCTGTTTTTACAAGGAAATAAAATGTGAAAAAAATATTTCTACATGCCATGGCCTTTCCCAACCATTTAAATTTTTCTCTTACAGGTCTAACGCTTCCGAAAAACCAATACAACACCCACCCGGAACAATATATAAAGCTAAACGAACAGTTCACTGGGTACTTATACGTACGGAAATCCCTATAGATTTACCTGTTTTTACAAGGAAATAAAATGTGAAAAAAATATTTCTACATCCCATGGCCTTTCCCAACCATTTAAATTTTTCTCTTACAGGTCTAACACTTCCGAAAAACCAATACAACGCCCACCCGGAACAATATATAAAGCTAAACGAACCGTTCACTGGGTACTTATCGGTACGAAAATCCCTATTGATTTACCTGTTTTTACAAGGAAATAAAATGTGAAAAAAATATTTCTACATCCCACGGCCTTTCCCAACCATTTAAATTTTTCTCTTACAGGTCTAACACTTCCGAAAAACCAATACAACGCCCACCCGGAACAATATATAAAGCTAAACGAACCGTTCACTGGGTACTTATCCGTACGAAAATCCCTAAAGATTTACCTGTTTTTACAAGGAAATAAAATGTGAAAAAAATATTTCTACATCCCATGGCCTTTCCCAACCATTTAAATTTTTCTCTTACAAGTCTAACACTTCCGAAGAACCAATACAACGCCCACCCGGAACAATATATAAAGCTAAACGAACCGTTCACTGGGTACTTATCCGTACGAAAATCCCTATTGATTTACCTGTTTTTACAAGGAAATAAAATGTGAAAAAATATTTCTACATCCCATGGCCTTTCCCAACCAATTAAGTTTTTCTCTTACAGGTCTAACACTTCCGAAAAACCAATACAACGCCCACCCGGAACAATATATAAAGCTAAACGAACCGTTCACTGGGTACTTATCCGTACGAAAATCCCTATAGATTTACCTGTATTTACAAGGAAATAAAATGTGAAAAAAATATTTCTACATCCCATGGCCTTTCCCAACCATTTAAATTTTTCTCTTACAGGTCTAACACTTCCGAAAAACCAATACAACGCCCACCCGGAACAATATATAAAGCTAAACGAACCGTTCACTGGGCACTTATACGTACGGAAATCCCTATAGATTTACCTGTTTTTACAAGGAAATAAAATGTGAAAAAAATATTTCTACATCCCATGGCCTTTCCCAACCATTTAAATTTTTCTCTTACAGATCTAACTCTTCCGAAAAACCAATACAACACCCACCCGGAACAATATATAAAGCTAAAAGAACCGTTCACTCGGTTCTTATCCGTACGAAAATCCCTATTGATTTACCTGTTTTTACAAGGAAATAAAATGTGAAAAAAATATTTCTACATGCCATGGCCTTTCCCAACCATTTAAATTTTTCTCTTACAAGTCTAACACTTCCGAAAAACCCATACAACGCCCACCCGGAACAATATATAAAGCTAAACGAAACGTTCACTGGGTACTTATCCGTACGAAAATCCCTATTGATTTACCTGTTTTTACAAGGAAATATAATGTGAAAAAAATATTTCTACATCCATGGCCTTTCCCAACCATTTAAATTTTTCTCTTACAGGTCTAACACTTCCGAAAAACCAATGCAACGCCCACCCGGAACAATATATAAAGCTAAACGAACCGTTCACTGGGTACTTATCCGTACGGAAATCCCTATAGATTTACCTGTTTTTACAAGGAAATAAAATGTGAAAAAAATATTTCTACATCCCATGGCCTTTCCCAACCATTTAAATTATTCTCTTACAGGGCTAACACTTCCGAAAAACCAATACAACGCCCACCCGGAACAATATATAAAGCTAAACGAACCGTTCACTGGGTACTTATCCGTACGAAAATCCCTATTGATTTACCTGTTTTTACAAGGAAATAAAATGTGAAAAAAATATTTCTACATCCCATGGCCTTTCCCAACCATTTAAATTTTTCTCTTACAGGTCTAACACTTCCGAAAAACCAATACAACGCCCACCCGGAACAATATATAAAGCTAAACGAACCGTTCACTGGGTGCTTATCCGTACGAAAATCCCTAAAGATTTACCTGTTTTTACAAGGAAATAAAATGTGAAAAAAATATTTCTACATCCCACGGCCTTTCCCAACCATTTAAATTTTTCTCTTACAGGTCTAACACTTCCGAAAAACCAATACAACGCCCACCCGGAACAATATATAAAGCTAAACGAACCGTTCACTGGGTACTTATCCGTACGAAAATCCCTATTGATTTACCTGTTTTTACAAGGAAATAAAATGTGAAAAAAATATTTCTACATCCCATGGCCTTTCCCAACCATTTAAATTTTTCTCTTACAGGTCTAACACTTCCGAAAAACCAATACAACGCCCACCCGGAACAATATATAAAGCTAAACGAACCGTTCACTGGGTGCTTATCCGTACGAAAATCCCTAAAGATTTACCTGTTTTTACAAGGAAATAAAATGTGAAAAAAATATTTCTACATCCCACGGCCTTTCCCAACCATTTAAATTTTTCTCTTACAGGTCTAACACTTCCGAAAAACCAATACAACGCCCACCCGGAACAATATATAAAGCTAAACGAACCGTTCACTGGGTACTTATCCGTACGAAAATCCCTATTGAATTACCTGTTTTTACAAGGAAATAAAATGTGAAAAAAATATTTCTACATGCCATGGCCTTTCCCAACCATTTAAATTTTTCTCTTACAGGTCTAACACTTCCGAAAAACCAATACAACACCCACCCGGAACAATATGTAAAGCTAAACGAACAGTTCACTGGGTACTTATACGTACGGAAATCCCTATAGATTTACCTGTTTTTACAAGGAAATAAAATGTGAAAAAAATATTTCTACATCCCATGGCCTTTCCCAACCATTTAAATTTTTCTCTTACAGGTCTAACACTTCCGAAAAACCAATACAACGCCCACCCGGAACAATATATAAAGCTAAACGAACCGTTCACTGGGTACTTATCGGTACGAAAATCCCTATTGATTTACCTGTTTTTACAAGGAAATAAAATGTGAAAAAAATATTTCTACATCCCACGGCCTTTCCCAACCATTTAAATTTTTCTCTTACAGGTCTAACACTTCCGAAAAACCAATACAACGCCCACCCGGAACAATATATAAAGCTAAACGAACCGTTCACTGGGTACTTATCCGTACGAAAATCCCTAAAGATTTACCTGTTTTTACAAGGAAATAAAATGTGAAAAAAATATTTCTACATCCCATGGCCTTTCCCAACCATTTAAATTTTTCTCTTACAGGTCTAACACTTCCGAAGAACCAATACAACGCCCACCCGGAACAATATATAAAGCTAAACGAACCGTTCACTGGGTACTTATACGTACGGAAATCCCTATAGATTTACCTGTTTGTACAAGGAAATAAAATGTGAAAAAAATATTTCTACATCCCATGGCCTTTCCCAACCATTTAAATTTTTCTCTTACAGGTCTAACACTTCCGAAAAACCAATACAACGCCCACCCGGAACAATATATAAAGCTAAACGAACCGTTCACTGGGTACTTATCCGTACGAAAATCCCTATTGATTTACCTGTTTTTACAAGGAAATAAAATGTGAAAAAAATATTTCTACATGCCATGGCCTTTCCCAACCATTTAAATTTTTCTCTTACAGGTCTAACACTTCCGAAAAACCAATACAACACCCACCCAGAACAATATATAAAGCTAAACGAACCGTTCACTGGGTACTTATACGTACGGAAATCCCTATAGATTTACCTGTTTTTACAAGGAAATAAAATGTGAAAAAAATATTTCTACATCCCATGGCCTTTCCCAACCATTTAAATTTTTCTCTTACACTGCTAACACTTCCGAAAAACCAATAAAACGCCCACCCGAAACAATATATAAAGCTAAACGAACCGTTCACTGGGTACTTATACGTACGCAAATCCCTATAGATTTACCTGTTTTTACAAGGGAATAAAATGTGAAAAAAATATTTCTACATCCCATGGCCTTTCCCAACCGTTTAAATTTTTCTCTTACAGGTCTAACACTTCCGAAAAACCAATACAACGCCAACCCGGAACAATATATAAAGCTAAACGAACCGTTCACTGGGTACTTATCCGTACAAAAATCCCTATTGATTTACCTGTTTTTACAAGGAAATAAAATGTGAAAAAAATATTTCTACATCCCATGGCCTTTCCCAACCATTTAAATTTTTCTCTTACAGGTCTAACACTACCGAAAAACCAATACAACGCCCACCCGGAACAATATATAAAGCTAAACGAACCGTTCACTGGGTACTTATCCGTACGAAAATCCCTATTGATTTACCTGTTTTTACAAGGAAATAAAATGTGAAAAAAATATTTCTACATCCCATGGCCTTTCCCAACCATTTAAATTTTTCTCTTACAGGTCTAACACTTCCGAAAAACCAATACAACGCCCACCCGGAACAATATATAAAGCTAAACGAACCGTTCACTGGGTACTTATCGGTACGAAAATCCCTATTGATTTACCTGTTTTTACAAGGAAATAAAATGTGAAAAAAATATTTCTACATCCCATGGCCTTTCCCAACCATTTAAATTTTTCTCTTACAGGTCTAACACTTCCGAAAAACCAATACAACGCCCACCCGGAACAATATATAAAGCTAAACGAACCGTTCACTGGGTACTTATCGGTACGAAAATCCCTATTGATTTACCTGTTTTTACAAGGAAATAAAATGTGAAAAAAATATTTCTACATCCCACGGCCTTTCCCAACCATTTAAATTTTTCTCTTACAGGTCTAACACTTCCGAAAAACCAATACAACGCCCACCCGGAACAATATATAAAGCTAAACGAACCGTTCACTGGGTACTTATCCGTACGAAAATCCCTAAAGATTTACCTGTTTTTACAAGGAAATAAAATGTGAAAAAAATATTTCTACATCCCATGGCCTTTCCCAACCATTTAAATTTTTCTCTTACAGGTCTAACACTTCCGAAGAACCAATACAACGCCCACCCGGAACAATATATAAAGCTAAACGAACCGTTCACTGGGTACTTATACGTACGGAAATCCCTATAGATTTACCTGTTTGTACAAGGAAATAAAATGTGAAAAAAATATTTCTACATGCCATGGCCTTTCCCAACCATTTAAATTTTTCTCTTACAGGTCTAACACTTCCGAAAAACCAATACAACACCCACCCGGAACAATATATAAAGCTAAACGAACCGTTCACTGGGTACTTATACGTACGGAAATCCCTATAGATTTACCTGTTTTTACAAGGAAATAAAATGTGAAAAAAATATTTCTACATCCCATGGCCTTTCCCAACCATTTAAATTTTTCTCTTACACTGCTAACACTTCCGAAAAACCAATAAAACGCCCACCCGAAACAATATATAAAGCTAAACGAACCGTTCACTGGGTACTTATACGTACGCAAATCCCTATAGATTTACCTGTTTTTACAAGGGAATAAAATGTGAAAAAAATATTTCTACATCCCATGGCCTTTCCCAACCGTTTAAATTTTTCTCTTACAGGTCTAACACTTCCGAAAAACCAATACAACGCCAACCCGGAACAATATATAAAGCTAAACGAACCGTTCACTGGGTACTTATCCGTACAAAAATCCCTATTGATTTACCTGTTTTTACAAGGAAATAAAATGTGAAAAAAATATTTCTACATCCCATGGCCTTTCCCAACCATTTAAATTTTTCTCTTACAGGTCTAACACTACCGAAAAACCAATACAACGCCCACCCGGAACAATATATAAAGCTAAACGAACCGTTCACTGGGTACTTATCCGTACGAAAATCCCTATTGATTTACCTGTTTTTACAAGGAAATAAAATGTGAAAAAAATATTTCTACATCCCATGGCCTTTCCCAACCATTTAAATTTTTCTCTTACAGGTCTAACACTTCCGAAAAACCATTACAACGCCCACCCGGAACAATATATAAAGCTAAACGAACCGTTCACTGGGTACTTATCCGTACGAAAATCCCTATAGATTTACCTGTTTTTACAAGGAAATAAAATGTGAAAAAAATATTTCTACATCCCATGGCCTTTCCCAACCATTTAAATTTTTCTCTTACAGGTGTAACACTTCCGAAAAACCAATACAACGCCCACCAGGAACAATATATAAAGCTAAACGAACTGTTCACTGGGTACTTATACGTACGGAAATCCCTATAGATTTACCTGTTTTTACAAGGAAATAAAATGTGAAAAAAATATTTCTACATCCCATGGCCTTTCCCAACCATTTAAATTTTTCTTTTACAGGGCTAACACTTCCGAAAAACCAATACAATGCCCACCCGGACCAATATATAAAGCTAAACGAACCGTTCACTGGGTACTTATCCGTACGAAAATCCCTATTGATTTACCTGTTTTTACAAGGAAATAAAATGTGAAAAAAATATTTCTACATCCCATGGCCTTTCCCAACCATTTAAATTTTTTTCTTACAGGTCTAACACTACCGAAAAACCAATACAACGCCCACCCGGAACAATATATAAAGCTAAACGAACCGTTCACTGGGTACTTATCCGTACGAAAATCCCTATAGATTTACCTGTTTTTACAAGGAAATAAAATGTGAAAAAAATATTTCTACATTCCATGGCCTTTCCCAACCATTTAAATTTTTCTCTTACAGGTGTAACACTTCCGAAAAACCAATACAACGCCCACCCGGAACAATATATAAAGCTAAACGAACTGTTCACTGGGTACTTATACGTACGGAAATCCCTATAGATTTACCTGTTTTTACAAGGAAATAAAATGTGAAAAAAATATTTCTACATCCCATGGCCTTTCCCAACCATTTAAATTTTTCTTTTACAGGGCTAACACTTCCGAAAAACCAATACAATGCCCACCCGGACCAATATATAAAGCTAAACGAACCGTTCACTGGGTACTTATCCGTACGAAAATCCCTATTGATTTACCTGTTTTTACAAGGAAATAAAATGTGAAAAAAATATTTCTACATCCCATGGCCTTTCCCAACCATTTAAATTTTTCTCTTACAGGTCTAACACTACCGAAAAACCAATACAACGCCCACCCGGAACAATATATAAAGCTAAACGAACCGTTCACTGGGTACTTATCCGTACGAAAATCCCTATAGATTTACCTGTTTTTACAAGGAAATAAAATGTGAAAAAAATATTTCTACATTCCATGGCCTTTCCCAACCATTTAAATTTTTCTCTTACAGGTGTAACACTTCCGAAAAACCAATACAACGCCCACCCGGAACAATATATAAAGCTAAACGAACTGTTCACTGGGTACTTATACGTACGGAAATCCCTATAGATTTACCTGTTTTTACAAGGAAATAAAATGTGAAAAAAATATTTCTACATCCCATGGCCTTTCCCAACCATTTAAATTTTTCTTTTACAGGGCTAACACTTCCGAAAAACCAATACAATGCCCACCCGGACCAATATATAAAGCTAAACGAACCGTTCACTGGGTACTTATCCGTACGAAAATCCCTATAGATTTACCTGTTTTTACAAGGAAATAAAATGTGAAAAAAATATTTCTACATCCCATGGCCTTTCCCAAAATTTAAATTTTTCTCTTACAGGTCTAAAATTTCCGAAAAACCAATACAACGCCCACCCGGAACAATATATAAAGCTAAACGAACCGTTCACTGGGTACTTATCCGTACGAAAATCCCTATTGATTTACCTGTTTTTACAAGGAAATAAAATGTGAAAAAAATATTTCTACATCCCATGGCCTTTCCCAACGATTTAAATTTTTCTCTTACAGGTCTAACACTTCCGAAAAACCAATACAACGCCCACCCGGAACAATACATAAAGCTAAACGAACCGTTCACTAGGTACTTATCCGTACGAAAATCCCTATTGATTTACCTGTTTTTACAAGGAAATAAAATGTGAAAAAAATATTTCTACATCCCATGGCCTTTCCCAACCATTTAAATTTTTCTCTTACAGGTCTAACACTTCCGAAAAACCAATACAACGCCCACCCGGAACAATATATAAAGCAAAACGAACCGTTCACTGGGTACTTATCCGTACGAAAATCCCTATTGATTTACCTGTTTTTACAAGGAAATAAAATGTGAAAAAAATATTTCTACATCCCATGGCCTTTCCCAACCATTTAAATTTTTCTCTTACAAGGCTAACTCTTCCGAAAAACCAATACAACACCCACCCGGAACAATATATAAAGCTAAATGAACCGTTCACTGGGTACTTATCCGTACGAAAATCCCTATAGATTTACCTGTTTTTACAGGGAAATAAAATGTGAAAAAAATATTTCTACATCCCATGGCCTTTCCCAACGATTTAAATTTTTCTCTTACAGGTCTAACACTTCCGAAAAACCAATACAACGCCCACCCGGAACAATATATAAAGATAAACGAACCGTTCACTGGGTACTTATCCGTACAAAAATCCCTATAGATTTACCTGTTTTTACAAGGAAATAAAATGTGAAAAAAATATTTCTACATCCCATGGCCTTTCCCAACAATTTAAATTTTTCTCTTACATGTCTAACAGTTCCGAAAAACCAATACAACGCCCACGCGGAACAATATATAAAGCTAAACGAACCGTTCACTGGGTACTTATACGTACGGAAATCCCTATAGATTTACCTGTTTTTACAAGGAAATAAAATGTGAAAAAAATATTTCTACATCCCATGGCCTTTCCCAACCATTTAAATTTTTCTCTTACAGGGCTAACATTTCCGAAAAACCAATACAACGCCCACCCGGAACAATATATAAAGCTAAACGAACCGTTCACTGGGTACTTATCCGTACGAAAATCCCTATTGATTTACCTGTTTTTACAAGGAAATAAAATGTGAAAAAAATATTTCTACATCCCATGGCCTTTCACAACCATTTAAATTTTTCTCTTACAGGTCTAACACTTCCGAAAAACCAATACAACGCCCACCCAGAACAATATATAAAGCTAAACGAACCGTTCACTGGGTACTTATCCGTACGAAAATCCCTATAGATTTACCTGTTTTTACAAGGAAATAAAATGTGAAAAAAATATTTCTACATCCCATGGCCTTTCCCAACAATTTAAATTTTTCTCTTACATGTCTAACACTTCCGAAAAACCAATACAACGCCCACGCGGAACAATATATAAAGCTAAACGAACCGTTCACTGGGTACTTATACGTACGGAAATCCCTATAGATTTACCTGTTTTTACAAGGAAATAAAATGTGAAAAAAATATTTCTACATCCCATGGCCTTTCCCAACCATTTAAATTTTTCTCTTACAGGGCTAACATTTCCGAAAAACCAATACAACGCCCACCCGGAACAATATATAAAGCTAAACGAACCGTTCACTGGGTACTTATCCGTACGAAAATCCCTATTGATTTACCTGTTTTTACAAGGAAATAAAATGTGAAAAAAATATTTCTACATCCCATGGCCTTTCCCAACCATTTAAATTTTTCTCTTACAGGTCTAACACTTCCGAAAAACCAATACAACGCCCACCCAGAACAATATATAAAGCTAAACGAACCGTTCACTGGGTACTTATCCGTACGAAAATCCCTATAGATTTACCTGTTTTTACAAGGAAATAAAATGTGAAAAAAATATTTCTACATCCCATGGCCTTTCCCAACCATTTAAATTTTTCTCTTACAGGTCTAACTCTTCCGAAAAACCAATACAACACCCACCAGGAACAATATATAAAGCTAAACGAACCGTTCACTGGGTACTTATCCGTACGAAAATCCCTATAGATTTACCTGTTTTTACAGGGAAATAAAATGTGAAAAAAATATTTCTACATCCCATGGCCTTTCCCAACAATTTAAATTTTTCTCTTACATGTCTAACACTTCCGAAAAACCAATACAACGCCCACGGGGAACAATATATAAAGCTAAACGAACCGTTCACTGGGTACTTATACGTACGGAAATCCCTATAGATTTACCTGTTTTTACAAGGAAATAAAATGTGAAAAAAATATTTCTACATCCCATGGCCTTTCCCAACCATTTAAATTATTCTCTTACAGGGCTAACACTTCCGAAAAACCAATACAACGCCCACCCGGAACAATATATAAAGCTAAACGAACCGTTCACTGTGTACTTATCCGTACGAAAATCCCTATTGATTTACCTGTTTTTACAAGGAAATAAAATGTGAAAAAAATATTTCTACATCCCATGGCCTTTCCCAACCATTTAAATTTTTCTCTTACAGGTCTAACACTTCCGAAAAACCAATACAACGCCCACCCAGAACAATATATAAAGCTAAACGAACCGTTCACTGGGTACTTATCCGTACGAAAATCCCTCTAGATTTACCTGTTTTTACAAGGAAATAAAATGTGAAAAAAATATTTCTACATCCCATGGCCATTCCCAACCATTTAAATTTTTCTCTTACAGGTCTAACACTTCCGAAAAACCAATACAACGCCCACCCGGAACAATATATAAAGCTAAACGAACCGTTCACTGGGTACTTATACGTACGGAAATCCCTATAGATTTACCTGTTTTTACAAGGAAATAAAATGTGAAAAAAATATTTCTACATCCCATGGCCTTTCCCAACCATTTAAATTTTTCTCTTACAGGGCTAACACTTCCGAAAAACCAATACAATGCCCACCCGGAACAATATATAAAGCTAAACGAACCGTTCACTTGGTACTTATACGTACGAAAATCCCTATTGATTTACCTGTTTTTACAAGGAAATAAAATGTGAAAAAAATATTTCTACATCCCATGGCCTTTCCCAACCATTTAAATTTTTCTCTTACAGGGCTAACACTTCCGAAAAACCAATACAATGCCCACCCGGAACAATATATAAAGCTAAACGAACCGTTCACTGGGTACGTATACGTACGAAAATCCCTATTGATTTACCTGTTTTTACAAGGAAATAAAATGTGAAAAAAATATTTCTACATCCCATGGCCTTTCCCAACCATTTAAATTTTTCTCTTACAGGGCTAACACTTCCGAAAAACCAATACAACGCCCACCCGGAACAATATATAAAGCTAAACGAACCGTTCACTGGGTACTTATACGTACGAAAATCCCTATTGATTTACCTGATTTTACAAGGAAATAAAATGTGAAAAAAATATTTCTACATCCCATGGCCTTTCCCAACCATTTAAATTTTTCTCTTACAGGGCTAACATTTCTGAAAAACCAATACAACGCCCACCCGGAACAATATATAAAGCTAAACGAACCGTTCACTGGGTACTTATCCGTACGAAAATCCCTATTGATTTACCTGTTTTTACAGGGAAATAAAATGTGAAAAAAATATTTCTACATCCCATGGCCTTTCCCAACCATTTAAATTTTTCTCTTACAGGTCTAACACTTCCGAAAAACCAATACAACGCCCACCCGGAACAATATATAAAGCTAAACGAACCGTTCACTGTGTACTTATCCGTACGAAAATCCCTATTGATTTACCTGTTTTTACAAGGAAATAAAATGTGAAAAAAATATTTCTACATCCCATGGCCTTTCCCAACCATTTAAATTTTTCTCTTACAGGTCTAACACTTCCGAAAAACCAATACAACGCCCACCCAGAACAATATATAAAGCTAAACGAACCGTTCACTGGGTACTTATCCGTACGAAAATCCCTCTAGATTTACCTGTTTTTACAAGGAAATAAAATGTGAAAAAAATATTTCTACATCCCATGGCCATTCCCAACCATTTAAATTTTTCTCTTACAGGTCTAACACTTCCGAAAAACCAATACAACGCCCACCCGGAACAATATATAAAGCTAAACGAACCGTTCACTGGGTACTTATACGTACGGAAATCCCTATAGATTTACCTGTTTTTACAAGGAAATAAAATGTGAAAAAAATATTTCTACATCCCATGGCCTTTCCCAACCATTTAAATTTTTCTCTTACAGGGCTAACACTTCCGAAAAACCAATACAACGCCCACGCGGAACAATATATAAAGCTAAACGAACCGTTCACTGGGTACTTATCCGTACGAAAATCCCTATAGATTTACCTGTTTTTACAAGGAAATAAAATGTGAAAAAAATATTTCTACATGCCATGGCCTTTCCCAACCATTTAAATTTTTCTCTTACAGGTCTAACTCTTCCGAAAAACCAATACAACACCCACCCGGAACAATATATAAAGCTAAACGAACCGTTCACTGGGTACTTATCCGTACGAAAATCCCTATAGATTTACCTGTTTTTACAGGGAAATAAAATGTGAAAAAAATATTTCTACATCCCATGGCCTTTCCCAACGATTTAAATTTTTCTCTTACAGGCCTAACACTTCCGAAAAACCAATACAACGCCCACCCGGAACAATATATAAAGCTAAACGAACCGTTCACTGGGTACTTATCCGTACGAAAATCCCTATAGATTTACCTGTTTTTACAAGGAAATAAAATGTGAAAAAAATATTTCTACATCCCATGGCCTTTCCCAACAATTTAAATATTTCTCTTACATGTCTAACACTTCCGAAAAACCAATACAACGCCCACGCGGAACAATATATAAAGCTAAACGAACCGTTCACTGGGTACTTATACGTACGGAAATCCCTATAGATTTACCTGTTTTTACAAGGAAATAAAATGTGAAAAAAATATTTCTACATCCCATGGCCTTTCCCAACCATTTAAATTTTTCTCTTACAGGGCTAACACTTCCGAAAAACCAATACAACGCCCACCCGGAACAATATATAAAGCTAAACGAACCATTCACTGGGTACTTATCCGTACGAAAATCCCTATTGATTTACCTGTTTTTACAAGGAAATAAAATGTCAAAAAAATATTTCTACATCCCATGGCCTTTCCCAACCATTTAAATTTTTCTCTTACAGGTCTAACACTTCCAAAAAACCAATACAACGCCCACCCCGAACAATATATAAAGCTAAACGAACCGTTCACTGGGTACTTATCCATACGAAAATCCCTCTAGATTTACCTGTTTTTACAAGGAAATAAAATGTGAAAAAAATATTTCTACATCCCATGGCCTTTCCCAACCATTTAAATTTTTCTCTTACAGGGCTAACACTTCCGAAAAACCAATACAACGCCCACCCGGAACAATATATAAAGCTAAACGAACCGTTCACTGGGTACTTATACGTACGGAAATCCCTATAGATTTACCTGTTTTTACAAGGAAATAAAATGTGAAAAAAATATTTCTACAACCCCTGGCCTTTCCCAACCATTTAAATTTTTCTCTTACAAGGCTAACACTTCCGAAAAACCAATACAATGCCCACCCGGAACAATATATAAAGCTAAACGAACCGTTCACTTGGTACTTATACGTACGAAAATCCCTATTGATTTACCTGTTTTTACAAGGAAATAAAATGTGAAAAAAATATTTCTACATCCCATGGCCTTTCCCAACCATTTAAATTTTTCTCTTACAGGGCTAACACTTCCGAAAAACCAATACAATGCCCACCCGGAACAATATATAAAGCTAAACGAACCGTTCACTGGGTACGTATACGTACGAAAATCCCTATTGATTTACCTGTTTTTACAAGGAAATAAAATGTGAAAAAAATATTTCTACATCCCATGGCCTTTCCCAACCATTTAAATTTTTCTCTTACAGGGCTAACACTTCCGAAAAACCAATACAACGCCCACCCGGAACAATATATAAAGCTAAACGAACCGTTCACTGGGTACTTATACGTACGAAAATCCCTATTGATTTACCTGATTTTACAAGGAAATAAAATGTGAAAAAAATATTTCTACATCCCATGGCCTTTCCCAACCATTTAAATTTTTCTCTTACAGGGCTAACATTTCTGAAAAACCAATACAACGCCCACCCGGAACAATATATAAAGCTAAACGAACCGTTCACTGGGTACTTATCCGTACGAAAATCCCTATTGATTTACCTGTTTTTACAGGGAAATAAAATGTGAAAAAAATATTTCTACATCCCATGGCCTTTCCCAACCATTTAAATTTTTCTCTTACAGGTCTAACACTTCCGAAAAACCAATACAACGCCCACCCGGAACAATATATAAAGCTAAACGAACCGTTCACTGTGTACTTATCCGTACGAAAATCCCTATTGATTTACCTGTTTTTACAAGGAAATAAAATGTGAAAAAAATATTTCTACATCCCATGGCCTTTCCCAACCATTTAAATTTTTCTCTTACAGGTCTAACACTTCCGAAAAACCAATACAACGCCCACCCAGAACAATATATAAAGCTAAACGAACCGTTCACTGGGTACTTATCCGTACGAAAATCCCTCTAGATTTACCTGTTTTTACAAGGAAATAAAATGTGAAAAAAATATTTCTACATCCCATGGCCATTCCCAACCATTTAAATTTTTCTCTTACAGGTCTAACACTTCCGAAAAACCAATACAACGCCCACCCGGAACAATATATAAAGCTAAACGAACCGTTCACTGGGTACTTATACGTACGGAAATCCCTATAGATTTACCTGTTTTTACAAGGAAATAAAATGTGAAAAAAATATTTCTACATCCCATGGCCTTTCCCAACCATTTAAATTTTTCTCTTACAGGGCTAACACTTCCGAAAAACCAATACAACGCCCACGCGGAACAATATATAAAGCTAAACGAACCGTTCACTGGGTACTTATCCGTACGAAAATCCCTATAGATTTACCTGTTTTTACAAGGAAATAAAATGTGAAAAAAATATTTCTACATGCCATGGCCTTTCCCAACCATTTAAATTTTTCTCTTACAGGTCTAACTCTTCCGAAAAACCAATACAACACCCACCCGGAACAATATATAAAGCTAAACGAACCGTTCACTGGGTACTTATCCGTACGAAAATCCCTATAGATTTACCTGTTTTTACAGGGAAATAAAATGTGAAAAAAATATTTCTACATCCCATGGCCTTTCCCAACGATTTAAATTTTTCTCTTACAGGCCTAACACTTCCGAAAAACCAATACAACGCCCACCCGGAACAATATATAAAGCTAAACGAACCGTTCACTGGGTACTTATCCGTACGAAAATCCCTATAGATTTACCTGTTTTTACAAGGAAATAAAATGTGAAAAAAATATTTCTACATCCCATGGCCTTTCCCAACAATTTAAATATTTCTCTTACATGTCTAACACTTCCGAAAAACCAATACAACGCCCACGCGGAACAATATATAAAGCTAAACGAACCGTTCACTGGGTACTTATACGTACGGAAATCCCTATAGATTTACCTTTTTTTACAAGGAAATAAAATGTGAAAAAAATATTTCTACATCCCATGGCCTTTCCCAACCATTTAAATTTTTCTCTTACAGGGCTAACACTTCCGAAAAACCAATACAACGCCCACCCGGAACAATATATAAAGCTAAACGAACCATTCACTGGGTACTTATCCGTACGAAAATCCCTATTGATTTACCTGTTTTTACAAGGAAATAAAATGTCAAAAAAATATTTCTACATCCCATGGCCTTTCCCAACCATTTAAATTTTTCTCTTACAGGTCTAACACTTCCAAAAAACCAATACAACGCCCACCCCGAACAATATATAAAGCTAAACGAACCATTCACTGGGTACTTATCCATACGAAAATCCCTCTAGATTTACCTGTTTTTACAAGGAAATAAAATGTGAAAAAAATATTTCTACATCCCATGGCCTTTCCCAACCATTTAAATTTTTCTCTTACAAGTCTAACACTTCCGAAAAACCAATAAAACGCCCACCCGGAACAATATATAAAGCTAAACGAACCGTTCACTGGGTACTTATACGTACGGAAATCCCTATAGATTTATCTGTTTTTACAAGGAAATAAAATGTGAAAAAAATATTTCTACATCCCATGGCCTTTCCCAACCATTTAAATTTTTCTCTTACAGGGCTAACACTTCCGAAAAACCAATACAACGCCCACCCGGAACAATATATAAAGCTAAACGAACCGTTCACTGGGTACTTATACGTACGAAAATCCCTATTGATTTACCTGATTTTACAAGGAAATAAAATGTGAAAAAAATATTTCTACATCCCATGGCCTTTCCGAACCATTTAAATTTTTCTCTTACAGGGCTAACACTTCCGAATAACCAATACAACGCCCAACCGGAACAATATATAAAGCTAAACGAACCGTTCACTGGGTACTTATCCGTACGAAAATCCCTATTGATTTACCTGTTTTTACAAGGAAATAAAATGTGAAAAAAATATTTCTACATCCCATGGCCTTTCCCAACCATTTAAATTTTTCTCTTACAGGTCTAACACTTCCGAAAAACCAATACAACGCCCACCCGGAACAATATATAAAGCTAAACGAACCGTTCACTGGGTACTTATCCGTACGAAAATCCCTATTGATTTACCTGTTTTTACAAGGAAATAAAATGTGAAAAAAATATTTCTACATCCCATGGCCTTTCCCAACCATTTAAATTTTTCTCTTACAGGGCTAACACTTCCGAAAAACCAATACAACGCCCACCCGGAACAATATATAAAGCTAAACGAACCGTTCACTGGGTACTTATACGTACGAAAATCCCTATTGATTTACCTGATTTTACAAGGAAATAAAATGTGAAAAAAATATTTCTACATCCCATGGCCTTTCCGAACCATTTAAATTTTTCTCTTACAGGGCTAACACTTCCGAATAACCAATACAACGCCCAACCGGAACAATATATAAAGCTAAACGAACCGTTCACTGGGTACTTATCCGTACGAAAATCCCAATTGATTTACCTGTTTTTACAAGGAAATAAAATGTGAAAAAAATATTTCTACATCCCATGGCCTTTCCCAACCATTTAAATTTTTCTCTTACAGGTCTAACACTTCCGAAAAACCAATACAACGCCCACCCGGAACAATATATAAAGCTAAACGAACCGTTCACTGGGTACTTATCCGTACGAAAATCCCTATTGATTTACCTGTTTTTACAAGGAAATAAAATGTGAAAAAAATATTTCTACATCCCATGGCCTTTCCCAACCATTTAAATTATTCTCTTACAGGTCTAACACTTCCGAAAAACCAATACAACGCCCACCCGGAACAATATATAAAGCTAAACGAACCGTTCACTGGGTACTTATACGTACGGAAATCCCTATAGATTTACCTGTTTTTACAAGGAAATAAAATGTGAAAAAAATATTTCTACATCCCATGGCCTTTCCCAACCATTTAAATTTTTCTCTTACAGAGCTAACACTTCCGAAAAACCAATACAATGCCCACCCGGAACAATATATAAAGCTAAACGAACCGTTCACTGGGTACTTATACGTACGAGAATCCCTATTGATTTACCTGTTTTACAAGGAAATAAAATGTGAAAAAAATATTTCTACATCCCATGGCCTTTCCCAACGATTTAAATTTTTCTCTTACAGGTCTAACACTTCGGAAAAACCAATACAACGCCCACCCGGATCAATATATAAAGCTAAACGAACCGATCACTGGGTACTTATCCGTACGAAAATCTCTATTGATTTACCTGTTTTTACAAGGAAATAAAATGTGAAAAAAATATTTCTACATCCCATGGCCTTTCCCAACCATTTAAATTTTTCTCTTATAGGTCTAACACTTCCGAAAAACCAATACAACGCCCACCCGGATCAATATATAAAGCTAAACGACCCGTTCACTGGATACTTATGTGTACGAAAATCCCTATTGATTTAACTGTTTTTACAAGGAAATAAGATGTGAAAACATTATTTCTACATCCCATGGCCTTTCCCAACCATTTAAATTTTTCTCTTACAGGGCTAACACTTCCGAAAAACCAATACAACGCCCACCCGGACCAATATATTAAGCTAAACGAACCGTTCACTGGGTACTTATCCGTACGAAAATCCCTATAGATTTACCTGTTTTTACAAGGAAATAAAATGTGAAAAAAATATTTCTACATCCCATGGCCTTTCCCAACCATTTAAATTTTTCTCTTACAGGGCTAACACTTCCGAAAAACCAATACAATGCCCACCCGGAACAATATATAATGCTAAACGAACCGTTCACTGGGTACTTATCCGTACGAAAATCCCTATAGAGTTATCTGTTTTTACAAGGAAATAAAATGTGAAAAAAAATATTTCTACATCCCATGGCCTTTCCCAACCATTTAAATTTTTCTCTTACAGGTCTAACACTTCCGAAAAACCCATACAACGCCCACCCGGAACAATATATAAAGCTAAACGAACCGTTCACTGGGTACTTATCCGTATGAAAATCCCTATAGATTTACCTGTTTTTACAAGGAAATAAAATGTGAAAAAATTATTTCTACATCCCATGGCCTTTCCCAACCATTTAAATTTTTCTCTTACAGGTCTAACACTTCTGAAAAACCAATACAATGCCCACCCGGTACAATATATAAAGCTAAACGAACCGTTCACTGGGTACTTATCCGTACGAAAATCCCTATTGATTTACCTGTTTTTACAAGGAAATAAAATGTGAAAAAAATATTTCTACATCCCATGGCCTTTCCCAACCATTTAAATTTTTCTCTTACAGGTCTATCACTTCCGAAAAACCAATACAACGCCCACCCGGAACAATATATAAAGCTAAACGAACCGTTCACTGGGTACTTATATGTACGAAAATCCCTATTGATTTAACTATTTTTACAAGGAAATAAGATGTGAAAACATTATTTCTACATCCCATGGCCTTTCCCAACCATTTAAATGTTTCTCTTACAAGTCTAACACTTCCGAAAAACCAATACAACACCAAACCGGAACAATATATAAAGCTAAACGAACCGTTCACTGGGTACTTATATGTATGAAAATCCCTATTGATTTACCTGTTTTTACAAGGAAATAAAATATGAAAAAAATATTTCTACATCCCATGGCCTTTCCCAACCATTTAAATTTTTCTCTTACAGGTCTATCACTTCCGAAAAACCAATACAACGCCCACCCGGAACAATATATAAAGCTAAACGAACCGTTCACTGGGTACTTATATGTACGAAAATCCCTATTGATTTAACTATTTTTACAAGGAAATAAGATGTGAAAACATTATTTCTTCATCCCATGGCCTTTCCCAACCATTTACATTTTTCTCTTACAAGTCTAACACTTCCGAAAAACCAATACAACGCCCACCCGGACCAATATATTAAGCTAAACGAACCGTTCACTGGGTACTTATCCGTACGAAAATCCCTATAGGTTTACCTGTTTTTACAAGGAAATAAGATGTGAAAAAAATATTTCTACATCCCATGGCCTTTCCCAACCATTTAAATTTTTCTCTTACAAAGCTAACACTTCCGAAAAACCAATACAACGCCCACCCGGAACAATACATAAAGCTAAACGAACCGTTCACTGGGTACTTATCCGTACGAAAATCCCTATTGATTTACCTGTTTTTACAAGGAAATAAAATGTGAAAAAAATATTTCTACATCCCATGGCCTTTCCCAACGATTTAAATTTTTTTCTTACAGGTCTAACACTTCCGAAAAACCAGTACAACGCCCACCCGGAACAATATATAAAGCTAAACGAACCGTTCACTGGGTACTTATCCGTACGAAAATCCCTATTGATTTACCTTTTTTTACAAGGAAATAAAATGTGAAAAAAATATTTCTACATCCCATGGCCTTTCCCAACCATTTAAAATTTTCTCTTACAGGTCTATCACTTCCGAAAAACCAATACAACGCCCATCCGGATCAATATATAAAGCTAAACGAACCGTTCACTGAGTACTTATCCGTACGAAAATCCCTATTGATTTACCTGTTTTTACAAGGAAATAAAATGTGAAAAAAATATTTCTACATCCCATGGCCTTTCCCAACCATTTAAATTTTTCTCTTACAAGTCTAACACTTCCGAAAAATCAATACAACGCCCACCCGGAACAATATATAAAGCTAAACGAACCGTTCACTGGGTACTTATCCGTACGAAAATCCCTATTGATTTACCTGTTTTTACAAGGAAATAAAATGTGAAAAAAATATTTCTACATCCCATGGCCTTTCCCAACCATTTAATTTTTTCTCTTACAGGTCTAACACTTCCGAAAAACCAATACAATGCCCACCCGGAACAATATATAAAGCTAAACGAACCGTTCACTGGGTACTTATCCGTACGAAAATCCCTATTGATTTACCTGTTTTTACAAGGAAATAAAATGTGAAAAAATATTTCTACATCCCATGGCCTTTCCCAACCATTTAAATTTTTCTCTTACAAGTCTAACACTTCCGAAACACCAATACAACGCCCACCCGGAACAATATATAAAGCTAAACGAACCGTTCACTGGGTACTTATCCGTACGAAAATCCCTATTGATTTACCTGTTTTTACAAGGAAATAAAATGTGAAAAAAATATTTCTACATCCCATGGCCTTTCCCAACCATTTAAATTTTTCTCTTACAGGTCTAACACTTCCGAAAAACCAATACAACGCCCACCCGGAACAATATATAAAGCTAAACGAACCGTTCACTGGGTACTTATCCGTACGAAAATCCCTATTGATTTACCTGTTTTTACAAGGAAATAAAATGTGAAAAAAATATTTCTACATCCCATGGCCTTTCCCAACCATTTAAATTATTCTCTTACAGGTCTAACACTTCCGAAAAACCAATACAACGCCCACCCGGAACAATATATAAAGCTAAACGAACCGTTCACTGGGTACTTATACGTACGGAAATCCCTTTAGATTTACCTGTTTTTACAAGGAAATAAAATGTGAAAAAAATATTTCTACATCCCATGGCCTTTCCCAACCATTTAAATTTTTCTCTTACAGGGCTAACACTTCCGAAAAACCAATACAAATCCCACCCGGAACAATATATAAAGCTAAACGAACCGTTCACTGGGTACTTATACGTACGAGAATCCCTATTGATTTACCTGTTTTTACAAGGAAATAAAATGTGAAAAAAATATTTCTACATCCCATGGCCTTTCCCAACGATTTAAATTTTTCTCTTAAAGGTCTAACACTTCGGAAAAACCAATACAACGCCCACCCGGATCAATATATAAAGCTAAACGAACCGTTCACTGGGTACTTATCCGTACGAAAATCTCTATTGATTTACCTGTTTTTACAAGGAAATAAAATGTGAAAAAATATTTCTACATCCCATGGCCTTTCCCAACCATTTAAATTTTTCTCTTATAGGTCTAACACTTCCGAAAAACCAATACAACGCCCACCCGGATCAATATATAAAGCTAAACGACCCGTTCACTGGATACTTATGTGTACGAAAATCCCTATTGATTTAACTGTTTTTACAAGGAAATAAGATGTGAAAACATTATTTCTACATCCCATGGCCTTTCCCAACCATTTAAATTTTTCTCTTATAGGTCTAACACTTCCGAAAAACCAATACAACGCCCACCCGGAACAATATATAAAGCTAAACGAACCGTTCACTGGGTACTTATACGTACGAAAATCCCTATTGATTTACCTGTTTTTACAAGGAAATAAAATGTGAAAAAAATATTTCTACATCCCATGGCCTTTCCCAACCATTTAAATTTTTCTCTTACAGGTCTATCACTTCCGAAAAACCAATACAACGCCCACCCGGAACAATATATAAAGCTAAACGAACCGTTCACTGGTTACTTATCCGTACGAAAATCCCTATTGATTTACCTGTTTTTACAAGGAAATAAAATGTGAAAAAAATATTTCTACATCCCATAGCCTTTCCCAACCATTTAAATTTTTCTCTTACAGGGCTAACACTTCCGAAAAACCAATACAACGCCCAATCGGACCAATATATTAAGCTAAACGAACCGTTCACTGGGTACTTATCCGTACGAAAATCCCTATAGATTTACCTGTTTTTACAAGGAAATAAAATGTGAAAAAAATATTTCTACATCCCATGGCCTTTCCCAACCCTTTAAATTTTTCTCTTACAGGGCTAACACTTCCGAAAAACCAATACAACGCCCACCCGGAACAATATATAAAGCTAAACGAACCGTTCACTGGGTACTTATCGGTACGAAAATCCCTATTGATTTACCTGTTTTTACAAGGAAATAAAATGTGAAAAAAATATTTCTACATGCCATAGCCTTTCCCAACCATTTAAATTTTTCTCTTACAGGGCTAACACTTCCGAAAAACCAATACAACGCCCACCCGGAACAATATATAAAGCTAAACGAACCGTTCACTGGGTACTTATCCGTACGAAAATCCCTATAGATTTACCTGTTTTTACAAGGAAATAAAATGTGAAAAAAATATTTCTACATCCCATGGCCTTTCGCAACCATTTAAATTTTTCTCTTACAGGGCTAACACTTCCGAAAAACCAATACAACGCCCACCCGGAACAATATATAAAGCTAAACGAACCGTTCACTGGGTACTTATCCGTACGAAAATCCCTATTGATTTACCTTTTTTGACAAGGAAATAAAATGTGAAAAAAATATTTCTACATCCCATGGCCTTTCCCAACCATTTAAATTTTTCTCTTACAGGTCTATCACTTCCGAAAAACCAATACAACGCCCACCCGGAACAATATATAAAGCTAAACGAACCGTTCACTGGGTACTTATCCGTACGAAAATCCCTATAGATTTAACTGTTTTTACAAGGAAATAAAATGTGAAAAAAATATTTCTACATCCCATGGGCTTTCGCAACCATTTAAATTTTTCTCTTACAGGGCTAACACTTCCGAAAAACCAATACAACGCCCACCCGGAACAATATATAAAGCTAAACGAACCGTTCACTGGGTACTTATCCGTACGAAAATCCCTATTGATTTACCTGTTTTTACAAGGAAATAAAATGTGAAAAAAATATTTCTACATCCCATGGCCTTTCCCAACCATTTGAATTTTTCTCTTACAGGGCTAACACTTCCGAAAAACCAATACAACGCCCACCCGGAACAATATATAAAGCTAAACGAACCGTTCACTGGGTACTTAAATGTACGAAAATCCCTATTGATTTACCTGTTTTTACAAGGAAATAAAATGTGAAAACAATATTTCTACATCCCATGGCCTTTCCCAACCATTTAAATTTTTCTCTTACAGGGCTAACACTTCCGAAAAACCAATACAACGCCCACCCGGAACAATTTATAAAGCTAAACGAACCGTTCACTGGGTACTTATCCGTACGAAAATCCCTATTGATTTACCTGTTTTTACAAGGAAATAAAATGTGAAAAAAATATTTCTACATCCCATGGCCTTTCCCAACCATTTAAATTTTTCTGTTACAAGTCTAACACTTCCGAAAAATCAATACAACGCCCACCCGGAACAATATATAAAGCTAAACGAACCGTTCACTGGGTACTTATCCGTGCGAAAATCCCTATTGATTTACCTGTTTTTACAAGGAAATAAAATGTGAAAAAAATATTTCTACATCCCATGGCCTTTCCCAACCATTTAAATTTTTCTCTTACAAGTCTAACACTTCCGAAAAACCAATACAACGCCCACCCGGAACAATATATAAAGCTAAACGAACCGTTCACTGGGTACTTATACGTACGAAAATCCCTATTGATTTACCTGTTTTTACAAGGAAATAAAATGTGAAAAAAATATTTCTACATCCCATGGCCTTTCCCAACCATTTAAATTTTTCTCTTACAGGTCTATCACTTCCGAAAAACCAATACAACGCCCACCCGGAACAATATATAAAGCTAAACGAACCGTTCACTGGGTACTTATATGTACGAAAATCCCTATTGATTTAACTGTTTTTACAAGGAAATAAGATGTGAAAACATTATTTCTACATCCCATGGCCTTTCCCAACCATTTAAATGTTTCTCTTACAAGTCTAACACTTCTGAAAAACCAATACAACACCCAACCGGAACAATATATAAAGCTAAACGAACCGTTCACTGGGCAATTATCCGTACGAAAATCCCTATTGATTTACCTGTTTTTACAAGGAAATAAAATGTGAAAAAAATATTTCTACATCCCATGGCCTTTCCCAACCATTTAAATTTTTCTCTTACAGGGCTAACACTTCCGAAAAACCAATACAATGCCCACCCGGAACAATATATAAAGCTAAACGAACCGTTCATTGGGTACTTATACGTACGAGAATCCCTATTGATTTACCTGTTTTTACAAGGAAATAAAATGTGAAAAAAATATTTCTACATCCCATGGCCTTTCCCAATGATTTAAATTTTTCTCTTACAGGTCTAACACTTCAGAAAAACCAATACAACGCCCACCCGGAACAATATATAAAGCTAAACGAACCGTTCACTGGGTACTTATCCCTATTGATTTACCTGTTTTTACAAGGAAATAAAATGTGAAAACAATATTTCTACATCCCATGGCCTTTCCCAACCATTTAAATTTTTCTCTTACAGGGCTAACACTTCCGAAAAACCAATACAACGCCCACCCGGAACAATATATAAAGCTAAACGAACCGTTCACTGGGTACTTATCCGTACGAAAATCCCTATTGTTTTACCTGTTTTTACAAGGAAATAAAATGTGAAAAAAATATTTCTACATCCCATGGCCTTTCCCAACCATTTAAATTTTTCTGTTACAAGTCTAACACTTCCGAAAAATCAATACAACGCCCACCCGGAACAATATATAAAGCTAAACGAACCGTTCACTGGGTACTTATCCGTGCGAAAATCCCTATTGATTTACCTGTTTTTACAAGGAAATAAAATGTGAAAAAAATATTTCTACATCCCATGGCCTTTCCCAACCATTTAAATTTTTATCTTACAAGTCTAACACTTCCGAAAAACCAATACAACGCCCACCCGGAACAATATATAAAGCTAAACGAACCGTTCACTGGGTACTTATACGTACGAAAATCCCTATTGATTTACCTGTTTTTACAAGGAAATAAAATGTGAAAAAAATATTTCTACATCCCATGGCCTTTCCCAACCATTTAAATTTTTCTCTTACAGGTCTATCACTTCCGAAAAACCAATACAACGCCCACCCGGAACAATATATAAAGCTAAACGAACCGTTCACTGGGTACTTATATGTACGAAAATCCCTATTGATTTAACTGTTTTTACAAGGAAATAAGATGTGAAAACATTATTTCTACATCCCATGGCCTTTCCCAACCATTTAAATGTTTCTCTTACAAGTCTAACACTTCTGAAAAACCAATACAACACCCAACCGGAACAATATATAAAGCTAAACGAACCGTTCACTGGGCAATTATCCGTACGGAAATCCCTATTGATTTACCTGTTTTTACAAGGAAATAAAATGTGAAAAAAATATTTCTACATCCCATGGCCTTTCCCAACCATTTAAATTTTTCTCTTACAGGGCTAACACTTCCGAAAAACCAATACAATGCCCACCCGGAACAATATATAAAGCTAAACGAACCGTTCATTGGGTACTTATACGTACGAGAATCCCTATTGATTTACCTGTTTTTACAAGGAAATAAAATGTGAAAAAAATATTTCTACATCCCATGGCCTTTCCCAATGATTTAAATTTTTCTCTTACAGGTCTAACACTTCAGAAAAACCAATACAACGCCCACCCGGAACAATATATAAAGCTAAACGAACCGTTCACTGGGTACTTATCCCTATTGATTTACCTGTTTTTACAAGGAAATAAAATGTGAAAAAAATATTTCTACATCCCATGGCCTTTCCCAACCATTTAGATTTTTCTCTTATAGGTCTAACACTTCCGAAAAACCGATACAACGCCCACCCGGATCAATATATAAAGCTAAACGACCCGTTCACTGGAAACTTATATGTACCTAAATCCCTATTGATTTAACTGTTTTTACAAGGAAATAAGATGTGAAAACATTATTTCTACATCCCATGGCCTTTCCCAACCATTTAAATTTTTCTCTTACAGGGCTAACACTTCCGAAAAACCAATACAACGCCCACCCGGACCAATATATTAAGCTAAACGAACAGTTCACTGGGTACTTATCCGTACGAAAATCCCTATAGATTTACCTGTTTTTACAAGGAAATAAAATGTGAAAAAAATATTTCTACATCCCATGGCCTTTCCCAACCATTTAAATTTTTCTCTTACAGGGCTAACACTTCCGAAAAACCAATACAATGCCCACCCGGAACAATATATAAAGCTAAACGAACCGTTCACTGGGTACTTATACGTACGAGAATCCCTATTGATTTACCTGTTTTTACAAGGAAATAAAATGTGAAAAAAATATTTCTACATCCCATGGGCTTTCGCAACCATTTAAATTTTTCTCTTACAGGGCTAACACTTCCGAAAAACCAATACAACGCCCACCCGGAACAATATATAAAGCTAAACGAACCGTTCACTGGGTACTTATCCGTACGAAAATCCCTATTGATTTACCTGTTTTTACAAGGAAATAAAATGTGAAAAAAATATTTCTACATCCCATGGCCATTCCCAACGATTTAAATTTTTTTCTTACAGGTCTAACACTTCCGAAAAACCAGTACAACGCCCACCCGGAACAATATATAAAGCTAAACGAACCGTTCACTGGGTACTTATCCGTACGAAAATCCCTATTGATTTTCCTGTTTTTACAAGGAAATAAAATGTGAAAAAAATATTTCTACATCCCATGGCCTTTCCCAAGCATTTAAATTTTTCTCTTACAGGGCTAACACTTCCGAAAAACCAATACAATGCCCACCCGGAACAATATATAAAGCTAAACGAACCGTTCACTGGGTACTTATACGTACGAAAATCCCTAATGATTTACCTGTTTTTACAAGGAAATAAAATGTGAAAAAAATATTTCTACATCCCATGGCCTTTCCCAACGATTTAAATTTTTCTCTTACAGGTCTAACACTTCAGAAAAACCAATACAACGCCCACCCGGAACAATATATAAAGCTAAACGAACCGTTCACTGGGTACTTATCCGTACGAAAATCCCTATTGATTTACCTGTTTTTACAAGGAAATAAAATGTGAAAAAAATATTTCTACATCCCATGGCCTTTCCCAACCATTTAAATTTTTCTCTTATAGGTCTAACACTTCCGAAAAACCGATACAACGCCCACCCGGATCAATATATAAATCTAAACGACCCGTTCACTGGAAACTTATATGTACCTAAATCCCTATTGATTTAACTGTTTTTACAAGGAAATAAGATGTGAAAACATTATTTCTACATCCCATGGCCTTTCCCAACCATTTAAATTTTTCTCTTACAGGGCTAACACTTCCGAAAAACCAATACAACGCCCACCCGGACCAATATATTAAGCTAAACGAACAGTTCACTGGGTACTTATCCGTACGAAAATCCCTATAGATTTACCTGTTTTTACAAGGAAATAAAATGTGAAAAAAATATTTCTACATCCCATGGCCTTTCCCAACCATTTAAATTTTTCTCTTACAGGGCTAACACTTCCGAAAAACCAATACAATGCCCACCCGGAACAATATATAAAGCTAAACGAACCGTTCACTGGGTACTTATACGTACGAGAATCCCTATTGATTTACCTGTTTTTACAAGGAAATAAAATGTGAAAAAAATATTTCTACATCCCATGGGCTTTCGCAACCATTTAAATTTTTCTCTTACAGGGCTAACACTTCCGAAAAACCAATACAACGCCCACCCGGAACAATATATAAAGCTAAACGAACCGTTCATTGGGTACTTATACGTACGAGAATCCCTATTGATTTACCTGTTTTTACAAGGAAATAAAATGTGAAAAAAATATTTCTACATCCCATTGCCTTTCCCAATGATTTAAATTTTTCTCTTACAGGTCTAACACTTCAGAAAAACCAATACAACGCCCACCCGGAACAATATATAAAGCTAAACGAACCGTTCACTGGGTACTTATCCCTATTGATTTACCTGTTTTTACAAGGAAATAAAATGTGAAAAAAATATTTCTACATCCCATGGCCTTTCCCAACCATTTAAATTTTTCTCTTATAGGTCTAACACTTCCGAAAAACCGATACAACGCCCACCCGGATCAATATATAAAGCTAAACGACCCGTTCACTGGAAACTTATATGTACCTAAATCCCTATTGATTTAACTGTTTTTACAAGGAAATAAGATGTGAAAACATTATTTCTACATCCCATGGCCTTTCCCAACCATTTAAATTTTTCTCTTACAGGGCTAACACTTCCGAAAAACCAATACAACGCCCACCCGGACCAATATATTAAGCTAAACGAACAGTTCACTGGGTACTTATCCGTACGAAAATCCCTATAGATTTACCTGTTTTTACAAGGAAATAAAATGTGAAAAAAATATTTCTACATCCCATGGCCTTTCCCAACCATTTAAATTTTTCTCTTACAGGGCTAACACTTCCGAAAAACCAATACAACGCCCACCCGGAACAATATATAAAGCTAAACGAACCGTTCACTGGGTACTTATCCGTACGAAAATCCCTATTGATTTACCTGTTTTTACAAGGAAATAAAATGTGAAAAAAATATTTCTACATCCCATGGCCATTCCCAACGATTTAAATTTTTTTCTTACAGGTCTAACACTTCCGAAAAACCAGTACAACGCCCACCCGGAACAATATATAAAGCTAAACGAACCGTTCACTGGGTACTTATCCGTACGAAAATCCCTATTGATTTTCCTGTTTTTACAAGGAAATAAAATGTGAAAAAAATATTTCTACATCCCATGGCCTTTCCCAAGCATTTAAATTTTTCTCTTACAGGTCTATCACTTCCGAAAAACCAATACAACGCCCACCCGGAACAATATATAAAGCTAAACGAACCGTTCACTGGGTACTTATCCGTACGAAAATCCCTATTGATTTACCTGTTTTTACAAGGAAATAAAATGTGAAAAAAATATTTCTACATCCCATGGCCTTTCCCAACCATTTGAATTTTTCTCTTATAGGGCTAACACTTCCGAAAAACCGATACAACGCCCACCCGGATCAATATATAAAGCTAAACGACCCGTTCACTGGAAACTTATATGTACCTAAATCCCTATTGATTTAACTGTTTTTACAAGGAAATAAGATGTGAAAACATTATTTCTACATCCCATGGCCTTTCCCAACCATTTAAATTTTTCTCTTACAGGGCTAACACTTCCGAAAAACCAATACAACGCCCACCCGGACCAATATATTAAGCTAAACGAACAGTTCACTGGGTACTTATCCGTACGAAAATCCCTATAGATTTACCTGTTTTTACAAGGAAATAAAATGTGAAAAAAATATTTCTACATCCCATGGCCTTTCCCAACCATTTAAATTTTTCTCTTACAGGGCTAACACTTCCGAAAAACCAATACAATGCCCACCCGGAACAATATATAAAGCTAAACGAACCGTTCACTGGGTACTTATACGTACGAGAATCCCTATTGATTTACCTGTTTTTACAAGGAAATAAAATGTGAAAAAAATATTTCTACATCCCATGGGCTTTCGCAACCATTTAAATTTTTCTCTTACAGGGCTAACACTTCCGAAAAACCAATACAACGCCCACCCGGAACAATATATAAAGCTAAACGAACCGTTCACTGGGTACTTATCCGTACGAAAATCCCTATTGATTTACCTGTTTTTACAAGGAAATAAAATGTGAAAAAAATATTTCTACATCCCATGGCCATTCCCAACGATTTAAATTTTT
The DNA here is from genome assembly GCF_049243985.1 of Paroedura picta. NCBI lineage: Eukaryota > Metazoa > Chordata > Lepidosauria > Squamata > Gekkonidae > Paroedura > Paroedura picta. The sequence continues at coordinate 25,308,618 of NC_135378.1, forward strand.
TTCTTACAGGTCTAACACTTCCGAAAAACCAGTACAACGCCCACCCGGAACAATATATAAAGCTAAACGAACCGTTCACTGGGTACTTATCCGTACGAAAATCCCTATTGATTTTCCTGTTTTTACAAGGAAATAAAATGTGAAAAAAATATTTCTACATCCCATGGCCTTTCCCAAGCATTTAAATTTTTCTCTTACAGGGCTAACACTTCCGAAAAACCAATACAATGCCCACCCGGAACAATATATAAAGCTAAACGAACCGTTCACTGGGTACTTATACGTACGAAAATCCCTATTGATTTACCTGTTTTTACAAGGAAATAAAATGTGAAAAAAATATTTCTACATCCCATGGCCTTTCCCAACGATTTAAATTTTTCTCTTACAGGTCTAACACTTCAGAAAAACCAATACAACGCCCACCCGGAACAATATATAAAGCTAAACGAACCGTTCACTGGGTACTTATCCGTACGAAAATCCCTATTGATTTACCTGTTTTTACAAGGAAATAAAATGTGAAAAAAATATTTCTACATCCCATGGCCTTTCCCAACCATTTAAATTTTTCTCTTATAGGTCTAACACTTCCGAAAAACCGATACAACGCCCACCCGGATCAATATATAAAGCTAAACGACCCGTTCACTGGAAACTTATATGTACCTAAATCCCTATTGATTTAACTGTTTTTACAAGGATATAAGATGTGAAAACATTATTTCTACATCCCATGGCCTTTCCCAACCATTTAAATTTTTCTCTTACAGGGCTAACACTTCCGAAAAACCAATACAACGCCCACCCGGACCAATATATTAAGCTAAACGAACAGTTCACTGGGTACTTATCCGTACGAAAATCCCTATAGATTTACCTGTTTTTACAAGGAAATAAAATGTGAAAAAAATATTTCTACATCCCATGGCCTTTCCCAACCATTTAAATTTTTCTCTTACAGGGCTAACACTTCCGAAAAACCAATACAATGCCCACCCGGAACAATATATAAAGCTAAACGAACCGTTCACTGGGTACTTATACGTACGAGAATCCCTATTGATTTACCTGTTTTTACAAGGAAATAAAATGTGAAAAAAATATTTCTACATCCCATGGGCTTTCGCAACCATTTAAATTTTTCTCTTACAGGGCTAACACTTCCGAAAAACCAATACAACGCCCACCCGGAACAATATATAAAGCTAAACGAACCGTTCACTGGGTACTTATCCGTACGAAAATCCCTATTGATTTACCTGTTTTTACAAGGAAATAAAATGTGAAAAAAATATTTCTACATCCCATGGCCATTCCCAACGATTTAAATTTTTTTCTTACAGATCTAATACTTCCGAAAAACCAGTACAACGCCCACCCGGAACAATATATAAAGCTAAACGAACCGTTCACTGGGTACTTATCCGTACGAAAATCCCTATTGATTTTCCTGTTTTTACAAGGAAATAAAATGTGAAAAAAATATTTCTGCATCCCATGGCCTTTCCCAAGCATTTAAATTTTTCTCTTACAGGTCTATCACTTCCGAAAAACCAATACAACGCCCACCCGGAACAATATATAAAGCTAAACGAACCGTTCACTGGGTACTTATCCGTACGAAAATCCCTATTGATTTACCTGTTTTTACAAGGAAATAAAATGTGAAAAAAATATTTCTACATCCCATGGCCTTTCCAAACCATTTGAATTTTTCTCTTATAGGGCTAACACTTCCGAAAAACCGATACAACGCCCACCCGGATCAATATATAAAGCTAAACGACCCGTTCACTGGAAACTTATATGTACCTAAATCCCTATTGATTTAACTGTTTTTACAAGGAAATAAGATGTGAAAACATTATTTCTACATCCCATGGCCTTTCCCAACCATTTAAATTTTTCTCTTACAGGGCTAACACTTCCGAAAAACCAATACAACGCCCACCCGGACCAATATATTAAGCTAAACGAACAGTTCACTGGGTACTTATCCGTACGAAAATCCCTATTGATTTACCTGTTTTTACAAGGAAATAAAATGTGAAAAAAATATTTCTACATCCCATGGGCTTTCGCAACCATTTAAATTTTTCTCTTACAGGGCTAACACTTCCGAAAAACCAATACAACGCCCACCCGGACCAATATATTAAGCTAAACGAACAGTTCACTGGGTACTTATCCGTACGAAAATCCCTATAGATTTACCTGTTTTTACAAGGAAATAAAATGTGAAAAAAATATTTCTACATCCCATGGCCATTCCCAACGATTTAAATTTTTTTCTTACAGGTCTAACACTTCCGAAAAACCAGTACAACGCCCACCCGGAACAATATATAAAGCTAAACGAACCGTTCACTGGGTACTTATCCGTACGAAAATCCCTATTGATTTACCTGTTTTTACAAGGAAATAAAATGTGAAAAAAATATTTCTACATCCCATGGCCATTCCCAACGATTTAAATTTTTTTCTTACAGGTCTAACACTTCCGAAAAACCAGTACAACGCCCACCCGGAACAATATATAAAGCTAAACGAACCGTTCACTGGGTACTTATCCGTACGAAAATCCCTATTGATTTTCCTGTTTTTACAAGGAAATAAAATGTGAAAAAAATATTTCTACATCCCATGGCCTTTCCCAAGCATTTAAATTTTTCTCTTACAGGTCTATCACTTCCGAAAAACCAATACAACGCCCACCCGGAACAATATATAAAGCTAAACGAACCGTTCACTGGGTACTTATCCGTACGAAAATCCCTATTGATTTACCTGTTTTTACAAGGAAATAAAATGTGAAAAAAATATTTCTACATCCCATGGCCTTTCCCAACCATTTGAATTTTTCTCTTATAGGGCTAACACTTCCGAAAAACCGATACAACGCCCACCCGGATCAATATATAAAGCTAAACGACCCGTTCACTGGAAACTTATATGTACCTAAATCCCTATTGATTTAACTGTTTTTACAAGGAAATAAGATGTGAAAACATTATTTCTACATCCCATGGCCTTTCCCAACCATTTAAATTTTTCTCTTACAGGGCTAACACTTCCGAAAAACCAATACAACGCCCACCCGGACCAATATATTAAGCTAAACGAACAGTTCACTGGGTACTTATCCGTACGAAAATCCCTATAGATTTACCTGTTTTTACAAGGAAATAAAATGTGAAAAAAATATTTCTACATCCCATGGCCTTTCCCAACCATTTAAATTTTTCTCTTACAGGGCTAACACTTCCGAAAAACCAATACAATGCCCACCCGGAACAATATATAAAGCTAAACGAACCGTTCACTGGGTACTTATACGTACGAGAATCCCTATTGATTTACCTGTTTTTACAAGGAAATAAAATGTGAAAACAATATTTCTACATCCCATGGGCTTTCGCAACCATTTAAATTTTTCTCTTACAGGGCTAACACTTCCGAAAAACCAATACAACGCCCACCCGGAACAATATATAAAGCTAAACGAACCGTTCACTGGGTACTTATCCGTACGAAAATCCCTATTGATTTACCTGTTTTTACAAGGAAATAAAATGTGAAAAAAATATTTCTACATCCCATGGCCATTCCCAACGATTTAAATTTTTTTCTTACAGGTCTAACACTTCCGAAAAACCAGTACAACGCCCACCCGGAACAATATATAAAGCTAAACGAACCGTTCACTGGGTACTTATCCGTACGAAAATCCCTATTGATTTTCCTGTTTTTACAAGGAAATAAAATGTGAAAAAAATATTTCTACATCCCATGGCCTTTCCCAAGCATTTAAATTTTTCTCTTACAGGGCTAACACTTCCGAAAAACCAATACAATGCCCACCCGGAACAATATATAAAGCTAAACGAACCGTTCACTGGGTACTTATACGTACGAAAATCCCTATTGATTTACCTGTTTTTACAAGGAAATAAAATGTGAAAAAAATATTTCTACATCCCATGGCCTTTCCCAACGATTTAAATTTTTCTCTTACAGGTCTAACACTTCAGAAAAACCAATACAACGCCCACCCGGAACAATATATAAAGCTAAACGAACCGTTCACTGGGTACTTATCCGTACGAAAATCCCTATTGATTTACCTGTTTTTACAAGGAAATAAAATGTGAAAAAAATATTTCTACATCCCATGGCCTTTCCCAACCATTTAAATTTTTCTCTTATAGGTCTAACACTTCCGAAAAACCGATACAACGCCCACCCGGATCAATATATAAAGCTAAACGACCCGTTCACTGGAAACTTATATGTACCTAAATCCCTATTGATTTAACTGTTTTTACAAGGAAATAAGATGTGAAAACATTATTTCTACATCCCATGGCCTTTCCCAACCATTTAAATTTTTCTCTTACAGGGCTAACACTTCCGAAAAACCAATACAACGCCCACCCGGACCAATATATTAAGCTAAACGAACAGTTCACTGGGTACTTATCCGTACGAAAATCCCTATAGATTTACCTGTTTTTACAAGGAAATAAAATGTGAAAAAAATATTTCTACATCCCATGGCCTTTCCCAACCATTTAAATTTTTCTCTTACAGGGCTAACACTTCCGAAAAACCAATACAATGCCCACCCGGAACAATATATAAAGCTAAACGAACCGTTCACTGGGTACTTATACGTACGAGAATCCCTATTGATTTACCTGTTTTTACAAGGAAATAAAATGTGAAAAAAATATTTCTACATCCCATGGGCTTTCGCAACCATTTAAATTTTTCTCTTACAGGGCTAACACTTCCGAAAAACCAATACAACGCCCACCCGGAACAATATATAAAGCTAAACGAACCGTTCACTGGGTACTTATCCGTACGAAAATCCCTATTGATTTACCTGTTTTTACAAGGAAATAAAATGTGAAAAAAATATTTCTACATCCCATGGCCATTCCCAACGATTTAAATTTTTTTCTTACAGATCTAACACTTCCGAAAAACCAGTACAACGCCCACCCGGAACAATATATAAAGCTAAACGAACCGTTCACTGGGTACTTATCCGTACGAAAATCCCTATTGATTTTCCTGTTTTTACAAGGAAATAAAATGTGAAAAAAATATTTCTACATCCCATGGCCTTTCCCAAGCATTTAAATTTTTCTCTTACAGGTCTATCACTTCCGAAAAACCAATACAACGCCCACCCGGAACAATATATAAAGCTAAACGAACCGTTCACTGGGTACTTATCCGTACGAAAATCCCTATTGATTTACCTGTTTTTACAAGGAAATAAAATGTGAAAAAAATATTTCTACATCCCATGGCCTTTCCAAACCATTTGAATTTTTCTCTTATAGGGCTAACACTTCCGAAAAACCGATACAACGCCCACCCGGATCAATATATAAAGCTAAACGACCCTTTCACTGGAAACTTATATGTACCTAAATCCCTATTGATTTAACTGTTTTTACAAGGAAATAAGATGTGAAAACATTATTTCTACATCCCATGGCCTTTCCCAACCATTTAAATTTTTCTCTTACAGGGCTAACACTTCCGAAAAACCAATACAACGCCCACCCGGACCAATATATTAAGCTAAACGAAAAGTTCACTGGGTACTTATCTGTACGAAAATCCCTATTGATTTACCTGTTTTTACAAGGAAATAAAATGTGAAAAAAATATTTCTACATCCCATGGGCTTTCGCAACCATTTAAATTTTTCTCTTACAGGGCTAACACTTCCGAAAAACCAATACAACGCCCACCCGGACCAATATATTAAGCTAAACGAACAGTTCACTGGGTACTTATCCGTACGAAAATCCCTATAGATTTACCTGTTTTTACAAGGAAATAAAATGTGAAAAAAATATTTCTACATCCCATGGCCTTTCCCAACCATTTAAATTTTTCTCTTACAGGGCTAACACTTCCGAAAAACCAATACAATGCCCACCCGGAACAATATATAAAGCTAAACGAACCGTTCACTGGGTACTTATACGTACGAGAATCCCTATTGATTTACCTGTTTTTACAAGGAAATAAAATGTGAAAAAAATATTTCTACATCCCATGGGCTTTCGCAACCATTTAAATTTTTCTCTTACAGGGCTAACACTTCCGAAAAACCAATACAACGCCCACCCGGAACAATATATAAAGCTAAACGAACCGTTCACTGGGTACTTATCCGTACGAAAATCCCTATTGATTTACCTGTTTTTACAAGGAAATAAAATGTGAAAAAAATATTTCTACATCCCATGGCCATTCCCAACGATTTAAATTTTTTTCTTACAGGTCTAACACTTCCGAAAAACCAGTACAACGCCCACCCGGAACAATATATAAAGCTAAACGAACCGTTCACTGGGTACTTATCCGTACGAAAATCCCTATTGATTTACCTGTTTTTACAAGGAAATAAAATGTGAAAAAAATATTTCTACATCCCATGGCCTTTCCCAAGCATTTAAATTTTTCTCTTACAGGGCTAACACTTCCGAAAAACCAATACAATGCCCACCCGGAACAATATATAAAGCTAAACGAACCGTTCACTGGGTACTTATACGTACGAGAATCCCTATTGATTTACCTGTTTTTACAAGGAAATAAAATGTGAAAAAAATATTTCTACATCCCATGGCCTTTCCCAACGATTTAAATTTTTCTCTTACAGGTCTAACACTTCCGAAAAACCAATACAACGCCCACCCGGACCAATATATTAAGCTAAACGAACAGTTCACTGGGTACTTATCCGTACGAAAATCCCTATAGATTTACCTGTTTTTACAAGGAAATAAAATGTGAAAAAAATATTTCTACATCCCATGGCCTTTCCCAACCATTTAAATTTTTCTCTTACAGGGCTAACACTTCCGAAAAACCAATACAATGCCCACCCGGAACAATATATAAAGCTAAACGAACCGTTCACTGGGTACTTATACGTACGAGAATCCCTATTGATTTACCTGTTTTTACAAGGAAATAAAATGTGAAAAAAATATTTCTACATCCCATGGGCTTTCGCAACCATTTAAATTTTTCTCTTACAGGGCTAACACTTCCGAAAAACCAATACAACGCCCACCCGGAACAATATATAAAGCTAAACGAACCGTTCACTGGGTACTTATCCGTACGAAAATCCCTATTGATTTACCTGTTTTTACAAGGAAATAAAATGTGAAAAAAATATTTCTACATCCCATGGCCATTCCCAACGATTTAAATTTTTTTCTTACAGGTCTAACACTTCCGAAAAACCAGTACAACGCCCACCCGGAACAATATATAAAGCTAAACGAACCGTTCACTGGGTACTTATCCGTACGAAAATCCCTATTGATTTTCCTGTTTTTACAAGGAAATAAAATGTGAAAAAAATATTTCTACATCCCATGGCCTTTCCCAAGCATTTAAATTTTTCTCTTACAGGGCTAACACTTCCGAAAAACCAATACAATGCCCACCCGGAACAATATATAAAGCTAAACGAACCGTTCACTGGGTACTTATCCGTACGAAAATCCCTATTGATTTACCTGTTTTTACAAGGAAATAAAATGTGAAAAAAATATTTCTACATCCCATGGGCTTTCGCAACCATTTAAATTTTTCTCTTACAGGGCTAACACTTCCGAAAAACCAATACAACGCCCACCCGGAACAATATATAAAGCTAAACGAACCGTTCACTGGGTACTTATCCGTACGAAAATCCCTATTGATTTACCTGTTTTTACAAGGAAATAAAATGTGAAAAAAATATTTCTACATCCCATGGCCTTTCCCAACGATTTAAATTTTTTTCTTACAGGTCTAACACTTCCGAAAAACCAATACAACGCCCATCTGGATCAATATATAAAGCTAAAGAACCGTTCACTGGGTACTTATCCGTACGAAAATCCCTATTGATTTACCTGTTTTTACAAGGAAATAAAATGTGAAAAAAATATTTCTACATCCCATGGCCTTTCCCAACCATTTAAATTTTTCTCTTACAGGTCTAACACTTCCGAAAAACCAATACAACGCCCACCCGGAACAATATATAAAGCTAAACGAACCGTTCACTGGGTACTTATCCGTACGAAAATCCCTATAGATTTACCTGTTTTTACAAGGAAATAAAATGTGAAAAAAATATTTCTACATCCCATGGCCTTTCCCAACCATTTAAATTTTTCTCTTACAGGTCTAACACTTCCGAAAAACCAATACAACGCCCACCCGGAACAATATATAAAGCTAAACGAAACGTTCACTGGGTACTTATACGTACGGAAATCCCTATAGATTTACCTGTTTTTACAAGGAAATAAAATGTGAAAAAAATATTTCTACATCCCATGGCCTTTCCCAACCATTTAAATTTTTCTCTTACAGGGCTAACACTTCCGAAAAACCAATACAATGCCCACCCGGAACAATATATAAAGCTAAACGAACCGTTCACTGGGTACTTATACGTACGAGAATCCCTATTGATTTACCTGTTTTTACAAGGAAATAAAATGTGAAAAAAATATTTCTACATCCCATGGCCTTTCCCAACCATTTAAATTTTTCTCTTACAGGGCTAACACTTCCGAAAAACCAATACAATGCCCACCCGGAACAATATATAAAGCTAAACGAACCGTTCACTGGGTACTTATCCGTACGAAAATCCCTATTGATTTTCCTGTTTTTACAAGGAAATAAAATGTGAAAAAAATATTTCTACATCCCATGGCCTTTCCCAAGCATTTAAATTTTTCTCTTACAGGGCTAACACTTCCGAAAAACCAATACAATGCCCACCCGGAACAATATATAAAGCTAAACGAACCGTTCACTGGGTACTTATACGTACGAAAATCCCTATTGATTTACCTGTTTTTACAAGGAAATAAAATGTGAAAAAAATATTTCTACATCCCATGGCCTTTCCCAACGATTTAAATTTTTCTCTTATAGGTCTAACACTTCCGAAAAACCGATACAACGCCCACCCGGATCAATATATAAAGCTAAACGACCCGTTCACTGGAAACTTATATGTACCTAAATCCCTATTGATTTAACTGTTTTTACAAGGAAATAAGATGTGAAAACATTATTTCTACATCCCATGGCCTTTCCCAACCATTTAAATTTTTCTCTTACAGGGCTAACACTTCCGAAAAACCAATAAAACGCCCACCCGGACCAATATATTAAGCTAAACGAACAGTTCACTGGGTACTTATCCGTACGAAAATCCCTATAGATTTACCTGTTTTTACAAGGAAATAAAATGTGAAAAAAATATTTCTACATCCCATGGCCTTTCCCAACCATTTAAATTTTTCTCTTACAGGGCTAACACTTCCGAAAAACCAATACAATGCCCACCCGGAACAATATATAAAGCTAAACGAACCGTTCACTGGGTACTTATACGTACGAGAATCCCTATTGATTTACCTGTTTTTACAAGGAAATAAAATGTGAAAAAAATATTTCTACATCCCATGGCCTTTCCCAACCATTTAAATTTTTCTCTTACAGGGCTAACACTTCCGAAAAACCAATACAATGCCCACCCGGAACAATATATAAAGCTAAACGAACCGTTCACTGGGTACTTATCCGTACGAAAATCCCTATAGATTTACCTGTTTTTACAAGGAAATAAGATGTGAAAACATTATTTCTACATCCCATGGCCTTTCCCAACCATTTAAATTTTTCTCTTACAGGGCTAACACTTCCGAAAAACCAATACAACGCCCACCCGGACCAATATATTAAGCTAAACCAACAGTTCACTGGGTACTTATCCGTACGAAAATCCCTATAGATTTACCTGTTTTTACAAGGAAATAAAATGTGAAAAAAATATTTCTACATCCCATGGCCTTTCCCAACCATTTAAATTTTTCTCTTACAGGGCTAACACTTCCGAAAAACCAATACAATGCCCACCCGGAACAATATATAAAGCTAAACGAACCGTTCACTGGGTACTTATACGTACGAGAATCCCTATTGATTTACCTGTTTTTACAAGGAAATAAAATGTGAAAAAAATATTTCTACATCCCATGGGCTTTCGCAACCATTTAAATTTTTCTCTTACAGGGCTAACACTTCCGAAAAACCAATACAACGCCCACCCGGAACAATATATAAAGCTAAACGAACCGTTCACTGGGTACTTATCCGTACGAAAATCCCTATTGATTTACCTGTTTTTACAAGGAAATAAAATGTGAAAAAAATATTTCTACATCCCATGGCCATTCCCAACGATTTAAATTTTTTTCTTACAGGTCTAACACTTCCGAAAAACCAGTACAACGCCCACCCGGAACAATATATAAAGCTAAACGAACCGTTCACTGGGTACTTATCCGTACGAAAATCCCTATTGATTTTCCTGTTTTTACAAGGAAATAAAATGTGAAAAAAATATTTCTACATCCCATGGCCTTTCCCAAGCATTTAAATTTTTCTCTTACAGGTCTATCACTTCCGAAAAACCAATACAACGCCCACCCGGAACAATATATAAAGCTAAACGAACCGTTCACTGGGTACTTATCCGTACGAAAATCCCTATTGATTTACCTGTTTTTACAAGGAAATAAAATGTGAAAAAAATATTTCTACATCCCATGGCCTTTCCCAACCATTTGAATTTTTCTCTTATAGGGCTAACACTTCCGAAAAACCGATACAACGCCCACCCGGATCAATATATAAAGCTAAACGACCCGTTCACTGGAAACTTATATGTACCTAAATCCCTATTGATTTAACTGTTTTTACAAGGAAATAAGATGTGAAAACATTATTTCTACATCCCATGGCCTTTCCCAACCATTTAAATTTTTCTCTTACAGGGCTAACACTTCCGAAAAACCGATACAACGCCCACCCGGATCAATATATAAAGCTAAACGACCCGTTCACTGGAAACTTATATGTACCTAAATCCCTATTGATTTAACTGTTTTTACAAGGAAATAAGATGTGAAAACATTATTTCTACATCCCATGGCCTTTCCCAACCATTTAAATTTTTCTCTTACAGGGCTAACACTTCCGAAAAACCAATAAAACGCCCACCCGGACCAATATATTAAGCTAAACGAACAGTTCACTGGGTACTTATCCGTACGAAAATCCCTATAGATTTACCTGTTTTTACAAGGAAATAAAATGTGAAAAAAATATTTCTACATCCCATGGCCTTTCCCAACCATTTAAATTTTTCTCTTACAGGGCTAACACTTCCGAAAAACCAATACAATGCCCACCCGGAACAATATATAAAGCTAAACGAACCGTTCACTGGGTACTTATACGTACGAGAATCCCTATTGATTTACCTGTTTTTACAAGGAAATAAAATGTGAAAAAAATATTTCTACATCCCATGGCCTTTCCCAACCATTTAAATTTTTCTCTTACAGGGCTAACACTTCCGAAAAACCAATACAATGCCCACCCGGAACAATATATAAAGCTAAACGAACCGTTCACTGGGTACTTATCCGTACGAAAATCCCTATAGATTTACCTGTTTTTACAAGGAAATAAGATGTGAAAACATTATTTCTACATCCCATGGCCTTTCCCAACCATTTAAATTTTTCTCTTACAGGGCTAACACTTCCGAAAAACCAATACAACGCCCACCCGGACCAATATATTAAGCTAAACCAACAGTTCACTGGGTACTTATCCGTACGAAAATCCCTATAGATTTACCTGTTTTTACAAGGAAATAAAATGTGAAAAAAATATTTCTACATCCCATGGCCTTTCCCAACCATTTAAATTTTTCTCTTACAGGGCTAACACTTCCGAAAAACCAATACAATGCCCACCCGGAACAATATATAAAGCTAAACGAACCGTTCACTGGGTACTTATACGTACGAGAATCCCTATTGATTTACCTGTTTTTACAAGGAAATAAAATGTGAAAAAAATATTTCTACATCCCATGGGCTTTCGCAACCATTTAAATTTTTCTCTTACAGGGCTAACACTTCCGAAAAACCAATACAACGCCCACCCGGAACAATATATAAAGCTAAACGAACCGTTCACTGGGTACTTATCCGTACGAAAATCCCTATTGATTTACCTGTTTTTACAAGGAAATAAAATGTGAAAAAAATATTTCTACATCCCATGGCCATTCCCAACGATTTAAATTTTTTTCTTACAGGTCTAACACTTCCGAAAAACCAGTACAACGCCCACCCGGAACAATATATAAAGCTAAACGAACCGTTCACTGGGTACTTATCCGTACGAAAATCCCTATTGATTTTCCTGTTTTTACAAGGAAATAAAATGTGAAAAAAATATTTCTACATCCCATGGCCTTTCCCAAGCATTTAAATTTTTCTCTTACAGGTCTATCACTTCCGAAAAACCAATACAACGCCCACCCGGAACAATATATAAAGCTAAACGAACCGTTCACTGGGTACTTATCCGTACGAAAATCCCTATTGATTTACCTGTTTTTACAAGGAAATAAAATGTGAAAAAAATATTTCTACATCCCATGGCCTTTCCCAACCATTTGAATTTTTCTCTTATAGGGCTAACACTTCCGAAAAACCGATACAACGCCCACCCGGATCAATATATAAAGCTAAACGACCCGTTCACTGGAAACTTATATGTACCTAAATCCCTATTGATTTAACTGTTTTTACAAGGAAATAAGATGTGAAAACATTATTTCTACATCCCATGGCCTTTCCCAACCATTTAAATTTTTCTCTTACAGGGCTAACACTTCCGAAAAACCAATACAACGCCCACCCGGACCAATATATTAAGCTAAACGAACAGTTCACTGGGTACTTATCCGTACGAAAATCCCTATAGATTTACCTGTTTTTACAAGGAAATAAAATGTGAAAAAAATATTTCTACATCCCATGGCCTTTCCCAACCATTTAAATTTTTCTCTTACAGGGCTAACACTTCCGAAAAACCAATACAATGCCCACCCGGAACAATATATAAAGCTAAACGAACCGTTCACTGGGTACTTATACGTACGAGAATCCCTATTGATTTACCTGTTTTTACAAGGAAATAAAATGTGAAAAAAATATTTCTACATCCCATGGGCTTTCGCAACCATTTAAATTTTTCTCTTACAGGGCTAACACTTCCGAAAAACCAATACAACGCCCACCCGGAACAATATATAAAGCTAAACGAACCGTTCACTGGGTACTTATCCGTACGAAAATCCCTATTGATTTACCTGTTTTTACAAGGAAATAAAATGTGAAAAAAATATTTCTACATCCCATGGCCATTCCCAACGATTTAAATTTTTTTCTTACAGGTCTAACACTTCCGAAAAACCAGTACAACGCCCACCCGGAACAATATATAAAGCTAAACGAACCATTCACTGGGTACTTATCCGTACGAAAATCCCTATTGATTTACCTGTTTTTACAAGGAAATAAAATGTGAAAAAAATATTTCTACATCCCATGGCCTTTCCCAAGCATTTAAATTTTTCTCTTACAGGGCTAACACTTCCGAAAAACCAATACAATGCCCACCCGGAACAATATATAAAGCTAAACGAACCGTTCACTGGGTACTTATACGTACGAGAATCCCTATTGATTTACCTGTTTTTACAAGGAAATAAAATGTGAAAAAAATATTTCTACATCCCATGGCCTTTCCCAACCATTTAAATTTTTCTCTTACAGGTCTAACACTTCAGAAAAACCAATACAACGCCCACCCGGAACAATATATAAAGCTAAACGAACCGTTCACTGGGTACTTATCCGTACGAAAATCCCTATTGATTTACCTGTTTTTACAAGGAAATAAAATGTGAAAAAAATATTTCTACATCCCATGGCCTTTCCCAACCATTTAAATTTTTCTCTTACAGGTCTATCACTTCCGAAAAACCAATACAACGCCCACCCGGAACAATATATAAAGCTAAACGAACCGTTCACTGGGCACTTATCCGTACGAAAATCCCTATTGATTTACCTGTTTTTACAAGGAAATAAAATGTGAAAAAAATATTTCTACATCCCATGGGCTTTCGCAACCATTTAAATTTTTCTCTTACAGGGCTAACACTTCCGAAAAACCAATACAACGCCCACCCGGAACAATATATAAAGCTAAACGAACCGTTCACTGGGTACTTATCCGTACGAAAATCCCTATTGATTTACCTGTTTTTACAAGGAAATAAAATGTGAAAAAAATATTTCTACATCCCATGGCCTTTCCCAACGATTTAAATTTTTTTCTTACAGGTCTAACACTTCCGAAAAACCAATACAACGCCCATCTGGATCAATATATAAAGCTAAAGAACCGTTCACTGGGTACTTATCCGTACGAAAATCCCTATTGATTTACCTGTTTTTACAAGGAAATAAAATGTGAAAAAAATATTTCTACATCCCATGGCCTTTCCCAACCATTTAAATTTTTCTCTTACAGGTCTAACACTTCCGAAAAACCAATACAACGCCCACCCGGAACAATATATAAAGCTAAACGAACCGTTCACTGGGTACTTATCCGTACAAAAATCCCTATAGATTTACCTGTTTTTACAAGGAAATAAAATGTGAAAAAAATATTTCTACATCCCATGGCCTTTCCCAACCATTTAAATTTTTCTCTTACAGGTCTAACACTTCCGAAAAACCAATACAACGCCCACCCGGAACAATATATAAAGCTAAACGAAACGTTCACTGGGTACTTATACGTACGAAAATCCCTATTGATTTACCTGTTTTTACAAGGAAATAAAATGTGAAAAAAATATTTCTACATCCCATGGGCTTTCGCAACCATTTAAATTTTTCTCTTACAGGGCTAACACTTCCGAAAAACCAATACAACGCCCACCCGGAACAATATATAAAGCTAAACGAACCGTTCACTGGGTACTTATCCGTACGAAAATCCCTATTGATTTACCTGTTTTTACAAGGAAATAAAATGTGAAAAAAATATTTCTACATCCCATGGCCTTTCCCAACGATTTAAATTTTTTTCTTACAGGTCTAACACTTCCGAAAAACCAATACAACGCCCATCTGGATCAATATATAAAGCTAAAGAACCGTTCACTGGGTACTTATCCGTACGAAAATCCCTATTGATTTACCTGTTTTTACAAGGAAATAAAATGTGAAAAAAATATTTCTACATCCCATGGCCTTTCCCAACCATTTAAATTTTTCTCTTACAGGTCTAACACTTCCGAAAAACCAATACAACGCCCACCCGGAACAATATATAAAGCTAAACGAACCGTTCACTGGGTACTTATCCGTACGAAAATCCCTATAGATTTACCTGTTTTTACAAGGAAATAAAATGTGAAAAAAATATTTCTACATCCCATGGCCTTTCCCAACCATTTAAATTTTTCTCTTACAGGTCTAACACTTCCGAAAAACCAATACAACGCCCACCCGGAACAATATATAAAGCTAAACGAAACGTTCACTGGGTACTTATACGTACGGAAATCCCTATAGATTTACCTGTTTTTACAAGGAAATAAAATGTGAAAAAAATATTTCTACATCCCATGGCCTTTCCCAACCATTTAAATTTTTCTCTTACAGGGCTAACACTTCCGAAAAACCAATACAATGCCCACCCGGAACAATATATAAAGCTAAACGAACCGTTCACTGGGTACTTATACGTACGAGAATCCCTATTGATTTACCTGTTTTTACAAGGAAATAAAATGTGAAAAAAATATTTCTACATCCCATGGCCTTTCCCAACGATTTAAATTTTTCTCTTACAGGTCTAACACTTCAGAAAAACCAATACAACGCCCACCCGGAACAATATATAAAGCTAAACGAACCGTTCACTGGGTACTTATCCGTACGAAAATCCCTATTGATTTACCTGTTTTTACAAGGAAATAAAATGTGAAAAAAATATTTCTACATCCCATGGCCTTTCCCAACCATTTAAATTTTTCTCTTATAGGTCTAACACTTCCGAAAAACCGATACAACGCCCACCCGGATCAATATATAAATCTAAACGATCCGTTCACTGGAAACTTATATGTACGAAAATCCCTATTGATTTAACTGTTTTTACAAGGAAATAAGATGTGAAAACATTATTTCTACATCCCATGGCCTTTCCCAACCATTTAAATTTTTCTCTTACAGGGCTAACACTTCCGAAAAACGAATACAACGCCCACCCGGACCAATATATTAAGCTAAACGAACAGTTCACTGGGTACTTATCCGTACGAAAATCCCTATAGATTTACCTGTTTTTACAAGGAAATAAAATGTGAAAAAAATATTTCTACATCCCATGGCCTTTCCCAACCATTTAAATTTTTCTCTTACAGGGCTAACACTTCCGAAAAACCAATACAATGCCCACCCGGAACAATATATAAAGCTAAACGAACCGTTCACTGGGTACTTATACGTACGAGAATCCCTATTGATTTACCTGTTTTTACAAGGAAATAAAATGTGAAAAAAATATTTCTACATCCCATGGCCTTTCCCAACGATTTAAATTTTTCTCTTACAGGTCTAACACTTCAGAAAAACCAACACAACGCCCACCCGGAACAATATATAAAGCTAAACGAACCGTTCACTGGGTACTTATCCGTACAAAAATCCCTATTGATTTACCTGTTTTTACAAGGAAATAAAATGTGAAAAAAATATTTCTACATCCCATGGCCTTTCCCAACCATTTAAATTTTTCTCTTATAGGTCTAAAACTTCCGAAAAACCAATAGAACGCCCACCCGGATCAATATATAAAGCTAAACGACCCGTTCACTGGAAACTTATATGTACGAAAATCCCTATTGATTTAACTGTTTTTACAAGGAAATAAGATGTGAAAACATTATTTCTACATCCCATGGCCTTTCCCAACCATTTAAATTTTTCTCTTACAAGTCTAACACTTCCGAAAAACCAATACAACGCCCACCCGGACCAGTATATTAAGCTAAACGAACCGTTCACTGGGTACTTATCCGTACGAAAATCCCTATAGATTTACCTGTTTTTACAAGGAAATAAAATGTGAAAAAAATATTTCTACATCCCATGGCCTATCCCAACCATTTAAATTTTTCTCTTACAGGGCTAACACTTCCGAAAAACCAATACAATGCCCACCCGGAACAATATATAATGCTAAACGAACCGTTCACTGGGTACTTAAATGTACGAAAATCCCTATTGATTTACCTGTTTTTACAAGGAAATAAAATGTGAAAACAATATTTCTACATCCCATGGCCTTTCCCAACCATTTAAATTTTTCTCTTACAGGGCTAACACTTCCGAAAAACCGATACAACGCCCACCCGGAACAATATATAAAGCTAAACGAACCGTTCACTGGGTACTTATCCGTACGAAAATCCCTATTGATTTACCTGTTTTTACAAGGAAATAAAATGTGAAAAAAATATTTCTACATCCCATGGCCTTTCCCAACCATTTAAATTTTTCTCTTACAAGTCTAACACTTCCGAAAAATCAATACAACGCCCACCCGGAACAATATATAAAGCTGAACGAACCGTTAACTGGGTACTTATCCGTACCAAAATCCCTATTGATTTACCTGTTTTTACAAGGAAATAAAATGTGAAAAAAATATTTCTACATCCCATGGCCTTTCCCAACCATTTGAATTTTTCTCTTACAGGGCTAACACTTCCGAAAAACCAATACAACGACCACCCGGAACAATATATAAAGCTAAACGAACCGTTCACTGGGTACTTATCCGTACGAAAATCCCTATTGATTTACCTGTTTTTACAAGGAAATAAAATGTGAAAAAAATATTTCTACATCCCATGGCCTTTCCCAACCATTTAAATTTTTCTCTTACAGGCCTAACACTTCCGAAAAACCGATACAACGCCCACCCGGAACAATATATAAAGCTAAACGAACCGTTCACTGGGTACTTAAATGTACGAAAATCCCTATTGATTTACCTGTTTTTACAAGGAAATAAAATGTGAAAACAATATTTCTACATCCCATGGCCTTTCCCAACCATTTAAATTTTTCTCTTACAGGGCTAACACTTCCGAAAAACCAATACAACGCCCACCCGGACCAATATATTAAGATAAACGAACCGTTCACTGGGTACTTATCCGTACGAAAATCCCTATTGATTTACCTGTTTTTACAAGGAAATAAAATGTGAAAAAAATATTTCTACATCCCATGGCCTTTCCCAACCATTTAAATTTTTCTCTTACAGGGCTAACACTTCCGAAAAACCAATACAATGCCCACCCGGAACAATATATAAAGCTAAACGAACCGTTCACTGGGTACTTATACGTACGAGAATCCCTATTGATTTACCTGTTTTTACAAGGAAATAAAATGTGAAAAAAATATTTCTACATCCCATGGCCTTTCCCAACGATTTAAATTTTTCTCTTACAGGTCTAACACTTCAGAAAAACCAACACAACGCCCACCCGGAACAATATATAAAGCTAAACGAACCGTTCACTGGGTACTTATCCGTACAAAAATCCCTATTGATTTACTTGTTTTTACAAAGAAATAAAATGTGAAAAAAATATTTCTACATCCCATGGCCTTTCCCAACCATTTAAATTTTTCTCTTATAGGTCTAACACTTCCGAAAAACCAATAGAACGCCCACCCGGATCAATATATAAAGCTAAACGACCCGTTCACTGGAAACTTATATGTACGAAAATCCCTATTGATTTAACTGTTTTTACAAGGAAATAAGATGTGAAAACATTATTTCTACATCCCATGGCCTTTCCCAACCATTTAAATTTTTCTCTTACAGGGCTAACACTTCCGAAAAACCAATACAACGCCCACCCGGACCAATATATTAAGCTAAACGAACCGTTCACTGGGTACTTATCCGTACGAAAATCCCCATAGATTTACCTGTTTTTACAAGGAAATAAAATGTGAAAAAAATATTTCTACATCCCATGGCCTTTCCCAACCATTTAAATTTTTCTCTTACAGGGCTAACACTTCCGAAAAACCAATACAATGCCCACCCGGAACAATATATAATGCTAAACGAACCGTTCACTGGGTACTTAAATGTACGAAAATCCCTATTGATTTACCTGTTTTTACAAGGAAATAAAATGTGAAAACAATATTTCTACATCCCATGGCCTTTCCCAACCATTTAAATTTTTCTCTTACAGGGCTAACACTTCCGAAAAACCGATACAACGCCCACCCGGAACAATATATAAAGCTAAACGAACCGTTCACTGGGTACTTATCCGTACGAAAATCCTTATTGATTTACCTGTTTTTACAAGGAAATAAAATGTGAAAACAATATTTCTACATCCCATGGCCTTTCCCAACCATTTAAATTTTTCTCTTACAGGGCTAACACTTCCGAAAAACCAATACAACGCCCACCCGGACCAATATATTAAGCTAAACGAACCGTTCACTGGGTACTTATCCGTACGAAAATCCCTATTGATTTACCTGTTTTTACAAGGAAATAAAATGTGAAAAAAATATTTCTACATCCCATGGCCTTTCCCAACCATTTAAATTTTTCTCTTACAAGTCTAACGCTTCCGAAAAATCAATACAACGCCCACCCGGAACAATATATAAAGCTAAACGAACCGTTCAATGGGTACTTATCCGTACGAAAATCCCTATTGATTTACCTGTTTTTACAAGGAAATAAAATGTGAAAAAAATATTTCTACATCCCATAGCCTTTCCCAACCATTTAAATTTTTCTCTTACAGGGCTAACACTTCCGAAAAACCAATACAACGCCCACTCGGACCAATATATTAAGCTAAACGAACCGTTCACTGTGTACTTATCCGTACGAAAATCCCTATAGATTTACCTGTTTTTACAAGGAAATAAAATGTGAAAAAAATATTTCTACATCCCATGGCCTTTCCCAACGATTTAAATTTTTTTCTTACAGGTCTAACACTTCCGAAAAACCAGTACAACGCCCACCCGGAACAATATATAAAGCTAAACGAACCGTTCACTGGGTACTTATCCGTACGATAATCCCTATTTATTTAATTGTTTTTACAAGGAAATAAGATGTGAAAACATTATTTCTACATCCCATGGCCTTTTTCAACCATTTAAATTTTTCTCTTACAAGTCTAACAGTTCCCAAAAACCAATACAACGCCCACCCGGAACAATATATAAAGCTAAACGAACCGTTCACTGGGTACTTATCCGTACGAAAATCCCTATTGATTTACCTTTTTTTACAAGGAAATAAAATGTGAAAAAAATATTTCTACATCCCATGGCCTTTCCCAACGATTTAAATTTTTTTCTTACAGGTCTAACACTTCCGAAAAACCAGTACAACGCCCACCCGGAACAATATATAAAGCTAAACGAACCGTTCACTGGGTACTTATCCGTACGAAAATCCCTATTGATTTACCTTTTTTTACAAGGAAATAAAATGTGAAAAAAATATTTCTACATCCCATGGCCTTTCCCAACCATTTAAATTTTTCTCTTACAGGTCTATCACTTCCGAAAAACCAATACAACGCCCACCCGGAACAATATATAAAGCTAAACGAACCGTTCACTGGGTACTTATCCGTACGAAAATCCCTATTGATTTACCTGTTTTTACAAGGAAATAAAATGTGAAAAAAATATTTCTACATCCCATGGCCTTTCCCAACCATTTGAATTTTTCTCTTACAGGGCTAACACTTCCGAAAAACCAATACAACACCCACCCGGAACAATATATAAAGCTAAACGAACCGTTCACTGGGTACTTAAATGTACGAAAATCCCTATTGATTTACCTGTTTTTACAAGGAAATAAAATGTGAAAACAATATTTCTACATCCCATGGCCTTTCCCAACCATTAAAATTTTTCTCTTACAGGGCTAACACTTCCGAAAAACCAATACAACGCCCACCCGGAACAATATATAAAGCTAAACGAACCGTTCACTGGGTACTTATCCGTACGAAAATCCCTATTGATTTACCTGTTTTTACAAGGAAATAAAATGTGAAAAAAATATTTCTACATCCCATGGCCTTTCCCAACCATTTAAATTTTTCTGTTACAAGTCTAACACTTCCGAAAAATCAATACAACGCCCACCCGGAACAATATATAAAGCTAAACGAACCGTTCACTGGGTACTTATCCGTACGAAAATCCCTATTGATTTACCTGTTTTTACAAGGAAATAAAATGTGAAAAAAATATTTCTACATCCCATAGCCTTTCCCAACCATTTAAATTTTTCTCTTACAGGGCTAACACTTCCGAAAAACCAATACAACGCCCACTCGGACCAATATATTAAGCTAAACGAACCGTTCGCTGGGTACTTATCCGTACGAAAATCCCTATAGATTTACCTGTTTTTACAAGGAAATAAAATGTGAAAAAAATATTTCTACATCCCATGGCCTTTCCCAACCATTTAAATTTTTCTCTTACAGGGCTAACACTTCCGAAAAACCAATACAACGCCCACCGGGAACAATATATAAAGCTAAACGAACCGTTCACTGGGTACTTATCGGTACGAAAATCCCTATTGATTTACCTGTTTTTACAATGAAATAAAATGTGAAAAAAATATTTCTACATCCCATGGCCTTTCGCAACCATTTAAATTTTTCTCTTACAGGGCTAACACTTCTGAAAAACCAATACAACGCCCACCAGGAACAATATATAAAGCTAAACGAACCGTTCACTGGGTACTTATCCGTACGAAATCCCTATTGATTTACCTTTTTTTACAAGGAAATAAAATGTGAAAAAAATATTTCTACATCCCATGGCCTTTCCCAACGATTTAAATTTTTTTCTTACAGGTCTAACACTTCCGAAAAACCAGTACAACGCCCACCCGGAACAATATATAAAGCTAAACGAACCGTTCACTGGGTACTTATCCGTACGAAAATCCCTATTGATTTACCTGTTTTTACAAGGAAATAAAATGTGAAAAAAATATTTCTACATCCCATGGCCTTTCCCAACCATTTGAATTTTTCTCTTACAGGGCTAACACTTCCGAAAAACCAATACAACGCCCACCCGGAACAATATATAAAGCTAAACGAACCGTTCACTGGGTACTTAAATGTACGAAAATCCCTATTGATTTACCTGTTTTTACAAGGAAATAAAATGTGAAAACAATATTTCTACATCCCATGGCCTTTCCCAACCATTTAAATTTTTCTCTTACAGGGCTAACACTTCCGAAAAACCAATACAACGCCCACCCGGAACAATATATAAAGCTAAACGAACCGTTCACTGGGTACTTATCCGTACGAAAATCCCGATTGATTTACCTGTTTTTACAAGGAAATAAAATGTGAAAAAAATATTTCTACATCCCATGGCCTTTCCCAAGCATTTAAATTTTTCTCTTACAGGGCTAACACTTCCGAAAAACCAATACAACGCCCACCCGGAACAATATATAAAGCTAAACGAACCGTTCACTGGGTACTTATCCGTACGAAAATCCCTATTGATTTACCTTTTTTTACAAGGAAATAAAATGTGAAAAAAATATTTCTACATCCCATGGCCTTTCCCAACCATTTAAATTTTTCTCTTACAGGTCTATCACTTCCGAAAAACCAATACAACGCCCACCCGGAACAATATATAAAGCTAAACGAACCGTTCACTGGGTACTTATCCGTACGAAAATCCCTATTGATTTACCTGTTTTTACAAGGAAATAAAATGTGAAAAAAATATTTCTACATCCCATGGCCTTTCCCAACCATTTGAATTTTTCTCTTACAGGGCTAACACTTCCGAAAAACCAATACAACACCCACCGGGAACAATATATAAAGCTAAACGAACCGTTCACTGGGTACTTAAATGTACGAAAATCCCTATTGATTTACCTGTTTTTACAAGGAAATAAAATGTGAAAAAAATATTTCTACATCCCATAGCCTTTCCCAACCATTTAAATTTTTCTCTTACAGGGCTAACACTTCCGAAAAACCAATACAACGCCCACTCGGACCAATATATTAAGCTAAACGAACCGTTCGCTGGGTACTTATCCGTACGAAAATCCCTATAGATTTACCTGTTTTTACAAGGAAATAAAATGTGAAAAAAATATTTCTACATCCCATGGCCTTTCCCAACCATTTAAATTTTTCTCTTACAGGGCTAACACTTCCGAAAAACCAATACAACGCCCACCGGGAACAATATATAAAGCTAAACGAACCGTTCACTGGGTACTTATCGGTACGAAAATCCCTATTGATTTACCTGTTTTTACAATGAAATAAAATGTGAAAAAAATATTTCTACATCCCATGGCCTTTCGCAACCATTTAAATTTTTCTCTTACAGGGCTAACACTTCTGAAAAACCAATACAACGCCCACCAGGAACAATATATAAAGCTAAACGAACCGTTCACTGGGTACTTATCCGTACGAAATCCCTATTGATTTACCTTTTTTTACAAGGAAATAAAATGTGAAAAAAATATTTCTACATCCCATGGCCTTTCCCAACGATTTAAATTTTTTTCTTACAGGTCTAACACTTCCGAAAAACCAGTACAACGCCCACCCGGAACAATATATAAAGCTAAACGAACCGTTCACTGGGTACTTATCCGTACGAAAATCCCTATTGATTTACCTGTTTTTACAAGGAAATAAAATGTGAAAAAAATATTTCTACATCCCATGGCCTTTCCCAACCATTTGAATTTTTCTCTTACAGGGCTAACACTTCCGAAAAACCAATACAACGCCCACCCGGAACAATATATAAAGCTAAACGAACCGTTCACTGGGTACTTAAATGTACGAAAATCCCTATTGATTTACCTGTTTTTACAAGGAAATAAAATGTGAAAACAATATTTCTACATCCCATGGCCTTTCCCAACCATTTAAATTTTTCTCTTACAGGGCTAACACTTCCGAAAAACCAATACAACGCCCACCCGGAACAATATATAAAGCTAAACGAACCGTTCACTGGGTACTTATCCGTACGAAAATCCCGATTGATTTACCTGTTTTTACAAGGAAATAAAATGTGAAAAAAATATTTCTACATCCCATGGCCTTTCCCAAGCATTTAAATTTTTCTCTTACAGGGCTAACACTTCCGAAAAACCAATACAACGCCCACCCGGAACAATATATAAAGCTAAACGAACCGTTCACTGGGTACTTATCCGTACGAAAATCCCTATTGATTTACCTTTTTTTACAAGGAAATAAAATGTGAAAAAAATATTTCTACATCCCATGGCCTTTCCCAACCATTTAAATTTTTCTCTTACAGGTCTATCACTTCCGAAAAACCAATACAACGCCCACCCGGAACAATATATAAAGCTAAACGAACCGTTCACTGGGTACTTATCCGTACGAAAATCCCTATTGATTTACCTGTTTTTACAAGGAAATAAAATGTGAAAAAAATATTTCTACATCCCATGGCCTTTCCCAACCATTTGAATTTTTCTCTTACAGGGCTAACACTTCCGAAAAACCAATACAACACCCACCCGGAACAATATATAAAGCTAAACGAACCGTTCACTGGGTACTTAAATGTACGAAAATCCCTATTGATTTACCTGTTTTTACAAGGAAATAAAATGTGAAAACAATATTTCTACATCCCATGGCCTTTCCCAACCATTAAAATTTTTCTCTTACAGGGCTAACACTTCCGAAAAACCAATACAACGCCCACCCGGAACAATATATAAAGCTAAACGAACCGTTCACTGGGTACTTATCCGTACGAAAATCCCTATTGATTTACCTGTTTTTACAAGGAAATAAAATGTGAAAAAAATATTTCTACATCCCATAGCCTTTCCCAACCATTTAAATTTTTCTCTTACAGGGCTAACACTTCCGAAAAACCAATACAACGCCCACCCGGAACAATATATAAAGCTAAACGAACCGTTCACTGGGTACTTAAATGTACGAAAATCCCTATTGATTTACCTGTTTTTACAAGGAAATAAAATGTGAAAACAATATTTCTACATCCCATGGCCTTTCCCAACCATTTAAATTTTTCTCTTACAGGGCTAACACTTCCGAAAAACCAATACAACGCCCACCCGGAACAATATATAAAGCTAAACGAACCGTTCACTGGGTACTTATCCGTACGAAAATCCCGATTGATTTACCTGTTTTTACAAGGAAATAAAATGTGAAAAAAATATTTCTACATCCCATGGCCTTTCCCAAGCATTTAAATTTTTCTCTTACAGGGCTAACACTTCCGAAAAACCAATACAACGCCCACCCGGAACAATATATAAAGCTAAACGAACCGTTCACTGGGTACTTATCCGTACGAAAATCCCTATTGATTTACCTTTTTTTACAAGGAAATAAAATGTGAAAAAAATATTTCTACATCCCATGGCCTTTCCCAACCATTTAAATTTTTCTCTTACAGGTCTATCACTTCCGAAAAACCAATACAACGCCCACCCGGAACAATATATAAAGCTAAACGAACCGTTCACTGGGTACTTATCCGTACGAAAATCCCTATTGATTTACCTGTTTTTACAAGGAAATAAAATGTGAAAAAAATATTTCTACATCCCATGGCCTTTCCCAACCATTTGAATTTTTCTCTTACAGGGCTAACACTTCCGAAAAACCAATACAACACCCACCGGGAACAATATATAAAGCTAAACGAACCGTTCACTGGGTACTTAAATGTACGAAAATCCCTATTGATTTACCTGTTTTTACAAGGAAATAAAATGTGAAAAAAATATTTCTACATCCCATAGCCTTTCCCAACCATTTAAATTTTTCTCTTACAGGGCTAACACTTCCGAAAAACCAATACAACGCCCACTCGGACCAATATATTAAGCTAAACGAACCGTTCGCTGGGTACTTATCCGTACGAAAATCCCTATAGATTTACCTGTTTTTACAAGGAAATAAAATGTGAAAAAAATATTTCTACATCCCATGGCCTTTCCCAACCATTTAAATTTTTCTCTTACAGGGCTAACACTTCCGAAAAACCAATACAACGCCCACCGGGAACAATATATAAAGCTAAACGAACCGTTCACTGGGTACTTATCGGTACGAAAATCCCTATTGATTTACCTGTTTTTACAATGAAATAAAATGTGAAAAAAATATTTCTACATCCCATGGCCTTTCGCAACCATTTAAATTTTTCTCTTACAGGGCTAACACTTCTGAAAAACCAATACAACGCCCACCAGGAACAATATATAAAGCTAAACGAACCGTTCACTGGGTACTTATCCGTACGAAATCCCTATTGATTTACCTTTTTTTACAAGGAAATAAAATGTGAAAAAAATATTTCTACATCCCATGGCCTTTCCCAACGATTTAAATTTTTTTCTTACAGGTCTAACACTTCCGAAAAACCAGTACAACGCCCACCCGGAACAATATATAAAGCTAAACGAACCGTTCACTGGGTACTTATCCGTACGAAAATCCCTATTGATTTACCTTTTTTTACAAGGAAATAAAATGTGAAAAAAATATTTCTACATCCCATGGCCTTTCCCAACCATTTAAATTTTTCTCTTACAGGTCTATCACTTCCGAAAAACCAATACAACGCCCACCCGGAACAATATATAAAGCTAAACGAACCGTTCACTGGGTACTTATCCGTACGAAAATCCCTATTGATTTACCTGTTTTTACAAGGAAATAAAATGTGAAAAAAATATTTCTACATCCCATGGCCTTTCCCAACCATTTGAATTTTTCTCTTACAGGGCTAACACTTCCGAAAAACCAATACAACACCCACCCGGAACAATATATAAAGCTAAACGAACCGTTCACTGGGTACTTAAATGTACGAAAATCCCTATTGATTTACCTGTTTTTACAAGGAAATAAAATGTGAAAAAAATATTTCTACATCCCATAGCCTTTCCCAACCATTTAAATTTTTCTCTTACAGGGCTAACACTTCCGAAAAACCAATACAACGCCCACTCGGACCAATATATTAAGCTAAACGAACCGTTCGCTGGGTACTTATCCGTACGAAAATCCCTATAGATTTACCTGTTTTTACAAGGAAATAAAATGTGAAAAAAATATTTCTACATCCCATGGCCTTTCCCAACCATTTAAATTTTTCTCTTACAGGGCTAACACTTCCGAAAAACCAATACAACGCCCACCGGGAACAATATATAAAGCTAAACGAACCGTTCACTGGGTACTTATCGGTACGAAAATCCCTATTGATTTACCTGTTTTTACAATGAAATAAAATGTGAAAAAAATATTTCTACATCCCATGGCCTTTCGCAACCATTTAAATTTTTCTCTTACAGGGCTAACACTTCTGAAAAACCAATACAACGCCCACCAGGAACAATATATAAAGCTAAACGAACCGTTCACTGGGTACTTATCCGTACGAAATCCCTATTGATTTACCTTTTTTTACAAGGAAATAAAATGTGAAAAAAATATTTCTACATCCCATGGCCTTTCCCAACGATTTAAATTTTTTTCTTACAGGTCTAACACTTCCGAAAAACCAGTACAACGCCCACCCGGAACAATATATAAAGCTAAACGAACCGTTCACTGGGTACTTATCCGTACGAAAATCCCTATTGATTTACCTGTTTTTACAAGGAAATAAAATGTGAAAAAAATATTTCTACATCCCATGGCCTTTCCCAACCATTTGAATTTTTCTCTTACAGGGCTAACACTTCCGAAAAACCAATACAACGCCCACCCGGAACAATATATAAAGCTAAACGAACCGTTCACTGGGTACTTAAATGTACGAAAATCCCTATTGATTTACCTGTTTTTACAAGGAAATAAAATGTGAAAACAATATTTCTACATCCCATGGCCTTTCCCAACCATTTAAATTTTTCTCTTACAGGGCTAACACTTCCGAAAAACCAATACAACGCCCACCCGGAACAATATATAAAGCTAAACGAACCGTTCACTGGGTACTTATCCGTACGAAAATCCCGATTGATTTACCTGTTTTTACAAGGAAATAAAATGTGAAAAAAATATTTCTACATCCCATGGCCTTTCCCAAGCATTTAAATTTTTCTCTTACAGGGCTAACACTTCCGAAAAACCAATACAACGCCCACCCGGAACAATATATAAAGCTAAACGAACCGTTCACTGGGTACTTATCCGTACGAAAATCCCTATTGATTTACCTTTTTTTACAAGGAAATAAAATGTGAAAAAAATATTTCTACATCCCATGGCCTTTCCCAACCATTTAAATTTTTCTCTTACAGGTCTATCACTTCCGAAAAACCAATACAACGCCCACCCGGAACAATATATAAAGCTAAACGAACCGTTCACTGGGTACTTATCCGTACGAAAATCCCTATTGATTTACCTGTTTTTACAAGGAAATAAAATGTGAAAAAAATATTTCTACATCCCATGGCCTTTCCCAACCATTTGAATTTTTCTCTTACAGGGCTAACACTTCCGAAAAACCAATACAACACCCACCCGGAACAATATATAAAGCTAAACGAACCGTTCACTGGGTACTTAAATGTACGAAAATCCCTATTGATTTACCTGTTTTTACAAGGAAATAAAATGTGAAAACAATATTTCTACATCCCATGGCCTTTCCCAACCATTAAAATTTTTCTCTTACAGGGCTAACACTTCCGAAAAACCAATACAACGCCCACCCGGAACAATATATAAAGCTAAACGAACCGTTCACTGGGTACTTATCCGTACGAAAATCCCTATTGATTTACCTGTTTTTACAAGGAAATAAAATGTGAAAAAAATATTTCTACATCCCATGGCCTTTCCCAACCATTTAAATTTTTCTGTTACAAGTCTAACACTTCCGAAAAATCAATACAACGCCCACCCGGAACAATATATAAAGCTAAACGAACCGTTCACTGGGTACTTATCCGTACGAAAATCCCTATTGATTTACCTGTTTTTACAAGGAAATAAAATGTGAAAAAAATATTTCTACATCCCATAGCCTTTCCCAACCATTTAAATTTTTCTCTTACAGGGCTAACACTTCCGAAAAACCAATACAACGCCCACTCGGACCAATATATTAAGCTAAACGAACCGTTCGCTGGGTACTTATCCGTACGAAAATCCCTATAGATTTACCTGTTTTTACAAGGAAATAAAATGTGAAAAAAATATTTCTACATCCCATGGCCTTTCTCAACCATTTAAATTTTTCTCTTACAGGGCTAACACTTCCGAAAAACCAATACAACGCCCACCC
Organism: Paroedura picta; assembly: GCF_049243985.1. Classification (NCBI taxonomy): domain Eukaryota; kingdom Metazoa; phylum Chordata; class Lepidosauria; order Squamata; family Gekkonidae; genus Paroedura; species Paroedura picta. The sequence continues at coordinate 25,338,071 of NC_135378.1, forward strand.
GGAACAATATATAAAGCTAAACGAACCGTTCACTGGGTACTTATCGGTACGAAAATCCCTATTGATTTACCTGTTTTTACAATGAAATAAAATGTGAAAAAAATATTTCTACATCCCATGGCCTTTCGCAACCATTTAAATTTTTCTCTTACAGGGCTAACACTTCCGAAAAACCAATACAACGCCCACCCGGAACAATATATAAAGCTAAACGAACCGTTCACTGGGTACTTATCGGTACGAAAATCCCTATTGATTTACCTTTTTTTACAAGGAAATAAAATGTGAAAAAAATATTTCTACATCCCATGGCCTTTCCCAACGATTTAAATTTTTTTCTTACAGGTCTAACACTTCCGAAAAACCAGTACAACGCCCACCCGGAACAATATATAAAGCTAAACGAACCGTTCTCTGGGTACTTATCCGTACGAAAATCCCTATTGATTTACCTGTTTTTACAAGGAAATAAAATGTGAAAAAAATATTTCTACATCCCATGGCCTTTCCCAACCATTTGAATTTTTCTCTTACAGGGCTAACACTTCCGAAAAACCAATACAACGCCCACCCGGAACAATATATAAAGCTAAACGAACCGTTCACTGGGTACTTATCCGTACGAAAATCCCTATTGATTTACCTGTTTTTACAAGGAAATAAAATGTGAAAAAAATATTTCTACATCCCATGGCCTTTCCCAAGCATTTAAATTTTTCTCTTACAGGTCTATCACTTCCGAAAAACCAATACAACGCCCACCCGGAACAATATATAAAGCTAAACGAACCGTTCACTGGGTACTTATCCGTACGAAAATCCCTATTGATTTACCTGTTTTTACAAGGAAATAAAATGTGAAAAAAATATTTCTACATCCCATGGCCTTTCCCAACCATTTGAATTTTTCTCTTACAGGGCTAACACTTCCGAAAAACCAATACAACGCCCACCCGGAACAATATATAAAGCTAAACGAACCGTTCACTGGGTACTTAAATGTACGAAAATCCCTATTGATTTACCTGTTTTTACAAGGAAATAAAATGTGAAAACAATATTTCTACATCCCATGGCCTTTCCCAACCATTTAAATTTTTCTCTTACAGGGCTAACACTTCCGAAAAACCAATACAACGCCCACCCGGAACAATATATAAAGCTAAACGAACCGTTCACTGGGTACTTATCCGTACGAAAATCCCGATTGATTTACCTGTTTTTACAAGGAAATAAAATGTGAAAAAAATATTTCTACATCCCATGGCCTTTCCCAACCATTTAAATTTTTCTGTTACAAGTCTAACACTTCCGAAAAATCAATACAACGCCCACCCGGAACAATATATAAAGCTAAACGAACCGTTCACTGGGTACTTATCCGTACGAAAATCCCTATTGATTTACCTGTTTTTACAAGGAAATAAAATGTGAAAAAAATATTTCTACATCCCATAGCCTTTCCCAACCATTTAAATTTTTCTCTTACAGGGCTAACACTTCCGAAAAACCAATACAACGCCCACTTGGACCAATATATTAAGCTAAACGAACCGTTCACTGGGTACTTATCCGTACGAAAATCCCTATGGATTTACCTGTTTTTACAAGGAAATAAAATGTGAAAAAAATATTTCTACATCCCATGGCCTTTCCCAACCATTTAAATTTTTCTCTTACAGGGCTAACACTTCCGAAAAACCAATACAACGCCCACCCGGAACAATATATAAAGCTAAACGAACCGTTCACTGGGTACTTATCCGTACGAAAATCCCTATTGATTTACCTGTTTTTACAAGGAAATAAAATGTGAAAAAAATATTTCTACATCCCATGGCCTTTCCCAACGATTTAAATTTTTTTCTTACAGGTCTAACACTTCCGAAAAACCAGTACAACGCCCACCCGGAACAATATATAAAGCTAAACGAACCGTTCACTGGGTACTTATCCGTACGAAAATCCCTATTGATTTACCTTTTTTTACAAGGAAATAAAATGTGAAAAAAATATTTCTACATCCCATGGCCTTTCCCAAGCATTTAAATTTTTCTCTTACAGGTCTATCACTTCCGAAAAACCAATACAACGCCCACCCGGAACAATATATAAAGCTAAACGAACCGTTCACTGGGTACTTATCCGTACGAAAATCACTATTGATTTACCTGTTTTTACAAGGAAATAAAATGTGAAAAAAATATTTCTACATCCCATGGCCTTTCCCAACGATTTAAATTTTTTTCTTACAGGTCTAACACTTCCGAAAAACCAGTACAACGCCCACCCGGAACAATATATAAAGCTAAACGAACCGTTCACTGGGTACTTATCCGTACGAAAATCCCTATTGATTTACCTGTTTTTACAAGGAAATAAAATGTGAAAAAAATATTTCTACATCCCATGGCCTTTCCCAAGCATTTAAATTTTTCTCTTACAGGTCTATCACTTCCGAAAAACCAATACAACGCCCACCCGGAACAATATATAAAGCTAAACGAACCGTTCACTGGGTACTTATCCGTACGAAAATCCCTATTGATTTACCTTTTTTTACAAGGAAATAAAATGTGAAAAAAATATTTCTACATCCCATGGCCTTTCCCAACCATTTAAATTTTTCTCTTACAGGGCTAACACTTCCGAAAAACCAATACAACGCCCACTCGGACCAATATATTAAGCTAAACGAACCTTTCACTGGGTACTTATCCGTACGAAAATCCCTATTGATTTACCTGTTTTTACAAGGAAATAAAATGTGAAAAAAATATTTCTACATCCCATGGCCTTTCCCAACCATTTGAATTTTTCTCTTACAGGGCTATCACTTCCGAAAAACCAATACAACGCCCACCCGGAACAATATATAAAGCTAATCGAACCGTTCACTGGGTACTTAAATGTACGAAAATCCCTATTGATTTACCTGTTTTTACAAGGAAATAAAATGTGAAAACAATATTTCTACATCCCATGGCCTTTCCCAACCATTTAAATTTTTCTCTTACAGGTCTATCACTTCCGAAAAACCAATACAATGCCCACCCGGAACAATATATAAAGCTAAACGAACCGTTCACTGGGTACTTTTGGGGGAGTACTTTTGGGGGACTTTAATGTCCATGCGGATTCGTCGGCTCCAGGACTTGGCCTGGACCTGGTGTCGGCCATGGCGACACTGGGGTTCTCGCAATTTGTTGCTGGTCCCACTCATCAGGCTGGCCACACCCTGGATCTGATCTTTGGTGCTGGTGTTGAGATCGATCTGGTGGCTAACAACATCGTTCCGTGGTCTGACCACCATACCCTGAAGGCTCGCCTACGGATGCCACCCCTCCCCTGTTTGGGTGACGGACGCATTTTAGTCCGCCCACGGAGACTTATGGAATCCGAAGGATTCCTGAATGCTCTGCGGGACCCGATGCCCTCCGGTGTCTCGTTGGAGGCCTTGGTGGAGGACTGGCAGTCCCGCCTGTTGGCTGCCATTGACGAGATAGCTCCTGAGCGCCCTCTCCGCCCTCGCCTCAAGCAGGCCCCGTGGTTTACCGCGGAGCTTCGGGAGAGGAAGAGGGAGGTGAGACGGCTAGAGCGAGTGTGGCGGAAGACCCGCGACGAAGCTACAAGAACATCTCATCGCACGCTTATGAGGGCGTATGAGATGGCGGTGAAAGCGGCAAAGTGTGACTACTTTGCTGCGGAAATCGCGTCCGCTAGCTCTCGCCCAGCCCAATTATTTAGGATAGTTCGGACCCTTACTGCCCTCGAAGGAGGGCATCAAAATAGTAGTCAATTGGAACTAGGCTGCGAGGCTTTTGCGAGCTATTTTGCGGATAAGATCTTGTCGCTCCGTCGTGACCTTACTGCCACAGTTGATATAGTTCGTGAACTAGAAGCTCCGTGGCCGTTACGGGGGATCAGGTTTGATGGCTTCAGGCGGCTCTCTTTATCCGAAGTGGACAAATTGCTAGGGTCGGTGAGGGCGACCACTTGCCCCCTTGATCCCTGTCCGTCGTGGTTGCTTAAGATCAGCGACCCACGGATAGGTGTTCCCCTGAGGGAGATTATAAACCTCTCCCTTACATCGGGAGAATTCCCTCAGCGGCTCAAGGAGGCAGTGGTTCGCCCTCTTCTGAAAAAACCATCGCTGAATCCGCGGGACCCCGCCAGCTACCGCCCGGTATCGCATCTTGCATTCCTGGGCAAGGTGGTTGAGAGGGCCGCCGCGGACCAGCTCCTAGCATTTTTGGAGGAAACTTCGGCCCTTGATCCATACCAGTCTGGCTTCCGTCCTGGCCATGGGGTGGAGACTGTGCTGGTCGCCCTGACAGATGATCTCCGGCGCCAGCTGGACCGGGGCGGGTCGGCCATTCTCGTGCTATTAGACCTGTCAGCCGCATTTGATGTGGTTGACCACGAGCTCTTGGTTCACCGCCTCGCTGATACTGGGATTGGAAGGGTGGCTCTTAAATGGCTATCCTCCTTTCTAGAGAACAGATCACAGAGGGTCGCTGTGGGGGAGGAGTTATCCGACTCCTTTGCACTCCCATGTGGGGTGCCACAGGGAGCGGTGCTCTCCCCCACGTTATTTAATATCTATATGCGTCCCCTGGCTCAGCTGGTACGGAGTTATGGGCTTGGGTGTCACCAGTACGCTGATGATACCCAGCTCTATCTCTTGATGGATGGCCGGCCAGATCTCCCCCCAGAAAAATTCGCCAGTTGTTTGGAAGCAGTGGCTGGATGGATCAGGAAGAGCCGCCTGAGACTCAACCCCTCCAAGACGGAGGTCCTTTGGCTAGGCCGAAGGGAGCAGGAACAGGAAGCGCGTCTTCCCTGCCTGGACGGGGTACAATTGTCATCTGTGCCCCAAGCCAGGAATTTGGGAGTGATTCTGGATGCCTCACTTTCCATGGAGGCCCAGGTCACTAAGGTAGCCCGGACGGCGTTTCTCCATCTACGCCAAGCTCGGCTACTAGCGCCCTACCTGCCCCCGGAACACCTGGCCACTGTGATCCATGCAACGGTTACTTCTAGATTAGACTTCTGTAACTCGCTCTACGCGGGCCTACCCTTGTCTCTAACCCGGAAGTTACAGCTGGTACAGAATGCAGCTGCACGGGTCCTCACTAAATCATCTTGGAGGTCCCATGTTCAGCCTCTGCTGAAGCAGCTGCACTGGTTGCCAGTTTGTTTCCGGATCAGGTTCAAGGTTTTGGTACTAACCTTTAAGACTATACGCGGCTTGGGTCCTGCATACTTGAGGGACCGCCTATCTCCTTATGCCCCCCGCAGGGCACTTCGCTCTGCGGGTAAGAATCTGCTGATGATCCCAGGACCCCGGGAGGCACGCCTGGCCTCGACAAGGGCCAGGGCCTTTTCGGTCCTGGCCCCTACCTGGTGGAATGAGCTCCCTGAAGAGCTGCGGGCCCTGTCGGAGCTCTCTGAGTTCCGCAGAGCCTGCAAAACGGAGCTCTTCCGCCAGGCGTTTGTCTAAGGCCGGGTGATGGCCCGGGGCTAAGATCGGACCCCTCTCCCCGGAGGGGGGAGACCAGTACTAAACTGACCTGGTTCCCCAGAGTGTTCCACCCTATGCCCAATTATCCTCCGTTCCCTTCTGCTCATCCAGTGGGCCTGTACGGGAATAGTTTTAATCGCCATCATTGTGACTTAGTCATTGTTTTAATGGGGTTTTAATGGGGAATTTTAATGATTAATATATTGTATTGTATTAAAATGTTGTGAACCGCCGCGAGCCGGTTTCCGAGAGCGGCGGTCATACAAATCAAATAAATAATAATAATAATAATAATACTTATCCGTACGAAAATCCCTATTGATTTACCTTTTTTTACAAGGAAATAAAATGTGAAAAAAATATTTCTACATCCCATGGCCTTTCCCAACCGTTTAAATTTTTCTCTTACAGGGCTAACACTTCCAAAAAACCAATACAACGCCCACTCGGACCAATATATTAAGCTAAACGAACCTTTCACTGGGTACTTATCCGTACGAAAATCCCTATTGATTTACCTGTTTTTACAAGGAAATAAAATGTGAAAAAAATATTTCTACATCCCATGGCCTTTCCCAACCATTTGAATTTTTCTCTTACAGGGCTATCACTTCCGAAAAACCAATACAACGCCCACCCGGAACAATATATAAAGCTAAACGAACCGTTCACTGGGTACTTAAATGTACGAAAATCCCTATTGATTTACCTGTTTTTACAAGGAAATAAAATGTGAAAACAATATTTCTACATCCCATGGCCTTTCCCAACCATTTAAATTTTTCTCTTACAGGGCTAACACTTCCGAAAAACCAATACAACGCCCACCCGGAACAATATATAAAGCTAAACGAACCGTTCACTGGGTACTTATCGGTACGAAAATCCCTATTGATTTACCTGTTTTTACAAGGAAATAAAATGTGAAAAAAATATTTCTACATGCCATAGCCTTTCCCAACCATTTAAATTTTTCTCTTACAGGGCTAATACTTCCGAAAAACCAATACAACGCCCACCCAGAACAATATATAAAGCTAAACGAACCGTTCACTGGGTACTTATCCGTACGAAAATCCCTATTGATTTACCTGTTTTTACAAGGAAATAAAATGTGAAAAAAATATTTCTACATCCCATGGCCTTTCCCAACGATTTAAATTTTTTTCTTACAGGTCTAACACTTCCGAAAAACCAATACAACGCCCACCCGGAACAATATATAAAGCTAAACGAACCGTTCACTGGGTACTTATCCGTACGAAAATCCCTATTGATTTACCTTTTTTTACAAGGAAATAAAATGTGAAAAAAATATTTCTACATCCCATGGCCTTTCCCAACCATTTGAATTTTTCTCTTACAGGGCTAACACTTCCGAAAAACCAATACAACGCCCACCCGGAACAATATATAAAGCTAAACGAACCGTTCACTGGGTACTTAAATGTACGAAAATCCCTATTGATTTACCTGTTTTTACAAGGAAATAAAATGTGAAAACAATATTTCTACATCCCATGGCCTTTCCCAACCATTTAAATTTTTCTCTTACAGGGCTAACACTTTCGAAAAACCAATACAACGCCCACCCGGAACAATATATAAAGCTAAACGAACCGTTCACTGGGTACTTATCCGTACGAAAATCCCGATTGATTTACCTGTTTTTACAAGGAAATAAAATGTGAAAAAAATATTTCTACATCCCATGGCCTTTCCCAACCATTTAAATTTTTCTGTTACAAGTTTAACACTTCCGAAAAATCAATACAACGCCCACCCGGAACAATATATAAAGCTAAACGAACCGTTCACTGGGTACTTATCCGTACGAAAATCCCTATTGATTTACCTGTTTTTACAAGGAAATAAAATGTGAAAAAAATATTTCTACATCCCATAGCCTTTCCCAACCATTTAAATTTTTCTCTTACAGGGCTAACACTTCCGAAAAACCAATACAACGCCCACTCGGACCAATATATTAAGCTAAACGAACCGTTCACTGGGTACTTATCCGTACGAAAATCCCTATAGATTTACCTGTTTTTACAAGGAAATAAAATGTGAAAAAAATATTTCTACATCCCATGGCCTTTCCCAACCATTTAAATTTTTCTCTTACAGGGCTAACACTTCCGAAAAACCAATACAACGCCCACCCGGAACAATATATAAAGCTAAACGAACCGTTCACTGGGTACTTATCCGTACGAAAATCCCTATTGATTTACCTGTTTTTACAAGGAAATAAAATGTGAAAAAAATATTTCTACATCCCATGGCCTTTCCCAACGATTTAAATTTTTTTCTTACAGGTCTAACACTTCCGAAAAACCAGTACAACGCCCACCCGGAACAATATATAAAGCTAAACGAACCGTTCACTGGGTACTTATCCGTACGAAAACCCCTATTGATTTTCCTTTTTTTACAAGGAAATAAAATGTGAAAAAAATATTTCTACATCCCATGGCCTTTCCCAAGCATTTAAATTTTTCTCTTACAGGTCTATCACTTCCGAAAAACCAATACAACGCCCACCCGGAACAATATATAAAGCTAAACGAACCGTTCACTGGGTACTTATCCGTACGAAAATCCCTATTGATTTACCTGTTTTTACAAGGAAATAAAATGTGAAAAAAATATTTCTACATCCCATGGCCTTTCCCAACGATTTAAATTTTTTTCTTACAGGTCTAACACTTCCGAAAAACCAGTACAACGCCCACCCGGAACAATATATAAAGCTAAACAAACCGTTCACTGGGTACTTATCCGTACGAAAATCCCTATTGATTTACCTGTTTTTACAAGGAAATAAAATGTGAAAAAAATATTTCTACATCCCATGGCCTTTCCCAAGCATTTAAATTTTTCTCTTACAGGTCTATCACTTCCGAAAAACCAATACAACGCCCACCCGGAACAATATATAAAGCTAAACGAACCGTTCACTGGGTACTTATCCGTACGAAAATCCCTATTGATTTACCTTTTTTTACAAGGAAATAAAATGTGAAAAAAATATTTCTACATCCCATGGCCTTTCCCAACCGTTTGAATTTTTCTCTTACAGGGCTAACACTTCCGAAAAACCAATACAACGCCCACCCGGAACAATATATAAAGCTAAACGAACCGTTCACTGGGTACTTATCCGTACGAAAATCCCTATTGATTTACCTGTTTTTACAAGGAAATAAAATGTGAAAAAAATATTTCTACATCCCATGGCCTTTCCCAACCATTTGAATTTTTCGCTTACAGGGCTAACACTTCCGAAAAACCAATACAACGCCCACCCGGAACAATATATAAAGCTAAACGAACCGTTCACTGGGTACTTAAATGTACGAAAATCCCTATTGATTTACCTGTTTTTACAAGGAAATAAAATGTGAAAACAATATTTCTACATCCCATGGCCTTTCCCAACCATTTAAATTTTTCTCTTACAGGGCTAACACTTCCGAAAAACCAATACAACGCCCACCCGGAACAATATATAAAGCTAAACGAACCGTTCACTGGGTACTTATCCGTACGAAAATCCCGATTGATTTACCTGTTTTTACAAGGAAATAAAATGTGAAAAAAATATTTCTACATCCCATGGCCTTTCCCAACCATTTAAATTTTTCTGTTACAAGTCTAACACTTCCGAAAAATCAATACAACACCCACCCGGAACAATATATAAAGCTAAACGAACCGTTCACTGGGTACTTATCCGTACGAAAATCCCTATTGATTTACCTTTTTTTACAAGGAAATAAAATGTGAAAAAAATATTTCTACATCCCATGGCCTTTCCCAAGCATTTAAATTTTTCTCTTACAGGTCTATCACTTCCGAAAAACCAATACAACGCCCACCCGGAACAATATATAAAGCTAAACGAACCGTTCACTGGGTACTTATCCGTACGAAAATCCCTATTGATTTACCTGTTTTTACAAGGAAATAAAATGTGAAAAAAATATTTCTACATCCCATGGCCTTTCCCAACCGTTTGAATTTTTCTCTTACAGGGCTAACACTTCCGAAAAACCAATACAACGCCCACCCGGAACAATATATAAAGCTAAACGAACCGTTCACTGGGTACTTATCCGTACGAAAATCCCGATTGATTTACCTGTTTTTACAAGGAAATAAAATGTGAAAAAAATATTTCTACATCCCATGGCCTTTCCCAACCATTTAAATTTTTCTGTTACAAGTCTAACACTTCCGAAAAATCAATACAACACCCACCCGGAACAATATATAAAGCTAAACGAACCGTTCACTGGGTACTTATCCGTACGAAAATCCCTATTGATTTACCTTTTTTTACAAGGAAATAAAATGTGAAAAAAATATTTCTACATCCCATGGCCTTTCCCAAGCATTTAAATTTTTCTCTTACAGGTCTATCACTTCCGAAAAACCAATACAACGCCCACCCGGAACAATATATAAAGCTAAACGAACCGTTCACTGGGTACTTATCCGTACGAAAATCCCTATTGATTTACCTGTTTTTACAAGGAAATAAAATGTGAAAAAAATATTTCTACATCCCATGGCCTTTCCCAACCGTTTGAATTTTTCTCTTACAGGGCTAACACTTCCGAAAAACCAATACAACGCCCACCCGGAACAATATATAAAGCTAAACGAACCGTTCACTGGGTACTTATCCGTACGAAAATCCCTATTGATTTACCTGTTTTTACAAGGAAATAAAATGTGAAAAAAATATTTCTACATCCCATGGCCTTTCCCAACCATTTGAATTTTTCGCTTACAGGGCTAACACTTCCGAAAAACCAATACAACGCCCACCCGGAACAATATATAAAGCTAAACGAACCGTTCACTGGGAACTTAAATGTACGAAAATCCCTATTGATTTACCTGTTTTTACAAGGAAATAAAATGTGAAAACAATATTTCTACATCCCATGGCCTTTCCCAACCATTTAAATTTTTCTCTTACAGGGCTAACACTTCCGAAAAACCAATACAACGCCCACCCGGAACAATATATAAAGCTAAACGAACCGTTCACTGGGTACTTATCCGTACGAAAATCCCGATTGATTTACCTGTTTTTACAAGGAAATAAAATGTGAAAAAAATATTTCTACATCCCATGGCCTTTCCCAACCATTTAAATTTTTCTGTTACAAGTCTAACACTTCCGAAAAATCAATACAACGCCCACCCGGAACAATATATAAAGCTAAACGAACCGTTCACTGGGTACTTATCCGTACGAAAATCCCTATTGATTTACCTTTTTTTACAAGGAAATAAAATGTGAAAAAAATATTTCTACATCCCATGGCCTTTCCCAAGCATTTAAATTTTTCTCTTACAGGTCTATCACTTCCGAAAAACCAATACAACGCCCACCCGGAACAATATATAAAGCTAAACGAACCGTTCACTGGGTACTTATCCGTACGAAAATCCCTATTGATTTACCTGTTTTTACAAGGAAATAAAATGTGAAAAAAATATTTCTACATCCCATGGCCTTTCCCAACGATTTAAATTTTTCTCTTACAGGTCTATCACTTCCGAAAAACCAATACAACGCCCACCCGGAACAGTATATAAAGCTAAACGAACCGTTCACTGGGTACTTATCCGTACGAAAATCCCTATTGATTTACCTTTTTTTACAAGGAAATAAAATGTGAAAAAAATATTTCTACATCCCATGGCCTTTCCCAACCGTTTGAATTTTTCTCTTACAGGGCTAACACTTCCGAAAAACCAATACAACGCCCACCCGGAACAATATATAAAGCTAAACGAACCGTTCACTGGGTACTTATCCGTACGAAAATCCCTATTGATTTACCTGTTTTTACAAGGAAATAAAATGTGAAAAAAATATTTCTACATCCCATGGCCTTTCCCAACCATTTGAATTTTTCGCTTACAGGGCTAACACTTCCGAAAAACCAATACAACGCCCACCCGGAACAATATATAAAGCTAAACGAACCGTTCACTGGGTACTTAAATGTACGAAAATCCCTATTGATTTACCTGTTTTTACAAGGAAATAAAATGTGAAAACAATATTTCTACATCCCATGGCCTTTCCCAACCATTTAAATTTTTCTCTTACAGGGCTAACACTTCCGAAAAACCAATACAACGCCCACCCGGAACAATATATAAAGCTAAACGAACCGTTCACTGGGTACTTATCGGTACGAAAATCCCTATTGATTTACCTGTTTTTACAAGGAAATAAAATGTGAAAAAAATATTTCTACATGCCATAGCCTTTCCCAACCATTTAAATTTTTCTCTTACAGGGCTAATACTTCCGAAAAACCAATACAACGCCCACCCGGAACAATATATAAAGCTAAACGAACCGTTCACTGGGTACTTATCCGTACGAAAATCCCTATTGATTTACCTGTTTTTACAAGGAAATAAAATGTGAAAAAAATATTTCTACATCCCATGGCCTTTCCCAACGATTTAAATTTTTTTCTTACAGGTCTAACACTTCCGAAAAACCAATACAACGCCCACCCGGAACAATATATAAAGCTAAACGAACCGTTCACTGGGTACTTATCCGTACGAAAATCCCTATTGATTTACCTTTTTTTACAAGGAAATAAAATGTGAAAAAAATATTTCTACATTCCATGGCCTTTCCCAAGCATTTAAATTTTTCTCTTACAGGGCTAACACTTCCGAAAAACCAATACAACGCCCACCCGGAACAATATATAAAGCTAAACGAACCGTTCACTGGGTACTTAAATGTACGAAAATCCCTATTGATTTACCTGTTTTTACAAGGAAATAAAATGTGAAAACAATATTTCTACATCCCATGGCCTTTCCCAACCATTTAAATTTTTCTCTTACAGGGCTAACACTTCCGAAAAACCAATACAACGCCCACCCGGAACAATATATAAAGCTAAACGAACCGTTCACTGGGTACTTATCGGTACGAAAATCCCTATTGATTTACCTGTTTTTACAAGGAAATAAAATGTGAAAAAAATATTTCTACATGCCATAGCCTTTCCCAACCATTTAAATTTTTCTCTTACAGGGCTAATACTTCCGAAAAACCAATACAACGCCCACCCAGAACAATATATAAAGCTAAACGAACCGTTCACTGGGTACTTATCCGTACGAAAATCCCTATTGATTTACCTGTTTTTACAAGGAAATAAAATGTGAAAAAAATATTTCTACATCCCATGGCCTTTCCCAACGATTTAAATTTTTTTCTTACAGGTCTAACACTTCCGAAAAACCAATACAACGCCCACCCGGAACAATATATAAAGCTAAACGAACCGTTCACTGGGTACTTATCCGTACGAAAATCCCTATTGATTTACCTTTTTTTACAAGGAAATAAAATGTGAAAAAAATATTTCTACATCCCATGGCCTTTCCCAAGCATTTAAATTTTTCTCTTACAGGTCTATCACTTCCGAAAAACCAATACAACGCCCACCCGGAACAATATATAAAGCTAAACGAACCGTTCACTGGGTACTTATCCGTACGAAAATCCCTATAGATTTACCTGTTTTTACAAGGAAATAAAATGTGAAAAAAATATTTCTACATCCCATGGCCTTTCCCAACCATTTAAATTTTTCTCTTACAGGGCTAACACTTCCGAAAAACCAATACAACGCCCACCCGGAACAATATATAAAGCTAAACGAACCGTTCACTGGGTACTTAAATGTACGAAAATCCCTATTGATTTACCTGTTTTTACAAGGAAATAAAATGTGAAAACAATATTTCTACATCCCATGGCCTTTCCCAACCATTTAAATTTTTCTCTTACAGGGCTAACACTTCCGAAAAACCAATACAACGCCCACCCGGAACAATATATAAAGCTAAACGAACCGTTCACTGGGTACTTATCCGTACGAAAATCCCGATTGATTTACCTGTTTTTACAAGGAAATAAAATGTGAAAAAAATATTTCTACATCCCATGGCCTTTCCCAACCATTTAAATTTTTCTGTTACAAGTTTAACACTTCCGAAAAATCAATACAACGCCCACCCGGAACAATATATAAAGCTAAACGAACCGTTCACTGGGTACTTATCCGTACGAAAATCCCTATTGATTTACCTGTTTTTACAAGGAAATAAAATGTGAAAAAAATATTTCTACATCCCATAGCCTTTCCCAACCATTTAAATTTTTCTCTTACAGGGCTAACACTTCCGAAAAACCAATACAACGCCCACTCGGACCAATATATTAAGCTAAACGAACCGTTCACTGGGTACTTATCCGTACGAAAATCCCTATAGATTTACCTGTTTTTACAAGGAAATAAAATGTGAAAAAAATATTTCTACATCCCATGGCCTTTCCCAACCATTTAAATTTTTCTCTTACAGGGCTAACACTTCCGAAAAACCAATACAACGCCCACCCGGAACAATATATAAAGCTAAACGAACCGTTCACTGGGTACTTATCCGTACGAAAATCCCTATTGATTTACCTGTTTTTACAAGGAAATAAAATGTGAAAAAATATTTCTACATCCCATGGCCTTTCCCAACGATTTAAATTTTTTTCTTACAGGTCTAACACTTCCGAAAAACCAGTACAATGCCCACCCGGAACAATATATAAAGCTAAACGAACCGTTCACTGGGTACTTATCCGTACGAAAATCCCTATTGATTTACCTTTTTTTACAAGGAAATAAAATGTGAAAAAAATATTTCTACATCCCATGGCCTTTCCCAAGCATTTAAATTTTTCTCTTACAGGTCTATCACTTCCGAAAAACCAATACAACGCCCACCCGGAACAATATATAAAGCTAAACGAACCGTTCACTGGGTAGTTATCCGTACGAAAATCCCTATTGATTTACCTGTTTTTACAAGGAAATAAAATGTGAAAAAAATATTTCTACTTACCATGGCCTTTCCCAACCATTTGAATTTTTCTCTTACAGGGCTAACACTTCCGAAAAACCAATACAACGCCCACCCGGAACAATATATAAAGCTAAACGAACCGTTCACTGGGTACTTAAATGTACGAAAATCCCTATTGATTTACCTGTTTTTACAAGGAAATAAAATGTGAAAACAATATTTCTACATCCCATGGCCTTTCCCAACCATTTAAATTTTTCTCTTACAGGGCTAACACTTCCGAAAAACAAATACAACGCCCACCCGGAACAATATATAAAGCTAAACGAACCGTTCACTGGGTACTTATCCGTACGAAAATCCCGATTGATTTACCTGTTTTTACAAGGAAATAAAATGTGAAAAAAATATTTCTACATCCCATGGCCTTTCCCAACCATTTAAATTTTTCTGTTACAAGTCTAACACTTCCGAAAAATCAATACAACGCCCACCCGGAACAATATATAAAGCTAAACGAACCGTTCACTGGGTACTTATCCGTACGAAAATCCCTATTGATTTACCTGTTTTTACAAGGAAATAAAATGTGAAAAAAATATTTCTACATCCCATAGCCTTTCCCAACCATTTAAATTTTTCTCTTACAGGGCTAACACTTCCGAAAAACCAATACAACGCCCACTCGGACCAATATATTAAGCTAAACGAACCGTTCACTGGGTACTTATCCGTACGAAAATCCCTATAGATTTACCTGTTTTTACAAGGAAATAAAATGTGAAAAAAATATTTCTACATCCCATGGCCTTTCCCAACCATTTAAATTTTTCTCTTACAGGGCTAACACTTCCGAAAAACCAATACAACGCCCACCCGGAACAATATATAAAGCTAAACGAACCGTTCACTGGGTACTTATCCGTAAGAAAATCCCTATTGATTTACCTGTTTTTACAAGGAAATAAAATGTGAAAAAAATATTTCTACATCCCATGGCCTTTCCCAACGATTTAAATTTTTTTCTTACAGGTCTAACACTTCCGAAAAACCAGTACAACGCCCACCCGGAACAATATATAAAGCTAAACGAACCGTTCACTGGGTACTTATCCGTACGAAAATCCCTATTGATTTACCTTTTTTTACAAGGAAATAAAATGTGAAAAAAATATTTCTACATCCCATGGCCTTTCCCAAGCATTTAAATTTTTCTCTTACAGGTCTATCACTTCTGAAAAACCAATACAACGCCCACCCGGAACAATATATAAAGCTAAACGAACCGTTCACTGGGTACTTATCCGTACGAAAATCCCTATTGATTTACCTGTTTTTACAAGGAAATAAAATGTGAAAAAAATATTTCTACATCCCATGGCCTTTCCCAACGATTTAAATTTTTTTCTTACAGGTCTAACACTTCCGAAAAACCAGTACAACGCCCACCCGGAACAATATATAAAGCTTAACGAACCGTTCACTGGGTACTTATCCGTACGAAAATCCCTATTGATTTACCTGTTTTTACAAGGAAATAAAATGTGAAAAAAATATTTCTACATCCCATGGCCTTTCCCAAGCATTTAAATTTTTCTCTTACAGGTCTATCACTTCCGAAAAACCAATACAACGCCCACCCGGAACAATATATAAAGCTAAACGAACCGTTCACTGGGTACTTATCCGTACGAAAATCCATATTGATTTACCTTTTTTTACAAGGAAATAAAATGTGAAAAAAATATTTCTACATCCCATGGCCTTTCCCAACCGTTTAAATTTTTCTCTTACAGGGCTAACACTTCCGAAAAACCAATACAACGCCCACCCGGAACAATATATAAAGCTAAACGAACCGTTCACTGGGTACTTATCCGTACGAAAATCCCTATTGATTTACCTGTTTTTACAAGGAAATAAAATGTGAAAAAAATATTTCTACATCCCATGGCCTTTCCCAACCATTTGAAATTTTCGCTTACAGGGCTAACACTTCCGAAACACCAATACAACGCCCACCCGGAACAATATATAAAGCTAAACGAACCGTTCACTGGGTACTTAAATGTACGAAAATCCCTATTGATTTACCTGTTTTTACAAGGAAATAAAATGTGAAAACAATATTTCTACATCCCATGGCCTTTCCCAACCATTTAAATTTTTCTCTTACAGGGCTAACACTTCCGAAAAACCAATACAACGCCCACTCGGACCAATATATTAAGCTAAACGAACCGTTCACTGGGTACTTATCCGTACGAAAATCCCTATAGATTTACCTGTTTTTACAAGGAAATAAAATGTGAAAAAAATATTTCTACATCCCATGGCCTTTCCCAACCATTTAAATTTTTCTCTTACAGGGCTAACACTTCCGAAAAACCAATACAACGCCCACCCGGAACAATATATAAAGCTAAACGAACCGTTCACTGGGTACTTATCGGTACGAAAATCCCTATTGATTTACCTGTTTTTACAAGGAAATAAAATGTGAAAAAAATATTTCTACATCCCATAGCCTTTCCCAACCATTTAAATTTTTCTCTTACAGGGCTAACACTTCCGAAAAACCAATACAACGCCCACTCAGACCAATATATTAAGCTAAACGAACCTTTCACTGGGTACTTATCCGTACGAAAATCCCTATTGATTTACCTGTTTTTACAAGGAAATAAAATGTGAAAAAAATATTTCTACATCCCATGGCCTTTCCCAACCATTTGAATTTTTCTCTTACAGGGCTAACACTTCCGAAAAACCAATACAACGCCCACCCGGAACAATATATAAAGCTAAACGAACCGTTCACTGGGTACTTAAATGTACGAAAATCCCTATTGATTTACCTGTTTTTACAAGGAAATAAAATGTGAAAACAATATTTCTACATCCCATGGCCTTTCCCAACCATTTAAATTTTTCTCTTACAGGGCTAACACTTCCGAAAAACCAATACAACGCCCACCCGGAACAATATATAAAGCTAAACGAACCGTTCACTGGGTACTTATCGGTACGAAAATCCCTATTGATTTACCTGTTTTTACAAGGAAATAAAATGTGAAAAAAATATTTCTACATGCCATAGCCTTTCCCAACCATTTAAATTTTTCTCTTACAGGGCTAATACTTCCGAAAAACCAATACAACGCCCACCCAGAACAATATATAAAGATAAACGAACCGTTCACTGGGTACTTATCCGTACGAAAATCCCTATTGATTTACCTGTTTTTACAAGGAAATAAAATGTGAAAAAAATATTTCTACATCCCATGGCCTTTCCCAACGATTTAAATTTTTTTCTTACAGGTCTAACACTTCCGAAAAACCAATACAACGCCCACCCGGAACAATATATAAAGCTAAACGAACCGTTCACTGGGTACTTATCCGTACGAAAATCCCTATTGATTTACCTTTTTTTACAAGGAAATAAAATGTGAAAAAAATATTTCTACATCCCATGGCCTTTCCCAAGCATTTAAATTTTTCTCTTACAGGTCTATCACTTCCGAAAAACCAATACAACGCCCACCCGGAACAATATGTGTTGTGTTGTGTTTGGTTGCAATTGTTGGTTATTGATGTATATGTTTTACAGACTGTTTTATGTAAGGTTCCTTGTTATAATGTAAACCGCCCTGAGCCTCCGGGGAGGGCGGTATAGAAGTATGATAAATAAATAAATAAATAAATAAAATAAATATATAAAGCTAAACGAACCGTTCACTGGGTACTTATCCGTACGAAAATCCCTATAGATTTACCTGTTTTTACAAGGAAATAAAATGTGAAAAAAATATTTCTACATCCCATGGCCTTTCCCAACCATTTAAATTTTTCTCTTACAGGGCTAACACTTCCGAAAAACCAATACAACGCCCACCCGGAACAATATATAAAGCTAAACGAACCGTTCACTGGGTACTTAAATGTACGAAAATCCCTATTGATTTACCTGTTTTTACAAGGAAATAAAATGTGAAAACAATATTTCTACATCCCATGGCCTTTCCCAACCATTTAAATTTTTCTCTTACAGGGCTAACACTTCCGAAAAACCAATACAACGCCCACCCGGAACAATATATAAAGCTAAACGAACCGTTCACTGGGTACTTATCCGTACGAAAATCCCGATTGATTTACCTGTTTTTACAAGGAAATAAAATGTGAAAAAAATATTTCTACATCCCATGGCCTTTCCCAACCATTTAAATTTTTCTGTTACAAGTTTAACACTTCCGAAAAATCAATACAACGCCCACCCGGAACAATATATAAAGCTAAACGAACCGTTCACTGGGTACTTATCCGTACGAAAATCCCTATTGATTTACCTGTTTTTACAAGGAAATAAAATGTGAAAAAAATATTTCTACATCCCATAGCCTTTCCCAACCATTTAAATTTTTCTCTTACAGGGCTAACACTTCCGAAAAACCAATACAACGCCCACTCGGACCAATATATTAAGCTAAACGAACCGTTCACTGGGTACTTATCCGTACGAAAATCCCTATAGATTTACCTGTTTTTACAAGGAAATAAAATGTGAAAAAAATATTTCTACATCCCATGGCCTTTCCCAACCATTTAAATTTTTCTCTTACAGGGCTAACACTTCCGAAAAACCAATACAACGCCCACCCGGAACAATATATAAAGCTAAACGAACCGTTCACTGGGTACTTATCCGTACGAAAATCCCTATTGATTTACCTGTTTTTACAAGGAAATAAAATGTGAAAAAAATATTTCTACATCCCATGGCCTTTCCCAACGATTTAAATTTTTTTCTTACAGGTCTAACACTTCCGAAAAACCAGTACAACGCCCACCCGGAACAATATATAAAGCTAAACGAACCGTTCACTGGGTACTTATCCGTACGAAAATCCCTATTGATTTACCTTTTTTTACAAGGAAATAAAATGTGAAAAAAATATTTCTACATCCCATGGCCTTTCCCAAGCATTTAAATTTTTCTCTTACAGGTCTATCACTTCCGAAAAACCAATACAACGCCCACCCGGAACAATATATAAAGCTAAACGAACCGTTCACTGGGTACTTATCCGTACGAAAATCCCTATTGATTTACCTGTTTTTACAAGGAAATAAAATGTGAAAAAAATATTTCTACATCCCATGGCCTTTCCCAACGATTTAAATTTTTTTCTTACAGGTCTAACACTTCCGAAAAACCAGTACAACGCCCACCCGGAACAATATATAAAGCTAAACGAACCGTTCACTGGGTACTTATCCGTACGAAAATCCCTATTGATTTACCTGTTTTTACAAGGAAATAAAATGTGAAAAAATATTTCTACATCCCATGGCCTTTCCCAAGCATTTAAATTTTTCTCTTACAGGTCTATCACTTCCGAAAAACCAATACAACGCCCACCCGGAACAATATATAAAGCTAAACGAACCGTTCACTGGGTACTTATCCGTACGAAAATCCCTATTGATTTACCTTTTTTTACAAGGAAATAAAATGTGAAAAAAATATTTCTACATCCCATGGCCTTTCCCAACCGTTTGAATTTTTCTCTTACAGGGCTAACACTTCCGAAAAACCAATACAACGCCCACCCGGAACAATATATAAAGCTAAACGAACCGTTCACTGGGTACTTATCCGTACGAAAATCCCTATTGATTTACCTGTTTTTACAAGGAAATAAAATGTGAAAAAAATATTTCTACATCCCATGGCCTTTCCCAACCATTTGAATTTTTCGCTTACAGGGCTAACACTTCCGAAAAACCAATACAACGCCCACCCGGAACAATATATAAAGCTAAACGAACCGTTCACTGGGTACTTAAATGTACGAAAATCCCTATTGATTTACCTGTTTTTACAAGGAAATAAAATGTGAAAAAAATATTTCTACATCCCATGGCCTTTCCCAACCATTTAAATTTTTCTCTTACAGGGCTAACACTTCCGAAAAACCAATACAACGCCCACCCGGAACAATATATAAAGCTAAACGAACCGTTCACTGGGTACTTATCCGTACGAAAATCCCGATTGATTTACCTGTTTTTACAAGGAAATAAAATGTGAAAAAAATATTTCTACATCCCATGGCCTTTCCCAACCATTTAAATTTTTCTCTTACAGGTCTATCACTTCCGAAAAACCAATACAACGCCCACCCGGAACAATATATAAAGCTAAACGAACCGTTCACTGGGTACTTATCCGTACGAAAATCCCTATTGATTTACCTGTTTTTACAAGGAAATAAAATGTGAAAAAAATATTTCTACATCCCATGGCCTTTCCCAACGATTTAAATTTTTTTCTTACAGGTCTAACACTTCCGAAAAACCAGTACAACGCCCACCCGGAACAATATATAAAGCTAAACGAACCGTTCACTGGGTACTTATCCGTACGAAAATCCCTATTGATTTACCTGTTTTTACAAGGAAATAAAATGTGAAAAAATATTTCTACATCCCATGGCCTTTCCCAAGCATTTAAATTTTTCTCTTACAGGTCTATCACTTCCGAAAAACGAATACAACGCCCACCCGGAACAATATATAAAGCTAAACGAACCGTTCACTGGGTACTTATCCGTACGAAAATCCCTATTGATTTACCTTTTTTTACAAGGAAATAAAATGTGAAAAAAATATTTCTACATCCCATGGCCTTTCCCAACTGTTTGAATTTTTCTCTTACAGGGCTAACACTTCCGAAAAACCAATACAACGCCCACCCGGAACAATATATAAAGCTAAACGAACCGTTCACTGGGTACTTATCCGTACGAAAATCCCTATTGATTTACCTGTTTTTACAAGGAAATAAAATGTGAAAAAAATATTTCTACATCCCATGGCCTTTCCCAACCATTTGAATTTTTCGCTTACAGGGCTAACACTTCCGAAAAACCAATACAACGCCCACCCGGAACAATATATAAAGCTAAACGAACCGTTCACTGGGTACTTAAATGTACGAAAATCCCTATTGATTTACCTGTTTTTACAAGGAAATAAAATGTGAAAACAATATTTCTACATCCCATGGCCTTTCCCAACCATTTAAATTTTTCTCTTACAGGGCTAACACTTCCGAAAAACCAATACAACGCCCACCCGGAACAATATATAAAGCTAAACGAACCGTTCACTGGGTACTTATCCGTACGAAAATCCCGATTGATTTACCTGTTTTTACAAGGAAATAAAATGTGAAAAAAATATTTCTACATCCCATGGCCTTTCCCAACCATTTAAATTTTTCTGTTACAAGTCTAACACTTCCGAAAAATCAATACAACACCCACCCGGAACAATATATAAAGCTAAACGAACCGTTCACTGGGTACTTATCCGTACGAAAATCCCTATTGATTTACCTTTTTTTACAAGGAAATAAAATGTGAAAAAAATATTTCTACATCCCATGGCCTTTCCCAAGCATTTAAATTTTTCTCTTACAGGTCTATCACTTCCGAAAAACCAATACAACGCCCACCCGGAACAATATATAAAGCTAAACGAACCGTTCACTGGGTACTTATCCGTACGAAAATCCCTATTGATTTACCTGTTTTTACAAGGAAATAAAATGTGAAAAAAATATTTCTACATCCCATGGCCTTTCCCAACCGTTTGAATTTTTCTCTTACAGGGCTAACACTTCCGAAAAACCAATACAACGCCCACCCGGAACAATATATAAAGCTAAACGAACCGTTCACTGGGTACTTATCCGTACGAAAATCCCTATTGATTTACCTGTTTTTACAAGGAAATAAAATGTGAAAAAAATATTTCTACATCCCATGGCCTTTCCCAACCATTTGAATTTTTCGCTTACAGGGCTAACACTTCCGAAAAACCAATACAACGCCCACCCGGAACAATATATAAAGCTAAACGAACCGTTCACTGGGAACTTAAATGTACGAAAATCCCTATTGATTTACCTGTTTTTACAAGGAAATAAAATGTGAAAACAATATTTCTACATCCCATGGCCTTTCCCAACCATTTAAATTTTTCTCTTACAGGGCTAACACTTCCGAAAAACCAATACAACGCCCACCCGGAACAATATATAAAGCTAAACGAACCGTTCACTGGGTACTTATCCGTACGAAAATCCCGATTGATTTACCTGTTTTTACAAGGAAATAAAATGTGAAAAAAATATTTCTACATCCCATGGCCTTTCCCAACCATTTAAATTTTTCTGTTACAAGTCTAACACTTCCGAAAAATCAATACAACGCCCACCCGGAACAATATATAAAGCTAAACGAACCGTTCACTGGGTACTTATCCGTACGAAAATCCCTATTGATTTACCTTTTTTTACAAGGAAATAAAATGTGAAAAAAATATTTCTACATCCCATGGCCTTTCCCAAGCATTTAAATTTTTCTCTTACAGGTCTATCACTTCCGAAAAACCAATACAACGCCCACCCGGAACAATATATAAAGCTAAACGAACCGTTCACTGGATACTTATCCGTACGAAAATCCCTATTGATTTACCTGTTTTTACAAGGAAATAAAATGTGAAAAAAATATTTCTACATCCCATGGCCTTTCCCAACGATTTAAATTTTTTTCTTACAGGTCTAACACTTCCGAAAAACCAGTACAACGCCCACCCGGAACAATATATAAAGCTAAACGAACCGTTCACTGGGTACTTATCCGTACGAAAATCCCTATTGATTTACCTGTTTTTACAAGGAAATAAAATGTGAAAAAAATATTTCTACATCCCATGGCCTTTCCCAAGCATTTAAATTTTTCTCTTACAGGTCTATCACTTCCGAAAAACCAATACAACGCCCACCCGGAACAATATATAAAGCTAAACGAACCGTTCACTGGGTACTTATCCGTACGAAAATCCCTATTGATTTACCTTTTTTTACAAGGAAATAAAATGTGAAAAAAATATTTCTACATCCCATGGCCTTTCCCAACCGTTTGAATTTTTCTCTTACAGGGCTAACACTTCCGAAAAACCAATACAACGCCCACCCGGAACAATATATAAAGCTAAACGAACCGTTCACTGGGTACTTATCCGTACGAAAATCCCTATTGATTTACCTGTTTTTACAAGGAAATAAAATGTGAAAAAAATATTTCTACATCCCATGGCCTTTCCCAACCATTTGAATTTTTCGCTTACAGGGCTAACACTTCCGAAAAACCAATACAACGCCCACCCGGAACAATATATAAAGCTAAACGAACCGTTCACTGGGTACTTAAATGTACGAAAATCCCTATTGATTTACCTGTTTTTACAAGGAAATAAAATGTGAAAACAATATTTCTACATCCCATGGCCTTTCCCAACCATTTAAATTTTTCGCTTACAGGGCTAACACTTCCGAAAAACCAATACAACGCCCACCCGGAACAATATATAAAGCTAAACGAACCGTTCACTGGGTACTTATCCGTACGAAAATCCCGATTGATTTAC
This sequence comes from Paroedura picta, assembly GCF_049243985.1. Lineage (NCBI taxonomy): Eukaryota > Metazoa > Chordata > Lepidosauria > Squamata > Gekkonidae > Paroedura > Paroedura picta. The sequence continues at coordinate 25,362,033 of NC_135378.1, forward strand.
CTGTTTTTACAAGGAAATAAAATGTGAAAAAAATATTTCTACATCCCATGGCCTTTCCCAACCATTTAAATTTTTCTGTTACAAGTCTAACACTTCCGAAAAATCAATACAACGCCCACCCGGAACAATATATAAAGCTAAACGAACCGTTCACTGGGTACTTATCCGTACGAAAATCCCTATTGATTTACCTTTTTTTACAAGGAAATAAAATGTGAAAAAAAATATTTCTACATCCCATGGCCTTTCCCAAGCATTTAAATTTTTCTCTTACAGGTCTATCACTTCCGAAAAACCAATACAACGCCCACCCGGAACAATATATAAAGCTAAACGAACCGTTCACTGGGTACTTATCCGTACGAAAATCCCTATTGATTTACCTGTTTTTACAAGGAAATAAAATGTGAAAAAAATATTTCTACATCCCATGGCCTTTCCCAACGATTTAAATTTTTTTCTTACAGGTCTAACACTTCCGAAAAACCAGTACAACGCCCACCCGGAACAATATATAAAGCTAAACGAACCGTTCACTGGGTACTTATCCGTACGAAAATCCCTATTGATTTACCTGTTTTTACAAGGAAATAAAATGTGAAAAAAATATTTCTACATCCCATGGCCTTTCCCAAGCATTTAAATTTTTCTCTTACAGGTCTATCACTTCCGAAAAACCAATACAACGCCCACCCGGAACAATATATAAAGCTAAACGAACCGTTCACTGGGTACTTATCCGTACGAAAATCCCTATTGATTTACCTTTTTTTACAAGGAAATAAAATGTGAAAAAAATATTTCTACATCCCATGGCCTTTCCCAACCGTTTGAATTTTTCTCTTACAGGGCTAACACTTCCGAAAAACCAATACAACGCCCACCCGGAACAATATATAAAGCTAAACGAACCGTTCACTGGGTACTTATCCGTACGAAAATCCCTATTGATTTACCTGTTTTTACAAGGAAATAAAATGTGAAAAAAATATTTCTACATCCCATGGCCTTTCCCAACCATTTGAATTTTTCGCTTACAGGGCTAACACTTCCGAAAAACCAATACAACGCCCACCCGGAACAATATATAAAGCTAAACGAACCGTTCACTGGGTACTTAAATGTACGAAAATCCCTATTGATTTACCTGTTTTTACAAGGAAATAAAATGTGAAAACAATATTTCTACATCCCATGGCCTTTCCCAACCATTTAAATTTTTCTCTTACAGGGCTAACACTTCCGAAAAACCAATACAACGCCCACCCGGAACAATATATAAAGCTAAACGAACCGTTCACTGGGTACTTATCGGTACGAAAATCCCTATTGATTTACCTGTTTTTACAAGGAAATAAAATGTGAAAAAAATATTTCTACATGCCATAGCCTTTCCCAACCATTTAAATTTTTCTCTTACAGGGCTAATACTTCCGAAAAACCAATACAACGCCCACCCAGAACAATATATAAAGCTAAACGAACCGTTCACTGGGTACTTATCCGTACGAAAATCCCTATTGATTTACCTGTTTTTACAAGGAAATAAAATGTGAAAAAAATATTTCTACATCCCATGGCCTTTCCCAACGATTTAAATTTTTTTCTTACAGGTCTAACACTTCCGAAAAACCAATACAACGCCCACCCGGAACAATATATAAAGCTAAACGAACCGTTCACTGGGTACTTATTCGTACGAAAATCCCTATTGATTTACCTTTTTTTACAAGGAAATAAAATGTGAAAAAAATATTTCTACATCCCATGGCCTTTCCCAAGCATTTAAATTTTTCTCTTACAGGGCTAACACTTCCGAAAAACCAATACAACGCCCACCCGGAACAATATATAAAGCTAAACGAACCGTTCACTGGGTACTTAAATGTACGAAAATCCCTATTGATTTACCTGTTTTTACAAGAAAATAAAATGTGAAAACAATATTTCTACATCCCATGGCCTTTCCCAACCATTTAAATTTTTCTCTTACAGGGCTAACACTTCCGAAAAACCAATACAACGCCCACCCGGAACAATATATAAAGCTAAACGAACCGTTCACTGGGTACTTATCGGTACGAAAATCCCTATTGATTTACCTGTTTTTACAAGGAAATAAAATGTGAAAAAAATATTTCTACATGCCATAGCCTTTCCCAACCATTTAAATTTTTCTCTTACAGGGCTAATACTTCCGAAAAACCAATACAACGCCCACCCAGAACAATATATAAAGCTAAACGAACCGTTCACTGGGTACTTATCCGTACGAAAATCCCTATTGATTTACCTGTTTTTACAAGGAAATAAAATGTGAAAAAAATATTTCTACATCCCATGGCCTTTCCCAACGATTTAAATTTTTTTCTTACAGGTCTAACACTTCCGAAAAACCAATACAACGCCCACCCGGAACAATATATAAAGCTAAACGAACCGTTCACTGGGTACTTATCCGTACGAAAATCCCTATAGATTTACCTTTTTTTACAAGGAAATAAAATGTGAAAAAAATATTTCTACATCCCATGGCCTTTCCCAAGCATTTAAATTTTTCTCTTACAGGGCTAACACTTCCGAAAAACCAATACAACGCCCACCCGGAACAATATATAAAGCTAAACGAACCGTTCACTGGGTACTTAAATGTACGAAAATCCCTATTGATTTACCTGTTTTTACAAGGAAATAAAATGTGAAAACAATATTTCTACATCCCATGGCCTTTCCCAACCATTTAAATTTTTCTCTTACAGGGCTAACACTTCCGAAAAACCAATACAACGCCCACCCGGAACAATATATAAAGCTAAACGAACCGTTCACTGGGTACTTATCGGTACGAAAATCCCTATTGATTTACCTGTTTTTACAAGGAAATAAAATGTGAAAAAAATATTTCTACATGCCATAGCCTTTCCCAACCATTTAAATTTTTCTCTTACAGGACTAATACTTCCGAAAAACCAATACAACGCCCACCCAGAACAATATATAAAGCTAAACGAACCGTTCACTGGGTACTTATCCGTACGAAAATCCCTATTGATTTACCTGTTTTTACAAGGAAATAAAATGTGAAAAAAATATTTCTACATCCCATGGCCTTTCCCAACGATTTAAATTTTTTTCTTACAGGTCTAACACTTCCGAAAAACCAATACAACGCCCACCCGGAACAATATATAAAGCTAAACGAACCGTTCACTGGGTACTTATCCGTACGAAAATCCCTATTGATTTACCTTTTTTTACAAGGAAATAAAATGTGAAAAAAATATTTCTACATCCCATGGCCTTTCCCAAGCATTTAAATTTTTCTCTTACAGGTCTATCACTTCCGAAAAACCAATACAACGCCCACCCGGAACAATATATAAAGCTAAACGAACCGTTCACTGGGTACTTATCCGTACGAAAATCCCTATAGATTTACCTTTTTTTACAAGGAAATAAAATGTGAAAAAAATATTTCTACATCCCATGGCCTTTCCCAACCATTTAAATTTTTCTCTTACAGGGCTAACACTTCCGAAAAACCAATACAACGCCCACCCGGAACAATATATAAAGCTAAACGAACCGTTCACTGGGTACTTAAATGTACGAAAATCCCTATTGATTTACCTGTTTTTACAAGGAAATAAAATGTGAAAAAAATATTTCTACATCCCATGGCCTTTCCCAACCATTTAAATTTTTCTCTTACAGGGCTAACACTTCCGAAAAACCAATACAACGCCCACCCGGAACAATATATAAAGCTAAACGAACCGTTCACTGGGTACTTATCCGTACGAAAATCCCGATTGATTTACCTGTTTTTACAAGGAAATAAAATGTGAAAAAAATATTTCTACATCCCATGGCCTTTCCCAACCATTTAAATTTTTCTGTTACAAGTTTAACACTTCCGAAAAATCAATACAACGCCCACCCGGAACAATATATAAAGCTAAACGAACCGTTCACTGGGTACTTATCCGTACGAAAATCCCTATTGATTTACCTGTTTTTACAAGGAAATAAAATGTGAAAAAAATATTTCTACATCCCATAGCCTTTCCCAACCATTTAAATTTTTCTCTTACAGGGCTAACACTTCCGAAAAACCAATACAACGCCCACTCGGACCAATATATTAAGCTAAACGAACCGTTCACTGGGTACTTATCCGTACGAAAATCCCTATAGATTTACCTGTTTTTACAAGGAAATAAAATGTGAAAAAAATATTTCTACATCCCATGGCCTTTCCCAACCATTTAAATTTTTCTCTTACAGGGCTAACACTTCCGAAAAACCAATACAACGCCCACCCGGAACAATATATAAAGCTAAACGAACCGTTCACTGGGTACTTATCCGTACGAAAATCCCTATTGATTTACCTGTTTTTACAAGGAAATAAAATGTGAAAAAAATATTTCTACATCCCATGGCCTTTCCCAACCGTTTGAATTTTTCTCTTACAGGGCTAACACTTCCGAAAAACCAATACAACGCCCACCCGGAACAATATATAAAGCTAAACGAACCGTTCACTGGGTACTTATCCGTACGAAAATCCCTATTGATTTACCTGTTTTTACAAGGAAATAAAATGTGAAAAAAATATTTCTACATCCCATGGCCTTTCCCAACCATTTGAATTTTTCGCTTACAGGGCTAACACTTCCGAAAAACCAATACAACGCCCACCCGGAACAATATATAAAGCTAAACGAACCGTTCACTGGGTACTTAAATGTACGAAAATCCCTATTGATTTACCTGTTTTTACAAGGAAATAAAATGTGAAAACAATATTTCTACATCCCATGGCCTTTCCCAACCATTTAAATTTTTCTCTTACAGGGCTAACACTTCCGAAAAACCAATACAACGCCCACCCGGAACAATATATAAAGCTAAACGAACCGTTCACTGGGTACTTATCGGTACGAAAATCCCTATTGATTTACCTGTTTTTACAAGGAAATAAAATGTGAAAAAAATATTTCTACATGCCATAGCCTTTCCCAACCATTTAAATTTTTCTCTTACAGGGCTAACACTTCCGAAAAACCAATACAACGCCCACCCGGAACAATATATAAAGCTAAACGAACCGTTCACTGGGTACTTATCCGTACGAAAATCCCTATTGATTTACCTGTTTTTACAAGGAAATAAAATGTGAAAAAAATATTTCTACATCCCATGGCCTTTCCCAACCATTTGAATTTTTCGCTTACAGGGCTAACACTTCCGAAAAACCAATACAACGCCCACCCGGAACAATATATAAAGCTAAACGAACCGTTCACTGGGTACTTAAATGTACGAAAATCCCTATTGATTTACCTGTTTTTACAAGGAAATAAAATGTGAAAACAATATTTCTACATCCCATGGCCTTTCCCAACCATTTAAATTTTTCTCTTACAGGGCTAACACTTCCGAAAAACCAATACAACGCCCACCCGGAACAATATATAAAGCTAAACGAACCGTTCACTGGGTACTTATCGGTACGAAAATCCCTATTGATTTACCTGTTTTTACAAGGAAATAAAATGTGAAAAAAATATTTCTACATGCCATAGCCTTTCCCAACCATTTAAATTTTTCTCTTACAGGGCTAATACTTCCGAAAAACCAATACAACGCCCACCCAGAACAATATATAAAGCTAAACGAACCGTTCACTGGGTACTTATCCGTACGAAAATCCCTATTGATTTACCTGTTTTTACAAGGAAATAAAATGTGAAAAAAATATTTCTACATCCCATGGCCTTTTCCAACGATTTAAATTTTTTTCTTACAGGTCTAACACTTCCGAAAAACCAATACAACGCCCACCCGGAACAATATATAAAGCTAAACGAACCGTTCACTGGGTACTTATCCGTACGAAAATCCCTATTGATTTACCTTTTTTTACAAGGAAATAAAATGTGAAAAAAATATTTCTACATCCCATGGCCTTTCCCAAGCATTTAAATTTTTCTCTTACAGGGCTAACACTTCCGAAAAACCAATACAACGCCCACCCGGAACAATATATAAAGCTAAACGAACCGTTCACTGGGTACTTAAATGTACGAAAATCCCTATTGATTTACCTGTTTTTACAAGGAAATAAAATGTGAAAACAATATTTCTACATCCCATGGCCTTTCCCAACCATTTAAATTTTTCTCTTACAGGGCTAACACTTCCGAAAAACCAATACAACGCCCACCCGGAACAATATATAAAGCTAAACAAACCGTTCACTGGGTACTTATCGGTACGAAAATCCCTATTGATTTACCTGTTTTTACAAGGAAATAAAATGTGAAAAAAATATTTCTACATGCCATAGCCTTTCCCAACCATTTAAATTTTTCTCTTACAGGGCTAATACTTCCGAAAAACCAATACAACGCCCACCCAGAACAATATATAAAGCTAAACGAACCGTTCACTGGGTACTTATCCGTACGAAAATCCCTATTGATTTACCTGTTTTTACAAGGAAATAAAATGTGAAAAAAATATTTCTACATCCCATGGCCTTTCCCAACGATTTAAATTTTTTTCTTACAGGTCTAACACTTCCGAAAAACCAATACAACGCTCACCCGGAACAATATATAAAGCTAAACGAACCGTTCACTGGGTACTTATCCGTACGAAAATCCCTATTGATTTACCTTTTTTTACAAGGAAATAAAATGTGAAAAAAATATTTCTACATCCCATGGCCTTTCCCAAGCATTTAAATTTTTCTCTTACAGGGCTAACACTTCCGAAAAACCAATACAACGCCCACCCGGAACAATATATAAAGCTAAACGAACCGTTCACTGGGTACTTAAATGTACGAAAATCCCTATTGATTTACCTGTTTTTACAAGGAAATAAAATGTGAAAACAATATTTCTACATCCCATGGCCTTTCCCAACCATTTAAATTTTTCTCTTACAGGGCTAACACTTCCGAAAAACCAATACAACGCCCACCCGGAACAATATATAAAGCTAAACGAACCGTTCACTGGGTACTTATCGGTACGAAAATCCCTATTGATTTACCTGTTTTTACAAGGAAATAAAATGTGAAAAAAATATTTCTACATGCCATAGCCTTTCCCAACCATTTAAATTTTTCTCTTACAGGGCTAATACTTCCGAAAAACCAATACAACGCCCACCCAGAACAATATATAAAGCTAAACGAACCGTTCACTGGGTACTTATCCGTACGAAAATCCCTATTGATTTACCTGTTTTTACAAGGAAATAAAATGTGAAAAAAATATTTCTACATCCCATGGCCTTTCCCAACGATTTAAATTTTTTTCTTACAGGTCTAACACGTCCGAAAAACCAATACAACGCCCACCCGGAACAATATATAAAGCTAAACGAACCGTTCACTGGGTACTTATCCGTACGAAAATCCCTATTGATTTACCTTTTTTTACAAGGAAATAAAATGTGAAAAAAATATTTCTACATCCCATGGCCTTTCCCAAGCATTTAAATTTTTCTCTTACAGGTCTATCACTTCCGAAAAACCAATACAACGCCCACCCGGAACAATATATAAAGCTAAACGAACCGTTCACTGGGTACTTATCCGTACGAAAATCCCTATAGATTTACCTTTTTTTACAAGGAAATAAAATGTGAAAAAAATATTTCTACATCCCATGGCCTTTCCCAACCATTTAAATTTTTCTCTTACAGGGCTAACACTTCCGAAAAACCAATACAACGCCCACCCGGAACAATATATAAAGCTAAACGAACCGTTCACTGGGTACTTAAATGTACGAAAATCCCTATTGATTTACCTGTTTTTACAAGGAAATAAAATGTGAAAACAATATTTCTACATCCCATGGCCTTTCCCAACCATTTAAATTTTTCTCTTACAGGGCTAACACTTCCGAAAAACCAATACAACGCCCACCCGGAACAATATATAAAGCTAAACGAACCGTTCACTGGGTACTTATCCGTACGAAAATCCCGATTGATTTACCTGTTTTTACAAGGAAATAAAATGTGAAAAAAATATTTCTACATCCCATGGCCTTTCCCAACCATTTAAATTTTTCTGTTACAAGTTTAACACTTCCGAAAAATCAATACAACGCCCACCCGGAACAATATATAAAGCTAAACGAACCGTTCACTGGGTACTTATCCGTACGAAAATCCCTATTGATTTACCTGTTTTTACAAGGAAATAAAATGTGAAAAAAATATTTCTACATCCCATAGCCTTTCCCAACCATTTAAATTTTTCTCTTACAGGGCTAACACTTCCGAAAAACCAATACAACGCCCACTCGGACCAATATATTAAGCTAAACGAACCGTTCACTGGGTACTTATCCGTACGAAAATCCCTATAGATTTACCTGTTTTTACAAGGAAATAAAATGTGAAAAAAATATTTCTACATCCCATGGCCTTTCCCAACCATTTAAATTTTTCTCTTACAGGGCTAACACTTCCGAAAAACCAATACAACGCCCACCCGGAACAATATATAAAGCTAAACGAACCGTTCACTGGGTACTTATCCGTACGAAAATCCCTATTGATTTACCTGTTTTTACAAGGAAATAAAATGTGAAAAAAATATTTCTACATCCCATGGCCTTTCCCAACGATTTAAATTTTTTTCTTACAGGTCTAACACTTCCGAAAAACCAGTACAATGCCCACCCGGAACAATATATAAAGCTAAACGAACCGTTCACTGGGTACTTATCCGTACGAAAATCCCTATTGATTTACCTTTTTTTACAAGGAAATAAAATGTGAAAAAAATATTTCTACATCCCATGGCCTTTCCCAAGCATTTAAATTTTTCTCTTACAGGTCTATCACTTCCGAAAAACCAATACAACGCCCACCCGGAACAATATATAAAGCTAAACGAACCGTTCACTGGGTAGTTATCCGTACGAAAATCCCTATTGATTTACCTGTTTTTACAAGGAAATAAAATGTGAAAAAAATATTTCTACTTACCATGGCCTTTCCCAACGATTTAAATTTTTTTCTTACAGGTCTAACACTTCCGAAAAACCAGTACAACGCCCACCCGGAACAATATATAAAGCTAAACGAACCGTTCACTGGGTACTTATCCGTACGAAAATCCCTATTGATTTACCTGTTTTTACAAGGAAATAAAATGTGAAAAAAATATTTCTACATCCCATGGCCTTTCCCAAGCATTTAAATTTTTCTCTTACAGGTCTATCACTTCCGAAAAACCAATACAACGCCCACCCGGAACAATATATAAAGCTAAACGAACCGTTCACTGGGTACTTATCCGTACGAAAATCCCTATTGATTTACCTTTTTTTACAAGGAAATAAAATGTGAAAAAAATATTTCTACATCCCATGGCCTTTCCCAACCGTTTGAATTTTTCTCTTACAGGGCTAACACTTCCGAAAAACCAATACAACGCCCACCTGGAACAATATATAAAGCTAAACGAACCGTTCACTGGGTACTTATCCGTACGAAAATCCCTATTGATTTACCTGTTTTTACAAGGAAATAAAATGTGAAAAAAATATTTCTACTTCCCATGGCCTTTCCCAACCATTTGAATTTTTCGCTTACAGGGCTAACACTTCTGAAAAACCAATACAACGCCCACCCGGAACAATATATAAAGCTAAACGAACCGTTCACTGGGTACTTAAATGTACGAAAATCCCTATTGATTTACCTGTTTTTACAAGGAAATAAAATGTGAAAACAATATTTCTACATCCCATGGCCTTTCCCAACCATTTAAATTTTTCTCTTACAGGGCTAACACTTCCGAAAAACCAATACAACGCCCACCCGGAACAATATATAAAGCTAAACGAACCGTTCACTGGGTACTTATCCGTACGAAAATCCCGATTGATTTACCTGTTTTTACAAGGAAATAAAATGTGAAAAAAATATTTCTACATCCCATGGCCTTTCCCAACCATTTAAATTTTTCTGTTACAAGTCTAACACTTCCGAAAAATCAATACAACGCCCACCCGGAACAATATATAAAGCTAAACGAACCGTTCACTGGGTACTTATCCGTACGAAAATCCCTATTGATTTACCTTTTTTTACAAGGAAATAAAATGTGAAAAAAATATTTCTACATCCCATGGCCTTTCCCAAGCATTTAAATTTTTCTCTTACAGGTCTATCACTTCCGAAAAACCAATACAACGCCCACCCGGAACAATATATAAAGCTAAACGAACCGTTCACTGGGTACTTATCCGTACGAAAATCCCTATTGATTTACCTGTTTTTACAAGGAAATAAAATGTGAAAAAAATATTTCTACATCCCATGGCCTTTCCCAACGATTTAAATTTTTTTCTTACAGGTCTAACACTTCCGAAAAACCAGTACAACGCCCACCCGGAACAATATATAAAGCTAAACGAACCGTTCACTGGGTACTTATCCGTACGAAAATCCCTATTGATTTACTTGTTTTTACAAGGAAATAAAATGTGAAAAAAATATTTCTACATCCCATGGCCTTTCCCAAGCATTTAAATTTTTCTCTTACAGGTCTATCACTTCCGAAAAACCGATACAACGCCCACCCGGAACAATATATAAAGCTAAACGAACCGTTCACTGGGTACTTATCCGTACGAAAATCCCTATTGATTTACCTGTTTTTACAAGGAAATAAAATGTGAAAAAAATATTTCTACATCCCATGGCCTTTCCCAACCATTTGAATTTTTCGCTTACAGGGCTAACACTTCCGAAAAACCAATACAACGCCCACCCGGAACAATATATAAAGCTAAACGAACCGTTCACTGGGTACTTAAATGTACGAAAATCCCTATTGATTTACCTGTTTTTACAAGGAAATAAAATGTGAAAACAATATTTCTACATCCCATGGCCTTTCCCAACCATTTAAATTTTTCTCTTACAGGGCTAACACTTCCGAAAAACCAATACAACGCCCACCCGGAACAATATATAAAGCTAAACGAACCGTTCACTGGGTACTTAAATGTACGAAAATCCCTATTGATTTACCTGTTTTTACAAGGAAATAAAATGTGAAAACAATATTTCTACATCCCATGGCCTTTCCCAACCATTTAAATTTTTCTCTTACAGGGCTAACACTTCCGAAAAACCAATACAACGCGCACCCGGAACAATATATAAAGCTAAACGAACCGTTCACTGGGTACTTATCCGTACGAAAATCCCTATTGATTTACCTGTTTTTACAAGGAAATAAAATGTGAAAAAAATATTTCTACATCCCATGGCCTTTCCCAACCATTTAAATTTTTCTGTTACAAGTCTAACACTTCCGAAAAACCAATACAACGCCCACCCGGAACAATATATAAAGCTAAACGAACCGTTCACTGGGTACTTATCCGTACGAAAATCCCTATTGATTTACCTGTTTTTACAAGGAAATAAAATGTGAAAAAAATATTTCTACATCCCATGGCCTTTCCCAACGATTTAAATTTTTTTCTTACAGGTCTAACACTTCCGAAAAACCAGTACAACGCCCACCCGGAACAATATATAAAGCTAAACGAACCGTTCACTAGGTACTTATCCGTACGAAAATCCCTATTGATTTACCTGTTTTTACAAGGAAATAAAATGTGAAAAAAATATTTCTACATCCCATGGCCTTTCCCAAGCATTTAAATTTTTCTCTTACAGGTCTATCACTTCCGAAAAACCAATACAACGCCCACCCGGAACAATATATAAAGCTAAACGAACCGTTCACTGGGTACTTATCCGTACGAAAATCCCTATTGATTTACCTTTTTTTACAAGGAAATAAAATGTGAAAAAAATATTTCTACATCCCATGGCCTTTCCCAACCGTTTGAATTTTTCTCTTACAGGGCTAACACTTCCGAAAAACCAATACAACGCCCACCCGGAACAATATATAAAGCTAAACGAACCGTTCACTGGGTACTTATCCGTACGAAAATCCCTATTGATTTACCTGTTTTTACAAGGAAATAAAATGTGAAAAAAATATTTCTACATCCCATGGCCTTTCCCAACCATTTGAATTTTTCGCTTACAGGGCTAACACTTCCGAAAAACCAATACAACGCCCACCCGGAACAATATATAAAGCTAAACGAACCGTTCACTGGGTACTTAAATGTACGAAAATCCCTATTGATTTACCTGTTTTTACAAGGAAATAAAATGTGAAAACAATATTTCTACATCCCATGGCCTTTCCCAACCATTTAAATTTTTCTCTTACAGGGCTAACACTTCCGAAAAACCAATACAACGCCCACCCGGAACAATATATAAAGCTAAACGAACCGTTCACTGGGTACTTATCCGTACGAAAATCCCGATTGATTTACCTGTTTTTACAAGGAAATAAAATGTGAAAAAAATATTTCTACATCCCATGGCCTTTCCCAACCATTTAAATTTTTCTCTTACAAGTCTAACACTTCCTAAAAATCAATACAACGCCCACCCGGAACAATATATAAAGCTAAACGAACCGTTCACTGGGTACTTATCCGTACGAAAATCCCTATTGATTTACCTGTTTTTACAAGGAAATAAAATGTGAAAAAAATATTTCTACATCCCATAGCCTTTCCCAACCATTTAAATTTTTCTCTTACAGGGCTAACACTTCCGAAAAACCAATACAACGCCCACTCGGACCAATATATTAAGCTAAACGAACCGTTCACTGGGTACTTATCCGTACGAAAATCCCTATAGATTTATCTGTTTTTACAAGGAAATAAAATGTGAAAAAAATATTTCTACATCCCATGGCCTTTCCCAACCATTTAAATTTTTCTCTTACAGGGCTAACACTTCCGAAAAACCAATACAACGCCCACCCGGAACAATATATAAAGCTAAACGAACCGTTCACTGGGTACTTATCGGTACGAAAATCCCTATTGATTTACCTGTTTTTACAAGGAAATAAAATGTGAAAAAAATATTTCTACATCCCATAGCCTTTCCCAACCATTTAAATTTCTCTTACAGGGCTAACACTTCCGAAAAACCAATACAACGCCCACTCGGACCAATATATTAAGCTAAACGAACCTTTCACTGGGTACTTATCCGTACGAAAATCCCTATTGATTTACCTGTTTTTACAAGGAAATAAAATGTGAAAAAAATATTTCTACATCCCATGGCCTTTCCCAACCATTTGAATTTTTCTCTTACAGGGCTAACACTTCCGAAAAACCAATACAACGCCCACCCGGAACAATATATAAAGCTAAACGAACCGTTCACTGGGTACTTAAATGTACGAAAATCCCTATTGATTTACCTGTTTTTACAAGGAAATAAAATGTGAAAACAATATTTCTACATCCCATGGCCTTTCCCAACCATTAAAATTTTTCTCTTAGAGGGCTAACACTTCCGAAAAACCAATACAACGCCCACCCGGAACAATATATAAAGCTAAACGAACCGTTCACTGGGTACTTATCGGTACGAAAATCCCTATTGATTTACCTGTTTTTACAAGGAAATAAAATGTGAAAAAAATATTTCTACATGCCATAGCCTTTCCCAACCATTTAAATTTTTCTCTTACAGGGCTAAGACTTCCGAAAAACCAATACAACGCCCACCCAGAACAATATATAAAGCTAAACGAACCGTTCACTGGGTACTTAAATGTACGAAAATCCCTATTGATTTACCTGTTTTTACAAGGAAATAAAATGTGAAAACAATATTTCTACATCCCATGGCCTTTCCCAACCATTTGAATTTTTCGCTTACAGGGCTAACACTTCCAAAAAACCAATACAACGCCCACCCGGAACAATATATAAAGCTAAACGAACCGTTCACTGGGTACTTAAATGTACGAAAATCCCTATTGATTTACCTGTTTTTACAAGGAAATAAAATGTGAAAACAATATTTCTACATCCCATGGCCTTTCCCAACCATTTAAATTTTTCTCTTACAGGGCTAACACTTCCGAAAAACCAATACAACGCCCACCCGGAACAATATATAAAGCTAAACGAACCGTTCACTGGGTACTTAAATGTACGAAAATCCCTATTGATTTACCTGTTTTTACAAGGAAATAAAATGTGAAAACAATATTTCTACATCCCATGGCCTTTCCCAACCATTTAAATTTTTCTCTTACAGGGCTAACACTTCCGAAAAACCAATACAACGCCCACCCGGAACAATATATAAAGCTAAACGAACCGTTCACTGGGTACTTAAATGTACGAAAATCCCTATTGATTTACCTGTTTTTACAAGGAAATAAAATGTGAAAACAATATTTCTACATCCCATGGCCTTTCCCAACCATTTAAATTTTTCTCTTACAGGGCTAACACTTCCGAAAAACCAATACAACGCCCACCCGGAACAATATATAAAGCTAAACGAACCGTTCACTGGGTACTTATCCGTACGAAAATCCCGATTGATTTACCTGTTTTTACAAGGAAATAAAATGTGAAAAAAATATTTCTACATCCCATGGCCTTTCCCAACCATTTAAATTTTTCTGTTACAAGTCTAACACTTCCGAAAAACCAATACAACGCCCACCCGGAACAATATATAAAGCTAAACGAACCGTTCACTGGGTACTTATCCGTACGAAAATCCCTATTGATTTACCTTTTTTTACAAGGAAATAAAATGTGAAAAAAATATTTCTACATCCCATGGCCTTTCCCAAGCCTTTAAATTTTTCTCTTACAGGTCTATCACTTCCGAAAAACCAATACAACGCCCACCCGGAACAATATATAAAGCTAAACGAACCGTTCACTGGGTACTTATCCGTACGAAAATCCCTATTGATTTACCTGTTTTTACAAGGAAATAAAATGTGAAAAAAATATTTCTACATCCCATGGCCTTTCCCAACGATTTAAATTTTTTTCTTACAGGTCTAACACTTCCGAAAAACCAGTACAACGCCCACCCGGAACAATATATAAAGCTAAACGAACCGTTCACTGGGTACTTATCCGTACGAAAATCCCTATTGATTTACCTGTTTTTACAAGGAAATAAAATGTGAAAAAAATATTTCTACATCCCATGGCCTTTCCCAAGCATTTAAATTTTTCTCTTACAGGTCTATCACTTCCGAAAAACCAATACAACGCCCACCCGGAACAATATATAAAGCTAAACGAACCGTTCACTGGGTACTTATCCGTACGAAAATCCCTATTGATTTACCTTTTTTTACAAGGAAATAAAATGTGAAAAAAATATTTCTACATCCCATGGCCTTTCCCAACCGTTTGAATTTTTCTCTTACAGGGCTAACACTTCCGAAAAACCAATACAACGCCCACCCGGAACAATATATAAAGCTAAACGAACCGTTCACTGGGTACTTATCCGTACGAAAATCCCTATTGATTTACCTGTTTTTACAAGGAAATAAAATGTGAAAAAAATATTTCTACATCCCATGGCCTTTCCCAACCATTTGAATTTTTCGCTTACAGGGCTAACACTTCCGAAAAACCAATACAACGCCCACCCGGAACAATATATAAAGCTAAACGAACCGTTCACTGGGTACTTAAATGTACGAAAATCCCTATTGATTTACCTGTTTTTACAAGGAAATAAAATGTGAAAACAATATTTCTACATCCCATGGCCTTTCCCAACCATTTAAATTTTTCTCTTACAGGGCTAACACTTCCGAAAAACCAATACAACGCCCACCCGGAACAATATATAAAGCTAAACGAACCGTTCACTGGGTACTTATCCGTACGAAAATCCCGATTGATTTACCTGTTTTTACAAGGAAATAAAATGTGAAAAAAATATTTCTACATCCCATGGACTTTCCCAACCATTTAAATTTTTCTGTTACAAGTCTAACACTTCCGAAAAATCAATACAACGCCCACCCGGAACAATATATAAAGCTAAACGAACCGTTCACTGGGTACTTATCCGTACGAAAATCCCTATTGATTTACCTGTTTTTACAAGGAAATAAAATGTGAAAAAAATATTTCTACATCCCATAGCCTTTCCCAACCATTTAAATTTTTCTCTTACAGGGCTAACACTTCCGAAAAACCAATACAACGCCCACTCGGACCAATATATTAAGCTAAACGAACCGTTCACTGGGTACTTATCCGTACGAAAATCCCTATAGATTTACCTGTTTTTACAAGGAAATAAAATGTGAAAAAAATATTTCTACATCCCATGGCCTTTCCCAACCATTTAAATTTTTCTCTTACAGGGCTAACACTTCCGAAAAACCAATACAACGCCCACCCGGAACAATATATAAAGCTAAACGAACCGTTCACTGGGTACTTATCGGTACGAAAATCCCTATTGATTTACCTGTTTTTACAAGGAAATAAAATGTGAAAAAAATATTTCTACATCCCATAGCCTTTCCCAACCATTTAAATTTTCCTCTTACAGGGCTAACACTTCCGAAAAACCAATACAACGCCCACTCGGACCAATATATTAAGCTAAACGAACCTTTCACTGGGTACTTATCCGTACGAAAATCCCTATTGATTTACCTGTTTTTACAAGGAAATAAAATGTGAAAAAAATATTTCTACATCCCATGGCCTTTCCCAACCATTTGAATTTTTCTCTTACAGGGCTAACACTTCCGAAAAACCAATACAACGCCCACCCGGAACAATATATAAAGCTAAACGAACCGTTCACTGGGTACTTAAATGTACGAAAATCCCTATTGATTTACCTGTTTTTACAAGGAAATAAAATGTGAAAACAATATTTCTACATCCCATGGCCTTTCCCAACCATTTAAATTTTTCTCTTACAGGGCTAACACTTCCGAAAAACCAATACAACGCCCACCCGGAACAATATATAAAGCTAAACGAACCGTTCACTGGGTACTTATCCGTACGAAAATCCCTATTGATTTACCTTTTTTTACAAGGAAATAAAATGTGTAAAAAATATTTCTACATCCCATGGCCTTTCCCAACCATTTAAATTTTTCTCTTACAGGGCTAACACTTCCGAAAAACCAATACAACGCCCACCCGGAACAATATATAAAGCTAAACGAACCGTTCACTGGGTACTTATCCGTACGAAAATCCCTATTGATTTACCTTTTTTTACAAGGAAATAAAATGTGAAAAAAATATTTCTACATCCCATGGCCTTTCCCAAGCATTTAAATTTTTCTCTTACAGGTCTATCACTTCCGAAAAACCAATACAACGCCCACCCGGAACAATATATAAAGCTAAACGAACCGTTCACTGGGTACTTATCCGTACGAAAATCCCTATTGATTTACCTGTTTTTACAAGGAAATAAAATGTGAAAAAAATATTTCTACATCCCATGGCCTTTCCCAACCATTTGAATTTTTCGCTTACAGGGCTAACACTTCCGAAAAACCAATACAACGCCCACCCGGAACAATATATAAAGCTAAACGAACCGTTCACTGGGTACTTAAATGTACGAAAATCCCTATTGATTTACCTGTTTTTACAAGGAAATAAAATGTGAAAACAATATTTCTACATCCCATGGCCTTTCCCAACCATTTAAATTTTTCTCTTACAGGGCTAACACTTCCGAAAAACCAATACAACGCCCACCCGGAACAATATATAAAGCTAAACGAACCGTTCACTGGGTACTTATCGGTACGAAAATCCCTATTGATTTACCTGTTTTTACAAGGAAATAAAATGTGAAAAAAATATTTCTACATGCCATAGCCTTTCCCAACCATTTAAATTTTTCTCTTACAGGGCTAACACTTCCGAAAAACCAATACAACGCCCACCCAGAACAATATATAAAGCTAAACGAACCGTTCACTGGGTACTTAAATGTACGAAAATCCCTATTGATTTACCTGTTTTTACAAGGAAATAAAATGTGAAAACAATATTTCTACATCCCATGGCCTTTCCCAACCATTTAAATTTTTCTCTTACAGGGCTAACACTTCCGAAAAACCAATACAACGCCCACCCGGAACAATATATAAAGCTAAACGAACCGTTCACTGGGTACTTATCCGTACGAAAATCCCTATTGATTTACCTTTTTTTACAAGGAAATAAAATGTGTAAAAAATATTTCTACATCCCATGGCCTTTCCCAACCATTTAAATTTTTCTCTTACAGGGCTAACACTTCCGAAAAACCAATACAACGCCCACCCGGAACAATATATAAAGCTAAACGAACCGTTCACTGGGTACTTATCCGTACGAAAATCCCTATTGATTTACCTTTTTTTACAAGGAAATAAAATGTGAAAAAAATATTTCTACATCCCATGGCCTTTCCCAAGCATTTAAATTTTTCTCTTACAGGTCTATCACTTCCGAAAAACCAATACAACGCCCACCCGGAACAATATATAAAGCTAAACGAACCGTTCACTGGGTACTTATCCGTACGAAAATCCCTATTGATTTACCTGTTTTTACAAGGAAATAAAATGTGAAAAAAATATTTCTACATCCCATGGCCTTTCCCAACCATTTGAATTTTTCGCTTACAGGGCTAACACTTCCGAAAAACCAATACAACGCCCACCCGGAACAATATATAAAGCTAAACGAACCGTTCACTGGGTACTTAAATGTACGAAAATCCCTATTGATTTACCTGTTTTTACAAGGAAATAAAATGTGAAAACAATATTTCTACATCCCATGGCCTTTCCCAACCATTTAAATTTTTCTCTTACAGGGCTAACACTTCCGAAAAACCAATACAACGCCCACCCGGAACAATATATAAAGCTAAACGAACCGTTCACTGGGTACTTATCGGTACGAAAATCCCTATTGATTTACCTGTTTTTACAAGGAAATAAAATGTGAAAAAAATATTTCTACATGCCATAGCCTTTCCCAACCATTTAAATTTTTCTCTTACAGGGCTAACACTTCCGAAAAACCAATACAACGCCCACCCAGAACAATATATAAAGCTAAACGAACCGTTCACTGGGTACTTAAATGTACGAAAATCCCTATTGATTTACCTGTTTTTACAAGGAAATAAAATGTGAAAACAATATTTCTACATCCCATGGCCTTTCCCAACCATTTAAATTTTTCTCTTACAGGGCTAACACTTCCGAAAAACCAATACAACGCCCACCCGGAACAATATATAAAGCTAAACGAACCGTTCACTGGGTACTTATCGGTACGAAAATCCCTATTGATTTACCTGTTTTTACAAGGAAATAAAATGTGAAAAAAATATTTCTACATGCCATAGCCTTTCCCAACCATTTAAATTTTTCTCTTACAGGGCTAATACTTCCGAAAAACCAATACAACGCCCACCCAGAACAATATATAAAGCTAAACGAACCGTTCACTGGGTACTTATCCGTACGAAAATCCCTATTGATTTACCTGTTTTTACAAGGAAATAAAATGTGAAAAAAATATTTCTACATCCCATGGCCTTTCCCAACCGTTTGAATTTTTCTCTTACAGGGCTAACACTTCCGAAAAACCAATACAACGCCCACCCGGAACAATATATAAAGCTAAACGAACCGTTCACTGGGTACTTATCCGTACGAAAATCCCTATTGATTTACCTGTTTTTACAAGGAAATAAAATGTGAAAAAAATATTTCTACATCCCATGGCCTTTCCCAACCATTTGAATTTTTCGCTTACAGGGCTAACACTTCCGAAAAACCAATACAACGCCCACCCGGAACAATATATAAAGCTAAACGAACCGTTCACTGGGTACTTAAATGTACGAAAATCCCTATTGATTTACCTGTTTTTACAAGGAAATAAAATGTGAAAACAATATTTCTACATCCCATGGCCTTTCCCGACCATTTAAATTTTTCTCTTACAGGGCTAACACTTCCGAAAAACCAATACAACGCCCACCCGGAACAATATATAAAGCTAAACGAACCGTTCACTGGGTACTTAAATGTACCAAAATCCCTATTGATTTACCTGTTTTTACAAGGAAATAAAATGTGAAAAAAATATTTCTACATCCCATGGCCTTTACCAACCATTTAAATTTTTCTGTTACAATTCTAACACTTCCGAAAAACCAATACAACGCCCACCCGGAACAATATATAAAGCTAAACGAACCGTTCACTGGGTACTTATCCGTACGAAAATCCCTATTGATTTACCTTTTTTTACAAGGAAATAAAATGTGAAAAAAATATTTCTACATCCCATGGCCTTTCCCAAGCATTTAAATTTTTCTCTTACAGGTCTATCACTTCCGAAAAACCAATACAACGCCCACCCGGAACAATATATAAAGCTAAACGAACCGTTCACTGGGTACTTATCCGTACGAAAATCCCTATTGATTTACCTGTTTTTACAAGGAAATAAAATGTGAAAAAAATATTTCTACATCCCATGGCCTTTCCCAACGATTTAAATTTTTTTCTTACAGGTCTAACACTTCCGAAAAACCAGTACAACGCCCACCCGGAACAATATATAAAGCTAAACGAACCGTTCACTGGGTACTTATCCGTACGAAAATCCCTATTGATTTACCTGTTTTTACAAGGAAATAAAATGTGAAAAAAATATTTCTACATCCCATGGCCTTTCCCAAGCATTTAAATTTTTCTCTTACAGGTCTATCACTTCCGAAAAACCAATACAACGCCCACCCGGAACAATATATAAAGCTAAACGAACCGTTCACTGGGTACTTATCCGTACGAAAATCCCTATTGATTTACCTTTTTTTACAAGGAAATAAAATGTGAAAAAAATATTTCTACATCCCATGGCCTTTCCCAACCGTTTGAATTTTTCTCTTACAGGGCTAACACTTCCGAAAAACCAATACAACGCCCACCCGGAACAATATATAAAGCTAAACGAACCGTTCACTGGGTACTTATCCGTACGAAAATCCCTATTGATTTACCTGTTTTTACAAGGAAATAAAATGTGAAAAAAATATTTCTACATCCCATGGCCTTTCCCAACCATTTGAATTTTTCGCTTACAGGGCTAACACTTCCGAAAAACCAATACAACGCCCACCCGGAACAATATATAAAGCTAAACGAACCGTTCACTGGGTACTTAAATGTACGAAAATCCCTATTGATTTACCTGTTTTTACAAGGAAATAAAATGTGAAAACAATATTTCTACATCCCATGGCCTTTCCCAACCATTTAAATTTTTCTCTTACAGGGCTAACACTTCCGAAAAACCAATACAACGCCCACCCGGAACAATATATAAAGCTAAACGAACCATTCACTGGGTACTTATCCGTACGAAAATCCCGATTGATTTACCTGTTTTTACAAGGAAATAAAATGTGAAAAAAATATTTCTACATCCCATGGCCTTTCCCAACCATTTAAATTTTTCTGTTACAAGTCTAACACTTCCGAAAAATCAATACAACGCCCACCCGGAACAATATATAAAGCTAAACGAACCGTTCACTGGGTACTTATCCGAACGAAAATCCCTATTGATTTACCTGTTTTTACAAGGAAATAAAATGTGAAAAAAATATTTCTACATCCCATAGCCTTTCCCAACCATTTAAATTTTTCTCTTACAAGGCTAACACTTCCGAAAAACCAATACAACGCCCACTCGGACCAATATATTAAGCTAAACGAACAGTTCACTGGGTACTTATCCGTACGAAAATCCCTATAGATTTACCTGTTTTTACAAGGAAATAAAATGTGAAAAAAATATTTCTACATCCCATGGCCTTTCCCAACCATTTAAATTTTTCTCTTACAGGGCTAACACTTCCGAAAAACCAATACAACGCCCACCCGGAACAATATATAAAGCTAAACGAACCGTTCACTGGGTACTTAAATGTACGAAAATCCCTATTGATTTACCTGTTTTTACAAGGAAATAAAATGTGAAAACAATATTTCTACATCCCATGGCCTTTCCCAACCATTTAAATTTTTCTCTTACAGGGCTAACACTTCCGAAAAACCAATACAACGCCCACCCGGAACAATATATAAAGCTAAACGAACCGTTCACTGGGTACTTATCGGTACGAAAATCCCTATTGATTTACCTGTTTTTACAAGGAAATAAAATGTGAAAAAAATATTTCTACATGCCATAGCCTTTCCCAACCATTTAAATTTTTCTCTTACAGGGCTAACACTTCCGAAAAACCAATACAACGCCCACCCAGAACAATATATAAAGCTAAACGAACCGTTCACTGGGTACTTATCCGTACGAAAATCCCTATTGATTTACCTTTTTTGACAAGGAAATAAAATGTGAAAAAAATATTTCTACATCCCATGGCCTTTCCCAACCATTTAAATTTTTCTCTTACAGGTCTATCACTTCCGAAAAACCAATACAACGCCCACCCGGAACAATATATAAAGCTAAACGAACCGTTCACTGGGTACTTATCCGTACGAAAATCCCTATTGATTTACCTGTTTTTACAAGGAAATAAAATGTGAAAAAAATATTTCTACATCCCATAGCCTTTCCCAACCATTTAAATTTTTCTCTTACAGGGCTAACACTTCCGAAAAACCAATACAACGCCCACTCGGACCAATATATTAAGCTAAACGAACCTTTCACTGGGTACTTATCCGTACGAAAATCCCTATTGATTTACCTGTTTTTACAAGGAAATAAAATGTGAAAAAAATATTTCTACATCCCATGGCCTTTCCCAACCATTTGAATTTTTCTCTTACAGGGCTAACACTTCCGAAAAACCAATACAACGCCCACCCGGAACAATATATAAAGCTAAACGAACCGTTCACTGGGTACTTAAATGTACGAAAATCCCTATTGATTTACCTGTTTTTACAAGGAAATAAAATGTGAAAACAATATTTCTACATCCCATGGCCTTTCCCAACCATTTAAATTTTTCTCTTACAGGGCTAACACTTCCGAAAAACCAATACAACGCCCACCCGGAACAATATATAAAGCTAAACGAACCGTTCACTGGGTACTTATCGGTACGAAAATCCCTATTGATTTACCTGTTTTTACAAGGAAATAAAATGTGAAAAAAATATTTCTACATGCCATAGCCTTTCCCAACCATTTAAATTTTTCTCTTACAGGGCTAACACTTCCGAAAAACCAATACAACGCCCACCCAGAACAATATATAAAGCTAAACGAACCGTTCACTGGGTACTTAAATGTACGAAAATCCCTATTGATTTACCTGTTTTTACAAGGAAATAAAATGTGAAAACAATATTTCTACATCCCATGGCCTTTCCCAACCATTTAAATTTTTCTCTTACAGGGCTAACACTTCCGAAAAACCAATACAACGCCCACCCGGAACAATATATAAAGCTAAACGAACCGTTCACTGGGTACTTATCGGTACGAAAATCCCTATTGATTTACCTGTTTTTACAAGGAAATAAAATGTGAAAAAAATATTTCTACATGCCATAGCCTTTCCCAACCATTTAAATTTTTCTCTTACAGGGCTAATACTTCCGAAAAACCAATACAACGCCCACCCAGAACAATATATAAAGCTAAACGAACCGTTCACTGGGTACTTATCCGTACGAAAATCCCTATTGATTTACCTGTTTTTACAAGGAAATAAAATGTGAAAAAAATATTTCTACATCCCATGGCCTTTCCCAACGATTTAAATTTTTTTCTTACAGGTCTAACACTTCCGAAAAACCAATACAACGCCCACCCGGAACAATATATAAAGCTAAACGAACCGTTCACTGGGTACTTATCCGTACGAAAATCCCTATAGATTTACCTGTTTTTACAAGGAAATAAAATGTGAAAAAAATATTTCTACATCCCATGGCCTTTCGCAACCATTTAAATTTTTCTCTTACAGGGCTAACACTTCCGAAAAACCAATACAACGCCCACCCGGAACAATATATAAAGCTAAACGAACCGTTCACAGGGTACTTATACGTACGAAAATCCCTATTGATTTACCTGTTTTTACAAGGAAATAAAATGTGAAAAAAATATTTCTACATCCCATGGCCTTTCCCAACGATTTAAATTTTTTTCTTACAGGTCTAACACTTCCGAAAAACCAGTACAACGCCCACCCGGAACAATATATAAAGCTAAACGAACCGTTCACTGGGTACTTATCCGTACGAAAATCCCTATTGATTTACCTGTTTTTACAAGGAAATAAAATGTGAAAAAAATATTTCTACATCCCATGGCCTTTCCCAACCATTTGAATTTTTCTCTTACAGGGCTAACACTTCCGAAAAACCAATACAACGCCCACCCGGAACAATATATAAAGCTAAACGAACCGTTCACTGGTTACTTAAATGTACGAAAATCCCTATTGATTTACCTGTTTTTACAAGGAAATAAAATGTGAAAACAATATTTCTACATCCCATGGCCTTTCCCAACCATTTAAATTTTTCTCTTACAGGGCTAACACTTCCGAAAAACCAATACAACGCCCACCCGGAACAATATATAAAGCTAAACGAACCGTTCACTGGGTACTTATCCGTACGAAAATCCCGATTGATTTACCTGTTTTTACAAGGAAATAAAATGTGAAAAAAATATTTCTACATCCCATGGCCTTTCCCAACCATTTAAATTTTTCTCTTACAGGGCTAACACTTCCGAAAAACCAATACAACGCCCACCCGGAACAATATATAAAGCTAAACGAACCGTTCACTGGGTACTTATCCGTACGAAAATCCCGATTGATTTACCTGTTTTTACAAGGAAATAAAATGTGAAAAAAATATTTCTACATCCCATGGCCTTTCCCAACGATTTAAATTTTTTTCTTACAGGTCTAACACTTCCGAAAAACCAGTATAACGCCCACCCGGAACAATATATAAAGCTAAACGAACCGTTCACTGGGTACTTATCCGTACGAAAATCCCTATTGATTTACCTTTTTTTACAAGGAAATAAAATGTGAAAAAAATATTTCTACATACCATGGCCTTTCCCAAGCATTTAAATTTTTCTCTTACAGGTCTATCACTTCCGAAAAACCAATACAACGCCCACCCGGAACAATATATAAAGCTAAACGAACCGTTCACTGGGTACTTATCCGTACGAAAATCCCTATTGATTTACCTGTTTTTACAAGGAAATAAAATGTGAAAAAAATATTTCTACATCCCATGGCCTTTCCCAAGCATTTAAATTTTTCTCTTACAGGTCTATCACTTCCGAAAAACCAATACAACGCCCACCCGGAACAATATATAAAGCTAAACGAACCGTTCACTGGGTACTTATCCGTACGAAAATCCCTATTGATTTACCTTTTTTTACAAGGAAATAAAATGTGAAAAAAATATTTCTACATCCCATGGCCTTTCCCAACCGTTTGAATTTTTCTCTTACAGGGCTAACACTTCCGAAAAACTAATACAACGCCCACCCGGAACAATATATAAAGCTAAACGAACCGTTCACTGGGTACTTATCCGTACGAAAATCCCTATTGATTTACCTGTTTTTACAAGGAAATAAAATGTGAAAAAAATATTTCTACATCCCATGGCCTTTCCCAACCATTTGAATTTTTCGCTTACAGGGCTAACACTTCCGAAAAACCAATACAACGCCCACCCGGAACAATATATAAAGCTAAACGAACCGTTCACTGGGTACTTAAATGTACGAAAATCCCTATTGATTTACCTGTTTTTTCAAGGAAATAAAATGTGAAAACAATATTTCTACATCCCATGGCCTTTCCCAACCATTTAAATTTTTCTCTTACAGGGCTAACACTTCCGAAAAACCAATACAACGCCCACCCGGAACAATATATAAAGCTAAACGAACCGTTCACTGGGTACTTATCCGTACGAAAATCTCGATTGATTTACCTGTTTTTACAAGGAAATAAAATGTGAAAAAAATATTTCTACATCCCATGGCCTTTCCCAACCATTTAAATTTTTCTGTTACAAGTCTAACACTTCCGAAAAATCAATACAACGCCCACCCGGAACAATATATAAAGCTAAACGAACCGTTCACTGGGTACTTATCCGTACGAAAATCCCTATTGATTTACCTGTTTTTACAAGGAAATAAAATGTGAAAAAAATATTTCTACATCCCATAGCCTTTCCCAACCATTTAAATTTTTCTCTTACAGGGCTAACACTTCCGAAAAACCAATACAACGCCCACTCGGACCAATATATTAAGCTAAACGAACCGTTCACTGGGTACTTATCCGTACGAAAATCCCTATAGATTTACCTGTTTTTACAAGGAAATAAAATGTGAAAAAAATATTTCTACATCCCATGGCCTTTCCCAACCATTTAAATTTTTCTCTTACAGGGCTAACACTTCCGAAAAACCAATACAACGCCCACCCGGAACAATATATAAAGCTAAACGAACCGTTCACTGGGTACTTATCGCTACGAAAATCCCTATTGATTTACCTGTTTTTACAAGGAAATAAAATGTGAAAAAAATATTTCTACATCCCATAGCCTTTCCCAACCATTTAAATTTTTCTCTTACAGGTCTATCACTTCCGAAAAACCAATACAACGCCCACTCGGACCAATATATTAAGCTAAACGAACCTTTCACTGGGTACTTATCCGTACGAAAATCCCTATTGATTTACCTGTTTTTACAAGGAAATAAAATGTGAAAAAAATATTTCTACATCCCATGGCCTTTCCCAACCATTTGAATTTTTCTCTTACAGGGCTAACACTTCCGAAAAACCAATACAACGCCCACCCGGAACAATATATAAAGCTAAACGAACCGTTCACTGGGTACTTAAATGTACGAAAATCCCTATTGATTTACCTGTTTTTACAAGGAAATAAAATGTGAAAACAATATTTCTACATCCCATGGCCTTTCCCAACCATTTGAATTTTTCTCTTACAGGGCTAACACTTCCGAAAAACCAATACAACGCCCACCCGGAACAATATATAAAGCTAAACGAACCGTTCACTGGGTACTTATCCGTACGAAAATCCCTATTGATTTACCTTTTTTGACAAGGAAATAAAATGTGAAAAAAATATTTCTACATCCCATGGCCTTTCCCAACCATTAAAATTTTTCTCTTACAGGTCTATCACTTCCGAAAAACCAATACAACGCCCACCCGGAACAATATATAAAGCTAAACGAACCGTTCAATGGGTACTTATCCGTACGAAAATCCCTATAGATTTACCTGTTTTTACAAGGAAATAAAATGTGAAAAAAATATTTCTACATCCCATGGCCTTTCGCAACCATTTAAATTTTTCTCTTACAGGGCTAACACTTCCGAAAAACCAATACAACGCCCACCCGGAACAATATATAAAGCTAAACGAACCGTTCACTGGGTACTTATCCGTACGAAAATCCCTATTGATTTACCTGTTTTTACAAGGAAATAAAATGTGAAAAAAATATTTCTACATCCCATGGCCTTTCCCAACGATTTAAATTTTTTTCTTACAGGTCTAACACTTCCGAAAAACCAGTACAACGCCCACCCGGAACAATATATAAAGCTAAACGAACCTTTCACTGGGTACTTATCCGTACGAAAATCCCTATTGATTTACCTTTTTTTACAAGGAAATAAAATGTGAAAAAAATATTTCTACATCCCATGGCCTTTCCCAACCGTTTGAATTTTTCTCTTACAGGGCTAACACTTCCGAAAAACTAATACAACGCCCACCCGGAACAATATATAAAGCTAAACGAACCGTTCACTGGGTACTTATCGCTACGAAAATCCCTATTGATTTACCTGTTTTTACAAGGAAATAAAATGTGAAAAAAATATTTCTACATCCCATAGCCTTTCCCAACCATTTAAATTTTTCTCTTACAGGTCTATCACTTCCGAAAAACCAATACAACGCCCACTCGGACCAATATATTAAGCTAAACGAACCTTTCACTGGGTACTTATCCGTACGAAAATCCCTATTGATTTACCTGTTTTTACAAGGAAATAAAATGTGAAAAAAATATTTCTACATCCCATGGCCTTTCCCAACCATTTGAATTTTTCTCTTACAGGGCTAACACTTCCGAAAAACCAATACAACGCCCACCCGGAACAATATATAAAGCTAAACGAACCGTTCACTGGGTACTTAAATGTACGAAAATCCCTATTGATTTACCTGTTTTTACAAGGAAATAAAATGTGAAAACAATATTTCTACATCCCATGGCCTTTCCCAACCATTTAAATTTTTCTCTTACAGGGCTAACATTTCCGAAAAACCAATACAACGCCCACCCGGAACAATATATAAAGCTAAACGAACCGTTCACTGGGTACTTATCCGTACGAAAATCCCTATTGATTTACCTTTTTTGACAAGGAAATAAAATGTGAAAAAAATATTTCTACATCCCATGGCCTTTCCCAACCATTAAAATTTTTCTCTTACAGGTCTATCACTTCCGAAAAACCAATACAACGCCCACCCGGAACAATATATAAAGCTAAACGAACCGTTCAATGGGTACTTATCCGTACGAAAATCCCTATAGATTTACCTGTTTTTACAAGGAAATAAAATGTGAAAAAAATATTTCTACATCCCATGGCCTTTCGCAACCATTTAAATTGTTCTCTTACAGGGCTAACACTTCCGAAAAACCAATACAACGCCCACCCGGAACAATATATAAAGCTAAACGAACCGTTCACTGGGTACTTATCCGTACGAAAATCCCTATTGATTTACCTGTTTTTACAAGGAAATAAAATGTGAAAAAAATATTTCTACATCCCATGGCCTTTCCCAACGATTTAAATTTTTTTCTTACAGGTCTAACACTTCCGAAAAACCAGTACAACGCCCACCCGGAACAATATATAAAGCTAAACGAACCGTTCACTGGGTACTTATCCGTACGAAAATCCCGATTGATTTACCTGTTTTTACAAGGAAATAAAATGTGAAAAAAATATTTCTACATCCCATGGCCTTTCCCAACCGTTTGAATTTTTCTCTTACAGGGCTAACACTTCCGAAAAACTAATACAACGCCCACCCGGAACAATATATAAAGCTAAACGAACCGTTCACTGGGTACTTATCCGTACGAAAATCCCTATTGATTTACCTGTTTTTACAAGGAAATAAAATGTGAAAAAAATATTTCTACATCCCATGGCCTTTCCCAACCATTTGAATTTTTCGCTTACAGGGCTAACACTTCCGAAAAACCAATACAACGCCCACCCGGAACAATATATAAAGCTAAACGAACCGTTCACTGGGTACTTAAATGTACGAAAATCCCTATTGATTTACCTGTTTTTTCAAGGAAATAAAATGTGAAAACAATATTTCTACATCCCATGGCCTTTCCCAACCATTTAAATTTTTCTCTTACAGGGCTAACACTTCCGAAAAACCAATACAACGCCCACCCGGAACAATATATAAAGCTAAACGAACCGTTCACTGGGTACTTATCCGTACGAAAATCCCGATTGATTTACCTGTTTTTACAAGGAAATAAAATGTGAAAAAAATATTTCTACATCCCATGGCCTCTCCCAACCATTTAAATTTTTCTGTTACAAGTCTAACACTTCCGAAAAATCAATACAACGCCCACCCGGAACAATATATAAAGCTAAACGAACCGTTCACTGGGTACTTATCCGTACGAAAATCCCTATTGATTTACCTGTTTTTACAAGGAAATAAAATGTGAAAAAAATATTTCTACATCCCATAGCCTTTCCCAACCATTTAAATTTTTCTCTTACAGGGCTAACACTTCCGAAAAACCAATACAACGCCCACTCGGACCAATATATTAAGCTAAACGAACCGTTCACTGGGTACTTATCCGTACGAAAATCCCTATAGATTTACCTGTTTTTACAAGGAAATAAAATGTGAAAAAAATATTTCTACATCCCATGGCCTTTCCCAACCATTTAAATTTTTCTCTTACAGGGCTAACACTTCCGAAAAACCAATACAACGCCCACCCGGAACAATATATAAAGCTAAACGAACCGTTCACTGGGTACTTATCGCTACGAAAATCCCTATTGATTTACCTGTTTTTACAAGGAAATAAAATGTGAAAAAAATATTTCTACATCCCATAGCCTTTCCCAACCATTTAAATTTTTCTCTTACAGGGCTAACACTTCCGAAAAACCAATACAACGCCCACCCGGAACAATATATAAAGCTAAACGAACCGTTCACTGGGTACTTATCCGTACGAAAATCCCGATTGATTTACCTGTTTTTACAAGGAAATAAAATGTGAAAAAAATATTTCTACATCCCATGGCCTTTCCCAACCATTTAAATTTTTCTGTTACAAGTCTAACACTTCCGAAAAATCAATACAACGCCCACCCGGAACAATATATAAAGCTAAACGAACCGTTCACTGGGTACTTATCCGTACGAAAATCCCTATTGATTTACCTGTTTTTACAAGGAAATAAAATGTGAAAAAAATATTTCTACATCCCATAGCCTTTCCCAACCATTTAAATTTTTCTCTTACAGGGCTAACACTTCCGAAAAACCAATACAACGCCCACTCGGACCAATATATTAAGCTAAACGAACCGTTCACTGGGTACTTATCCGTACGAAAATCCCTATAGATTTACCTGTTTTTACAAGGAAATAAAATGTGAAAAAAATATTTCTACATCCCATGGCCTTTCCCAACCATTTAAATTTTTCTCTTACAGGGCTAACACTTCCGAAAAACCAATACAACGCCCACCCGGAACAATATATAAAGCTAAACGAACCGTTCACTGGGTACTTATCGCTACGAAAATCCCTATTGATTTACCTGTTTTTACAAGGAAATAAAATGTGAAAAAAATATTTCTACATCCCATAGCCTTTCCCAACCATTTAAATTTTTCTCTTACAGGTCTATCACTTCCGAAAAACCAATACAACGCCCACTCGGACCAATATATTAAGCTAAACGAACCTTTCACTGGGTACTTATCCGTACGAAAATCCCTATTGATTTACCTGTTTTTACAAGGAAATAAAATGTGAAAAAAATATTTCTACATCCCATGGCCTTTCCCAACCATTTGAATTTTTCTCTTACAGGGCTAACACTTCCGAAAAACCAATACAACGCCCACCCGGAACAATATATAAAGCTAAACGAACCGTTCACTGGGTACTTAAATGTACGAAAATCCCTATTGATTTACCTGTTTTTACAAGGAAATAAAATGTGAAAACAATATTTCTACATCCCATGGCCTTTCCCAACCATTTAAATTTTTCTCTTACAGGGCTAACACTTCCGAAAAACCAATACAACGCCCACCCGGAACAATATATAAAGCTAAACGAACCGTTCACTGGGTACTTATCCGTACGAAAATCCCTATTGATTTACCTTTTTTGACAAGGAAATAAAATGTGAAAAAAATATTTCTACATCCCATGGCCTTTCCCAACCATTAAAATTTTTCTCTTACAGGTCTATCACTTCCGAAAAACCAATACAACGCCCACCCGGAACAATATATAAAGCTAAACGAACCGTTCAATGGGTACTTATCCGTACGAAAATCCCTATAGATTTACCTGTTTTTACAAGGAAATAAAATGTGAAAAAAATATTTCTACATCCCATGGCCTTTCGCAACCATTTAAATTTTTCTCTTACAGGGCTAACACTTCCGAAAAACGAATACAACGCCCACCCGGAACAATATATAAAGCTAAACGAACCGTTCACTGGGTACTTATCCGTACGAAAATCCCTATTGATTTACCTGTTTTTACAAGGAAATAAAATGTGAAAAAAATATTTCTACATCCCATGGCCTTTCCCAACGATTTAAATTTTTTTCTTACAGGTCTAACACTTCCGAAAAACCAGTACAACGCCCACCCGGAACAATATATAAAGCTAAACGAACCGTTCACTGGGTACTTATCCGTACGAAAATCCCTATTGATTTACCTTTTTTTACAAGGAAATAAAATGTGAAAAAAAATATTTCTACATCCCATGGCCTTTCCCAAGCATTTAAATTTTTCTCTTACAGGTCTATCACTTCCGAAAAACCAATACAACGCCCACCCGGAACAATATATAAAGCTAAACGAACCGTTCACTGGGTACTTATCCGTACGAAAATCCCTATTGATTTACCTGTTTTTACAAGGAAATAAAATGTGAAAAAAATATTTCTACATCCCATGGCCTTTCGCAACCATTTGAATTTTTCTCTTACAGGGCTAACACTTCCGAAAAACCAATACAACGCCCACCCGGAACAATATATAAAGCTAAACGAACCGTTCACTGGGTACTTAAATGTACGAAAATCCCGATTGATTTACCTGTTTTTACAAGGAAATAAAATGTGAAAACAATATTTCTACATCCCATGGCCTTTCCCAACCATTTAAATTTTTCTCTTACAGGGCTAACACTTCCGAAAAACCAATACAACGCCCACCCGGAACAATATATAAAGCTAAACGAACCGTTCACTGGGTACTTATCCGTACGAAAATCCCGATTGATTTACCTGTTTTTACAAGGAAATAAAATGTGAAAAAAATATTTCTACATCCCATGGCCTTTCCCAACCATTTAAATTTTTCTGTTACAAGTCTAACACTTCCGAAAAATCAATACAACGCCCACCCGGAACAATATATAAAGCTAAACGAACCGTTCACTGGGTACTTATCCGTACGAAAATCCCTATTGATTTACCTGTTTTTACAAGGAAATAAAATGTGAAAAAAATATTTCTACATCCCATGGCCTTTCGCAACCATTTAAATTTTTCTCTTACAGGGCTAACACTTCCGAAAAACCAATACAACGCCCACCCGGAACAATATATAAAGCTAAACGAACCGTTCACTGGGTACTTATCGGTACGAAAATCCCTATTGATTTACCTGTTTTTACAAGGAAATAAAATGTGAAAAAAATATTTCTACATCCCATAGCCTTTCCCAACCATTTAAATTTTTCTCTTACAGGGCTAACACTTCCGAAAAACCAATACAACGCCCACTCGGACCAATATATTAAGCTAAACGAACCTTTCACTGGGTACTTATCCGTACGAAAATCCCTATTGATTTACCTGTTTTTACAAGGAAATAAAATGTGAAAAAAATATTTCTACATCCCATGGCCTTTCCCAACCATTTGAATTTTTCTCTTACAGGGCTAACACTTCCGAAAAACCAATACAACGCCCACCCGGAACAATATATAAAGCTAAACGAACCGTTCACTGGGTACTTAAATGTACGAAAATCCCTATTGATTTACCTGTTTTTACAAGGAAATAAAATGTGAAAACAATATTTCTACATCCCATGGCCTTTCCCAACCATTTAAATTTTTCTCTTACAGGGCTAACACTTCCGAAAAACCAATACAACGCCCACCCGGAACAATATATAAAGCTAAACGAACCGTTCACTGGGTACTTATCGGTACGAAAATCCCTATTGATTTACCTGTTTTTACAAGGAAATAAAATGTGAAAAAAATATTTCTACATGCCATAGCCTTTCCCAACCATTTAAATTTTTCTCTTACAGGGCTAACACTTCCGAAAAACCAATACAACGCCCACCCAGAACAATATATAAAGCTAAACGAACCGTTCACTGGGTACTTAAATGTACGAAAATCCCTATTGATTTACCTGTTTTTACAAGGAAATAAAATGTGAAAACAATATTTCTACATCCCATGGCCTTTCCCAACCATTTAAATTTTTCTCTTACAGGGCTAACACTTCCGAAAAACCAATACAACGCCCACCCGGAACAATATATAAAGCTAAACGAACCGTTCACTGGGTACTTATCGGTACGAAAATCCCTATTGATTTACCTGTTTTTACAAGGAAATAAAATGTGAAAAAAATATTTCTACATGCCATAGCCTTTCCCAACCATTTAAATTTTTCTCTTACAGGGCTAATACTTCCGAAAAACCAATACAACGCCCACCCAGAACAATATATAAAGCTAAACGAACCGTTCACTGGGTACTTATCCGTACGAAAATCCCTATTGATTTACCTGTTTTTACAAGGAAATAAAATGTGAAAAAAATATTTCTACATCCCATGGCCTTTCCCAACGATTTAAATTTTTTTCTTACAGGTCTAACACTTCCGAAAAACCAATACAACGCCCACCCGGAACAATATATAAAGCTAAACGAACCGTTCACTGGGTACTTATCCGTACGAAAATCCCTATTGATTTACCTTTTTTGACAAGGAAATAAAATGTGAAAAAAATATTTCTACATCCCATGGCCTTTCCCAACCATTTAAATTTTTCTCTTACAGGTCTATCACTTCCGAAAAACCAATACAACGCCCACCCGGAACAATATATAAAGCTAAACGAACCGTTCACTGGGTACTTATCCGTACGAAAATCCCTATAGATTTACCTGTTTTTACAAGGAAATAAAATGTGAAAAAAATATTTCTACATCCCATGGCCTTTCGCAACCATTTAAATTTTTCTCTTACAGGGCTAACACTTCCGAAAAACCAATACAACGCCCACCCGGAACAATATATAAAGCTAAACGAACCGTTCACAGGGTACTTATACGTACGAAAATCCCTATTGATTTACCTGTTTTTACAAGGAAATAAAATGTGAAAAAAATATTTCTACATCCCATGGCCTTTCCCAACGATTTAAATTTTTTTCTTACAGGTCTAACACTTCCGAAAAACCAGTACAACGCCCACCCGGAACAATATATAAAGCTAAACGAACCGTTCACTGGGTACTTATCCGTACGAAAATCCCTATTGATTTACCTGTTTTTACAAGGAAATAAAATGTGAAAAAAATATTTCTACATCCCATGGCCTTTCCCAAGCATTTAAATTTTTCTCTTACAGGTCTATCACTTCCGAAAAACCAATACAACGCCCACCCGGAACAATATATAAAGCTAAACGAACCGTTCACTGGGTACTTATCCGTACGAAAATCCCTATTGATTTACCTGTTTTTACAAGGAAATAAAATGTGAAAACAATATTTCTACATCCCATGGCCTTTCCCAACCATTTAAATTTTTCTCTTACAGGGCTAACACTTCCGAAAAACCAATACAACGCCCACCCAGAACAATATATAAAGCTAAACGAACCGTTCACTGGGTACTTATCGGTACGAAAATCCCTATTGATTTACCTGTTTTTACAAGGAAATAAAATGTGAAAACAATATTTCTACATCCCATGGCCTTTCCCAACCATTTAAATTTTTCTCTTACAGGGCTAACACTTCCGAAAAACCAATACAACGCCCACCCAGAACAATATATAAAGCTAAACGAACCGTTCACTGGGTACTTATCGGTACGAAAATCCCTATTGATTTACCTGTTTTTACAAGGAAATAAAATGTGAAAAAAATATTTCTACATGCCATAGCCTTTCCCAACCATTTAAATTTTTCTCTTACAGGGCTAATACTTCCGAAAAACCAATACAACACCCACCCAGAACAATATATAAAGCTAAACGAACCGTTCACTGGGTACTTATCCGTACGAAAATCCCTATTGATTTACCTGTTTTTACAAGGAAATAAAATGTGAAAAAAATATTTCTACATCCCATGGCCTTTCCCAACGATTTAAATTTTTTTCTTACAGGTCTAACACTTCCGAAAAACCAATACAACGCCCACCCGGAACAATATATAAAGCTAAACGAACCGTTCACTGGGTACTTATCCGTACGAAAATCCCTATTGATTTACCTTTTTTGACAAGGAAATAAAATGTGAAAAAAATATTTCTACATCCCATGGCCTTTCCCAACCATTTAAATTTTTCTCTTACAGGTCTATCACTTCCGAAAAACCAATACAACGCCCACCCGGAACAATATATAAAGCTAAACGAACCGTTCACTGGGTACTTATCCGTACGAAAATCCCTATAGATTTACCTGTTTTTACAAGGAAATAAAATGTGAAAAAAATATTTCTACATCCCATGGCCTTTCGCAACCATTTAAATTTTTCTCTTACAGGGCTAACACTTCCGAAAAACCAATACAACGCCCACCCGGAACAATATATAAAGCTAAACGAACCGTTCACAGGGTACTTATACGTACGAAAATCCCTATTGATTTACCTGTTTTTACAAGGAAATAAAATGTGAAAAAAATATTTCTACATCCCATGGCCTTTCCCAACGATTTAAATTTTTTTCTTACAGGTCTAACACTTCCGAAAAACCAGTACAATGCCCACCCGGAACAATATATAAAGCTAAACGAACCGTTCACTGGGTACTTATCCGTACGAAAATTCCTATTGATTTACCTGTTTTTACAAGGAAATAAAATGTGAAAAAAATATTTCTACATCCCATGGCCTTTCCCAACGATTTAAATTTTTTTCTTACAGGTCTAACACTTCCGAAAAACCAGTACAACGCCCACCCGGAACAATATATAAAGCTAAACGAACCGTTCACTGGGTACTTATCCGTACGAAAATCCCTATTGATTTACCTTTTTTAACAAGGAAATAAAATGTGAAAAAAATATTTCTACATCCCATGGCCTTTCCCAAGCATTTAAATTTTTCTCTTACAGGTCTATCACTTCCGAAAAACCAATACAACGCCCACCCGGAACAATATATAAAGCTAAACGAACCGTTCACTGGGTACTTATCCGTACGAAAATCCCTATTGATTTACCTGTTCTTACAAGGAAATAAAATGTGAAAAAAATATTTCTACATCCCATGGCCTTTCCCAACCATTTGAATTTTTCTCTTACAGGGCTAACACTTCCGAAAAACCAATACAACGCCCACCCGGAACAATATATAAAGCTAAACGAACCGTTCACTGGGTACTTAAATGTACGAAAATCCCTATTGATTTACCTGTTTTTACAAGGAAATAAAATGTGAAAACAATATTTCTACATCCCATGGCCTTTCCCAACCATTTAAATTTTTCTCTTACAGGGCTAACACTTCCGAAAAACCAATACAACGCCCACCCGGAACAATATATAAAGCTAAATGAACCGTTCACTGGGTACTTATCCGTACGAAAATCCCGATTGATTTACCTGTTTTTACAAGGAAATAAAATGTGAAAAAAATATTTCTACATCCCATGGCCTTTCCCAACCGTTTGAATTTTTCTCTTACAGGGCTAACACTTCCGAAAAACTAATACAACGCCCACCCGGAACAATATATAAAGCTAAACGAACCGTTCACTGGGTACTTATCCGTACGAAAATCCCTATTGATTTACCTGTTTTTACAAGGAAATAAAATGTGAAAAAAATATTTCTACATCCCATGGCCTTTCCCAACCATTTGAATTTTTCGCTTACAGGGCTAACACTTCCGAAAAACCAATACAACGCCCACCCGGAACAATATATAAAGCTAAACGAACCGTTCACTGGGTACTTAAATGTACGAAAATCCCTATTGATTTACCTGTTTTTTCAAGGAAATAAAATGTGAAAACAATATTTCTACATCCCATGGCCTTTCCCAACCATTTAAATTTTTCTCTTACAGGTCTAACACTTCCGAAAAACCAGTACAACGCCCACCCGGAACAATATATAAAGCTAAACGAACCGTTCACTGGGTACTTATCCGTACGAAAATCCCGATTGATTTACCTTTTTTTACAAGGAAATAAAATGTGAAAAAAATATTTCTACATCCCATGGCCTTTCCCAAGCATTTAAATTTTTTTCTTACAGGTCTAACACTTCCGAAAAACCAGTACAACGCCCACCCGGAACAATATATAAAGCTAAACGAACCGTTCACTGGGTACTTATCCGTACGAAAATTCCTATTGATTTACCTGTTTTTACAAGGAAATAAAATGTGAAAAAAATATTTCTACATCCCATGGCCTTTCCCAACGATTTAAATTTTTTTCTTACAGGTCTAACACTTCCGAAAAACCAGTACAACGCCCACCCGGAACAATATATAAAGCTAAACGAACCGTTCACTGGGTACTTATCCGTACGAAAATCCCTATTGATTTACCTTTTTTAACAAGGAAATAAAATGTGAAAAAAATATTTCTACATCCCATGGCCTTTCCCAAGCATTTAAATTTTTCTCTTACAGGTCTATCACTTCCGAAAAACCAATACAACGCCCACCCGGAACAATATATAAAGCTAAACGAACCGTTCACTGGGTACTTATCCGTACGAAAATCCCTATTGATTTACCTGTTCTTACAAGGAAATAAAATGTGAAAAAAATATTTCTACATCCCATGGCCTTTCCCAACCATTTGAATTTTTCTCTTACAGGGCTAACACTTCCGAAAAACCAATACAACGCCCACCCGGAACAATATATAAAGCTAAACGAACCGTTCACTGGGTACTTAAATGTACGAAAATCCCTATTGATTTACCTGTTTTTACAAGGAAATAAAATGTGAAAACAATATTTCTACATCCCATGGCCTTTCCCAACCATTTAAATTTTTCTCTTACAGGGCTAACACTTCCGAAAAACCAATACAACGCCCACCCGGAACAATATATAAAGCTAAACGAACCGTTCACTGGGTACTTATCCGTACGAAAATCCCGATTGATTTACCTGTTTTTACAAGGAAATAAAATGTGAAAAAAATATTTCTACATCCCATGGCCTTTCCCAACCGTTTGAATTTTTCTCTTACAGGGCTAACACTTCCGAAAAACTAATACAACGCCCACCCGGAACAATATATAAAGCTAAACGAACCGTTCACTGGGTACTTATCCGTACGAAAATCCCTATTGATTTACCTGTTTTTACAAGGAAATAAAATGTGAAAAAAATATTTCTACATCCCATGGCCTTT
The DNA here is from genome assembly GCF_049243985.1 of Paroedura picta. Classification (NCBI taxonomy): domain Eukaryota; kingdom Metazoa; phylum Chordata; class Lepidosauria; order Squamata; family Gekkonidae; genus Paroedura; species Paroedura picta. The sequence goes on from NC_135378.1 coordinate 25,401,053, forward strand.
CCCAACCATTTGAATTTTTCGCTTACAGGGCTAACACTTCCGAAAAACCAATACAACGCCCACCCGGAACAATATATAAAGCTAAACGAACCGTTCACTGGGTACTTAAATGTACGAAAATCCCTATTGATTTACCTGTTTTTTCAAGGAAATAAAATGTGAAAACAATATTTCTACATCCCATGGCCTTTCCCAACCATTTAAATTTTTCTCTTACAGGTCTAACACTTCCGAAAAACCAGTACAACGCCCACCCGGAACAATATATAAAGCTAAACGAACCGTTCACTGGGTACTTATCCGTACGAAAATCCCGATTGATTTACCTTTTTTTACAAGGAAATAAAATGTGAAAAAAATATTTCTACATCCCATGGCCTTTCCCAAGCATTTAAATTTTTCTCTTACAGGTCTATCTCTTCCGAAAAACCAATACAACGCCCACCCGGAACAATATATAAAGCTAAACGAACCGTTCACTGGGTACTTATCCGTACGAAAATCCCTATTGATTTACCTGTTCTTACAAGGAAATAAAATGTGAAAAAAATATTTCTACATCCCATGGCCTTTCCCAACCATTTGAATTTTTCTCTTACAGGGCTAACACTTCCGAAAAACCAATACAACGCCCACCCGGAACAATATATAAAGCTAAACGAACCGTTCACTGGGTACTTAAATGTACGAAAATCCCTATTGATTTACCTGTTTTTACAAGGAAATAAAATGTGAAAACAATATTTCTACATCCCATGGCCTTTCCCAACCATTTAAATTTTTCTCTTACAGGGCTAACACTTCCGAAAAACCAATACAACGCCCACCCGGAACAATATATAAAGCTAAACGAACCGTTCACTGGGTACTTATCCGTACGAAAATCCCGATTGATTTACCTGTTTTTACAAGGAAATAAAATGTGAAAAAAATATTTCTACATCCCATGGCCTTTCCCAACCATTTAAATTTTTCTGTTACAAGTCTAACACTTCCGAAAAATCAATACAACGCCCACCCGGAACAATATATAAAGCTAAACGAACCGTTCACTGGGTACTTATCCGTACGAAAATCCCTATTGATTTACCTGTTTTTACAAGGAAATAAAATGTGAAAAAAATATTTCTACATCCCATAGCCTTTCCCAACCATTTAAATTTTTCTCTTACAGGGCTAACACTTCCGAAAAACCAATACAACGCCCACTTGGACCAATATATTAAGCTAAACGAACCGTTCACTGGGTACTTATCCGTACGAAAATCCCTATAGATTTACCTGTTTTTACAAGGAAATAAAATGTGAAAAAAATATTTCTACATCCCATGGCCTTTCCCAACCATTTAAATTTTTCTCTTACACGGCTAACACTTCCGAAAAACCAATACAACGCCCACCCGGAACAATATATAAAGCTAAACGAACCGTTCACTGGGTACTTATCGGTACGAAAATCCCTATTGATTTACCTGTTTTTACAAGGAAATAAAATGTGAAAAAAATATTTCTACATCCCATAGCCTTTCCCAACCATTTAAATTTTTCTCTTACAGGGCTAAAACTTCCGAAAAACCAATACAACGCCCACTCGGACCAATATATTAAGCTAAACGAACCTTTCACTGGGTACTTATCCGTACGAAAATCCCTATAGATTTACCTGTTTTTACAAGGAAATAAAATGTGAAAAAAATATTTCTACATCCCATGGCGTTTCCCAACGATTTAAATTTTTTTCTTACAGGGCTAACACTTCCGAAAAACCAGTACAACGCCCACCCGGAACAATATATAAAGCTAAACGAACCGTTCACTGGGTACTTATCCGTACGAAAATCCCTATTGATTTACCTTTTTTTACAAGGAAATAAAATGTGAAAAAAATATTTCTACATCCCATGGCCTTTCCCAAGCATTTAAATTTTTCTCGTACAGGTCTATCACTTCCGAAAAACCAATACAACGCCCACCCGGAACAATATATAAAGCTAAACGAACCGTTCACTGGGTACTTATCCGTACGAAAATCCCTATTGATTTACCTGTTTTTACAAGGAAATAAAATGTGAAAAAAATATTTCTACATCCCATGGCCTTTCCCAACCATTTGAATTTTTCTCTTACAGGGCTAACACTTCCGAAAAACCAATACAACGCCCACCCGGAACAATATATAAAGCTAAACGAACCGTTCACTGGGTACTTAAATGTACGAAAATCCCTCTTGATTTACCTGTTTTTACAAGGAAATAAAATGTGAAAACAATATTTCTACATCCCATGGCCTTTCCCAACCATTTAAATTTTTCTCTTACAGGGCTAACACTTCCGAAAAACCAATACAACGCCCACCCGGAACAATATATAAAGCTAAACGAACCGTTCACTGGGTACTTATCCGTACGAAAATTCCTATTGATTTACCTGTTTTTACAAGGAAATAAAATGTGAAAAAAATATTTCTACATCCCATGGCCTTTCCCAACGATTTAAATTTTTTTCTTACAGGTCTAACACTTCCGAAAAACCAGTACAACGCCCACCCGGAACAATATATAAAGCTAAACGAACCGTTCACTGGGTACTTATCCGTACGAAAATCCCTATTGATTTACCTTTTTTAACAAGGAAATAAAATGTGAAAAAAATATTTCTACATCCCATGGCCTTTCCCAAGCATTTAAATTTTTCTCTTACAGGTCTATCACTTCCGAAAAACCAATACAACGCCCACCCGGAACAATATATAAAGCTAAACGAACCGTTCACTGGGTACTTATCCGTACGAAAATCCCTATTGATTTACCTGTTCTTACAAGGAAATAAAATGTGAAAAAAATATTTCTACATCCCATGGCCTTTCCCAACCATTTGAATTTTTCGCTTACAGGGCTAACACTTCCGAAAAACCAATACAACGCCCACCCGGAACAATATATAAAGCTAAACGAACCGTTCACTGGGTACTTAAATGTACGAAAATCCCTATTGATTTACCTGTTTTTTCAAGGAAATAAAATGTGAAAACAATATTTCTACATCCCATGGCCTTTCCCAACCATTTAAATTTTTCTCTTACAGGTCTAACACTTCCGAAAAACCAGTACAACGCCCACCCGGAACAATATATAAAGCTAAACGAACCGTTCACTGGGTACTTATCCGTACGAAAATCCCGATTGATTTACCTTTTTTTACAAGGAAATAAAATGTGAAAAAAATATTTCTACATCCCATGGCCTTTCCCAAGCATTTAAATTTTTCTCTTACAGGTCTATCTCTTCCGAAAAACCAATACAACGCCCACCCGGAACAATATATAAAGCTAAACGAACCGTTCACTGGGTACTTATCCGTACGAAAATCCCTATTGTTTTACCTGTTCTTACAAGGAAATAAAATGTGAAAAAAATATTTCTACATCCCATGGCCTTTCCCAACCATTTGAATTTTTCTCTTACAGGGCTAACACTTCCGAAAAACCAATACAACGCCCACCCGGAACAATATATAAAGCTAAACGAACCGTTCACTGGGTACTTAAATGTACGAAAATCCCTATTGATTTACCTGTTTTTACAAGGAAATAAAATGTGAAAACAATATTTCTACATCCCATGGCCTTTCCCAACCATTTAAATTTTTCTCTTACAGGGCTAACACTTCCGAAAAACCAATACAACGCCCACCCGGAACAATATATAAAGCTAAACGAACCGTTCACTGGGTACTTATCCGTACGAAAATCCCGATTGATTTACCTGTTTTTACAAGGAAATAAAATGTGAAAAAAATATTTCTACATCCCATGGCCTTTCCCAACCATTTAAATTTTTCTGTTACAAGTCTAACACTTCCGAAAAATCAATACAACGCCCACCCGGAACAATATATAAAGCTAAACGAACCGTTCACTGGGTACTTATCCGTACGAAAATCCCTATTGATTTACCTGTTTTTACAAGGAAATAAAATGTGAAAAAAATATTTCTACATCCCATAGCCTTTCCCAACCATTTAAATTTTTCTCTTACAGGGCTAACACTTCCGAAAAACCAATACAACGCCCACTTGGACCAATATATTAAGCTAAACGAACCGTTCACTGGGTACTTATCCGTACGAAAATCCCTATAGATTTACCTGTTTTTACAAGGAAATAAAATGTGAAAAAAATATTTCTACATCCCATGGCCTTTCCCAACCATTTAAATTTTTCTCTTACACGGCTAACACTTCCGAAAAACCAATACAACGCCCACCCGGAACAATATATAAAGCTAAACGAACCGTTCACTGGGTACTTATCGGTACGAAAATCCCTATTGATTTACCTGTTTTTACAAGGAAATAAAATGTGAAAAAAATATTTCTACATCCCATAGCCTTTCCCAACCATTTAAATTTTTCTCTTACAGGGCTAAAACTTCCGAAAAACCAATACAACGCCCACTCGGACCAATATATTAAGCTAAACGAACCTTTCACTGGGTACTTATCCGTACGAAAATCCCTATAGATTTACCTGTTTTTACAAGGAAATAAAATGTGAAAAAAATATTTCTACATCCCATGGCCTTTCCCAACGATTTAAATTTTTTTCTTACAGGGCTAACACTTCCGAAAAACCAGTACAACGCCCACCCGGAACAATATATAAAGCTAAACGAACCGTTCACTGGGTACTTATCCGTACGAAAATCCCTATTGATTTACCTTTTTTTACAAGGAAATAAAATGTGAAAAAAATATTTCTACATCCCATGGCCTTTCCCAAGCATTTAAATTTTTCTCGTACAGGTCTATCACTTCCGAAAAACCAATACAACGCCCACCCGGAACAATATATAAAGCTAAACGAACCGTTCACTGGGTACTTATCCGTACGAAAATCCCTATTGATTTACCTGTTTTTACAAGGAAATAAAATGTGAAAAAAATATTTCTACATCCCATGGCCTTTCCCAACCATTTGAATTTTTCTCTTACAGGGCTAACACTTCCGAAAAACCAATACAACGCCCACCCGGAACAATATATAAAGCTAAACGAACCGTTCACTGGGTACTTAAATGTACGAAAATCCCTCTTGATTTACCTGTTTTTACAAGGAAATAAAATGTGAAAACAATATTTCTACATCCCATGGCCTTTCCCAACCATTTAAATTTTTCTCTTACAGGGCTAACACTTCCGAAAAACCAATACAACGCCCACCCGGAACAATATATAAAGCTAAACGAACCGTTCACTGGGTACTTATCCGTACGAAAATTCCTATTGATTTACCTGTTTTTACAAGGAAATAAAATGTGAAAAAAATATTTCTACATCCCATGGCCTTTCCCAACGATTTAAATTTTTTTCTTACAGGTCTAACACTTCCGAAAAACCAGTACAACGCCCACCCGGAACAATATATAAAGCTAAACGAACCGTTCACTGGGTACTTATCCGTACGAAAATCCCTATTGATTTACCTTTTTTAACAAGGAAATAAAATGTGAAAAAAATATTTCTACATCCCATGGCCTTTCCCAAGCATTTAAATTTTTCTCTTACAGGTCTATCACTTCCGAAAAACCAATACAACGCCCACCCGGAACAATATATAAAGCTAAACGAACCGTTCACTGGGTACTTATCCGTACGAAAATCCCTATTGATTTACCTGTTCTTACAAGGAAATAAAATGTGAAAAAAATATTTCTACATCCCATGGCCTTTCCCAACCATTTGAATTTTTCTCTTACAGGGCTAACACTTCCGAAAAACCAATACAACGCCCACCCGGAACAATATATAAAGCTAAACGAACCGTTCACTGGGTACTTAAATGTACGAAAATCCCTATTGATTTACCTGTTTTTACAAGGAAATAAAATGTGAAAACAATATTTCTACATCCCATGGCCTTTCCCAACCATTTAAATTTTTCTCTTACAGGGCTAACACTTCCGAAAAACCAATACAACGCCCACCCGGAACAATATATAAAGCTAAACGAACCGTTCACTGGGTACTTATCCGTACGAAAATCCCTATTGATTTACCTTTTTTTACAAGGAAATAAAATGTGAAAAAAATATTTCTACATCCCATGGCCTTTCCCAACCGTTTGAATTTTTCTCTTACAGGGCTAACACTTCCGAAAAACTAATACAACGCCCACCCGGAACAATATATAAAGCTAAACGAACCGTTCACTGGGTACTTATCCGTACGAAAATCCCTATTGATTTACCTGTTTTTACAAGGAAATAAAATGTGAAAAAAATATTTCTACATCCCATGGCCTTTCCCAACCATTTGAATTTTTCGCTTACAGGGCTAACACTTCCGAAAAACCAATACAACGCCCACCCGGAACAATATATAAAGCTAAACGAACCGTTCACTGGGTACTTAAATGTACGAAAATCCCTATTGATTTACCTGTTTTTTCAAGGAAATAAAATGTGAAAACAATATTTCTACATCCCATGGCCTTTCCCAACCATTTAAATTTTTCTCTTACAGGGCTAACACTTCCGAAAAACCAATACAACGCCCACCCGGAACAATATATAAAGCTAAACGAACCGTTCACTGGGTACTTATCCGTACGAAAATCCCGATTGATTTACCTGTTTTTACAAGGAAATAAAATGTGAAAAAAATATTTCTACATCCCATGGCCTTTCCCAACCATTTAAATTTTTCTGTTACAAGTCTAACACTTCCGAAAAATCAATACAACGCCCACCCGGAACAATATATAAAGCTAAACGAACCGTTCACTGGGTACTTATCCGTACGAAAATCCCTATTGATTTACCTGATTTTACAAGGAAATAAAATGTGAAAAAAATATTTCTACATCCCATAGCCTTTCCCAACCATTTAAATTTTTCTCTTACAGGGCTAACACTTCCGAAAAACCAATACAACGCCCACTCGGACCAATATATTAAGCTAAACGAACCGTTCACTGGGTACTTATCCGTACGAAAATCCCTATAGATTTACCTGTTTTTACAAGGAAATAAAATGTGAAAAAAATATTTCTACATCCCATGGCCTTTCCCAACCATTTAAATTTTTCTCTTACAGGGCTAACACTTCCGAAAAACCAATACAACGCCCACCCGGAACAATATATAAAGCTAAACGAACCGTTCACTGGGTACTTATCGCTACGAAAATCCCTATTGATTTACCTGTTTTTACAAGGAAATAAAATGTGAAAAAAATATTTCTACATCCCATAGCCTTTCCCAACCATTTAAATTTTTCTCTTACAGGTCTATCACTTCCGAAAAACCAATACAACGCCCACTCGGACCAATATATTAAGCTAAACGAACCTTTCACTGGGTACTTATCCGTACGAAAATCCCTATTGATTTACCTGTTTTTACAAGGAAATAAAATGTGAAAAAAATATTTCTACATCCCATGGCCTTTCCCAACCATTTGAATTTTTCTCTTACAGGGCTTACACTTCCGAAAAACCAATACAACGCCCACCCGGAACAATATATAAAGCTAAACGAACCGTTCACTGGGTACTTAAATGTACGAAAATCCCTATTGATTTACCTGTTTTTACAAGGAAATAAAATGTGAAAACAATATTTCTACATCCCATGGCCTTTCCCAACCATTTAAATTTTTCTCTTACAGGGCTAACACTTCCGAAAAACCAATACAACGCCCACCCGGAACAATATATAAAGCTAAACGAACCGTTCACTGGGTACTTATCCGTACGAAAATCCCTATTGATTTACCTTTTTTGACAAGGAAATAAAATGTGAAAAAAATATTTCTACATCCCATGGCCTTTCCCAACCATTAAAATTTTTCTCTTACAGGTCTATCACTTCCGAAAAACCAATACAACGCCCACCCGGAACAATATATAAAGCTAAACGAACCGTTCAATGGGTACTTATCCGTACGAAAATCCCTATAGATTTACCTGTTTTTACAAGGAAATAAAATGTGAAAAAAATATTTCTACATCCCATGGCCTTTCGCAACCATTAAAATTTTTCTCTTACAGGGCTAACACTTCCGAAAAACCAATACAACGCCCACCCGGAACAATATATAAAGCTAAACGAACCGTTCACTGGGTACTTATCCGTACGAAAATCCCTATTGATTTACCTGTTTTTACAAGGAAATAAAATGTGAAAAAAATATTTCTACATCCCATGGCCTTTCCCAACCATTTGAATTTTTCGCTTACAGGGCTAACACTTCCGAAAAACCAATACAACGCCCACCCGGAACAATATATAAAGCTAAACGAACCGTTCACTGGGTACTTAAATGTACGAAAATCCCTATTGATTTACCTGTTTTTTCAAGGAAATAAAATGTGAAAACAATATTTCTACATCCCATGGCCTTTCCCAACCATTTAAATTTTTCTCTTACAGGGCTAACACTTCCGAAAAACCAATACAACGCCCACCCGGAACAATATATAAAGCTAAACGAACCGTTCACTGGGTACTTATCCGTACGAAAATCCCGATTGATTTACCTGTTTTTACAAGGAAATAAAATGTGAAAAAAATATTTCTACATCCCATGGCCTTTCCCAACCATTTAAATTTTTCTGTTACAAGTCTAACACTTCCGAAAAATCAATACAACGCCCACCCGGAACAATATATAAAGCTAAACGAACCGTTCACTGGGTACTTATCCGTACGAAAATCCCTATTGATTTACCTGATTTTACAAGGAAATAAAATGTGAAAAAAATATTTCTACATCCCATAGCCTTTCCCAACCATTTAAATTTTTCTCTTACAGGGCTAACACTTCCGAAAAACCAATACAACGCCCACTCGGACCAATATATTAAGCTAAACGAACCGTTCACTGGGTACTTATCCGTACGAAAATCCCTATAGATTTACCTGTTTTTACAAGGAAATAAAATGTGAAAAAAATATTTCTACATCCCATGGCCTTTCCCAACCATTTAAATTTTTCTCTTACAGGGCTAACACTTCCGAAAAACCAATACAACGCCCACCCGGAACAATATATAAAGCTAAACGAACCGTTCACTGGGTACTTATCGCTACGAAAATCCCTATTGATTTACCTGTTTTTACAAGGAAATAAAATGTGAAAAAAATATTTCTACATCCCATAGCCTTTCCCAACCATTTAAATTTTTCTCTTACAGGTCTATCACTTCCGAAAAACCAATACAACGCCCACTCGGACCAATATATTAAGCTAAACGAACCTTTCACTGGGTACTTATCCGTACGAAAATCCCTATTGATTTACCTGTTTTTACAAGGAAATAAAATGTGAAAAAAATATTTCTACATCCCATGGCCTTTCCCAACCATTTGAATTTTTCTCTTACAGGGCTTACACTTCCGAAAAACCAATACAACGCCCACCCGGAACAATATATAAAGCTAAACGAACCGTTCACTGGGTACTTAAATGTACGAAAATCCCTATTGATTTACCTGTTTTTACAAGGAAATAAAATGTGAAAACAATATTTCTACATCCCATGGCCTTTCCCAACCATTTAAATTTTTCTCTTACAGGGCTAACACTTCCGAAAAACCAATACAACGCCCACCCGGAACAATATATAAAGCTAAACGAACCGTTCACTGGGTACTTATCCGTACGAAAATCCCTATTGATTTACCTTTTTTGACAAGGAAATAAAATGTGAAAAAAATATTTCTACATCCCATGGCCTTTCCCAACCATTAAAATTTTTCTCTTACAGGTCTATCACTTCCGAAAAACCAATACAACGCCCACCCGGAACAATATATAAAGCTAAACGAACCGTTCAATGGGTACTTATCCGTACGAAAATCCCTATAGATTTACCTGTTTTTACAAGGAAATAAAATGTGAAAAAAATATTTCTACATCCCATGGCCTTTCGCAACCATTAAAATTTTTCTCTTACAGGGCTAACACTTCCGAAAAACCAATACAACGCCCACCCGGAACAATATATAAAGCTAAACGAACCGTTCACTGGGTACTTATCCGTACGAAAATCCCTATTGATTTACCTGTTTTTACAAGGAAATAAAATGTGAAAAAAATATTTCTACATCCCATGGCCTTTCCCAACGATTTAAATTTTTTTCTTACAGGTCTAACACTTCCGAAAAACCAGTACAACGCCCACCCGGAACAATATATAAAGCTAAACGAACCGTTCACTGGGTACTTATCCGTACGAAAATCCCTATTGATTTACCTTTTTTTACAAGGAAATAAAATGTGAAAAAAATATTTCTACATCCCATGGCCTTTCCCAAGCATTTAAATTTTTCTCTTACAGGTCTATCACTTCCGAAAAACCAATACAACGCCCACCCGGAACAATATATAAAGCTAAACGAACCGTTCACTGGGTACTTATCCGTACGAAAATCCCTATTGATTTACCTGTTTTTACAAGGAAATAAAATGTGAAAAAAATATTTCTACATCCCATGGCCTTTCCCAACCATTTGAATTTTTCTCTTACAGGGCTAACACTTCCGAAAAACCAATACAACGCCCACCCGGAACAATATATAAAGCTAAACGAACCGTTCACTGGGTACTTAAATGTACGAAAATCCCGATTGATTTACCTGTTTTTACAAGGAAATAAAATGTGAAAACAATATTTCTACATCCCATGGCCTTTCCCAACCATTTAAATTTTTCTCTTACAGGGCTAACACTTCCGAAAAACCAATACAACGCCCACCCGGAACAATATATAAAGCTAAACGAACCGTTCACTGGGTACTTATCCGTACGAAAATCCCGATTGATTTACCTGTTTTTACAAGGAAATAAAATGTGAAAAAAATATTTCTACATCCCATGGCCTTTCCCAACCATTTAAATTTTTCTGTTACAAGTCTAACACTTCCGAAAAATCAATACAACGCCCACCCGGAACAATATATAAAGCTAAACGAACCGTTCACTGGGTACTTATCCGTACGAAAATCCCTATTGATTTACCTGTTTTTACAAGGAAATAAAATGTGAAAAAAATATTTCTACATCCCATAGCCTTTCCCAACCATTTAAATTTTTCTCTTACAGGGCTAACACTTCCGAAAAACCAATACAACTCCCACTCGGACCAATATATTAAGCTAAACGAACCGTTCACTGGGTACTTAAATGTACGAAAATCCCGATTGATTTACCTGTTTTTTCAAGGAAATAAAATGTGAAAACAATATTTCTACATCCCATGGCCTTTCCCAACCATTTAAATTTTTCTCTTACAGGGCTAACACTTCCGAAAAACCAATACAACGCCCACCCGGAACAATATATAAAGCTAAACGAACCGTTCACTGGGTACTTATCGGTACGAAAATCCCGATTGATTTACCTGTTTTTACAAGGAAATAAAATGTGAAAAAAATATTTCTACATCCCATGGCCTTTCCCAACCATTTAAATTTTTCTGTTACAAGTCTAACACTTCCGAAAAATCAATACAACGCCCACCCGGAACAATATATAAAGCTAAACGAACCGTTCACTGGGTACTTATCCGTACGAAAATCCCTATTGATTTACCTGTTTTTACAAGGAAATAAAATGTGAAAAAAATATTTCTACATCCCATAGCCTTTCCCAACCATTTAAATTTTTCTCTTACAGGGCTAACACTTCCGAAAAACCAATACAACGCCCACTCGGACCAATATATTAAGCTAAACGAACCGTTCACTGGGTACTTATCCGTACGAAAATCCCTATAGATTTACCTGTTTTTACAAGGAAATAAAATGTGAAAAAAACATTTCTACATCCCATGGCCTTTCCCAACCATTTAAATTTTTCTCTTACAGGGCTAACACTTCCGAAAAACCAATACAACGCCCACCCGAAACAATATATAAAGCTAAACGAACCGTTCACTGGGTACTTATCGGTACGAAAATCCCTATTGATTTACCTGTTTTTACAAGGAAATAAAATGTGAAAAAAATATTTCTACATCCCATAGCCTTTCCCAACCATTTAAATTTTTCTCTTACAGGGCTAACACTTCCGAAAAACCAATACAACGCCCACTCGGACCAATATATTAAGCTAAACGAACCTTTCACTGGGTACTTATCCGTACGAAAATCCCTATTGATTTACCTGTTTTTACAAGGAAATAAAATGTGAAAAAAATATTTCTACATCCCATGGCCTTTCCCAACCATTTGAATTTTTCTCTTACAGGGCTAACACTTCCGAAAAACCAATACAACGCCCACCCGGAACAATATATAAAGCTAAACGAACCGTTCACTGGGTACTTAAATGTACGAAAATCCCTATTGATTTACCTGTTTTTACAAGGAAATAAAATGTGAAAACAATATTTCTACATCCCATGGCCTTTCCCAACCGTTTAAATTTTTCTCTTACAGGGCTAACACTTCCGAAAAACCAATACAACGCCCACCCGGAACAATATATAAAGCTAAATGAACCGTTCACTGGATACTTATCCGTACGAAAATCCCTATTGATTTACCTGTTTTTACAAGGAAATAAAATGTGAAAAAAATATTTCTACATCCCATGGCCTTTCGCAACCATTTAAATTTTTCTCTTACAGGGCTAACACTTCCGAAAAACCAATACAACGCCCACCCGGAACAATATATAAAGCTAAACGAACCGTTCACTGGGTACTTATCCGTACGAAAATTCCTATTGATTTACCTGTTTTTACAAGGCAATAAAATGTGAAAAAAATATTTCTACATCCCATGGCCTTTCCCAAAGATTTAAATTTTTTTCTTACAGGTCTAACACTTCCGAAAAACCAGTACAACGCCCACCCGGAACAATATATAAAGCTAAACGAACCGTTCACTGGGTACTTATCCGTACGAAAATCCCTATTGATTTACCTTTTTTTACAAGGAAATAAAATGTGAAAAAAATATTTCTACATCCCATGGCCTTTCCCAAGCATTTAAATTTTTCTCTTACAGGTCTATCTCTTCCGAAAAACCAATACAACGCCCACCCGGAACAATATATAAAGCTAAACGAACCGTTCACTGGGTACTTATCCGTACGAAAATCCCGATTGATTTACCTGTTTTTACAAGGAAATAAAATGTGAAAAAAATATTTCTACATCCCATGGCCTTTCCCAACCATTTAAATTTTTCTGTTACAAGTCTAACACTTCCGAAAAATCAATACAACGCCCACCCGGAACAATATATAAAGCTAAACGAACCGTTCACTGGGTACTTATCCGTACGAAAATCCCTATTGATTTACCTGTTTTTACAAGGAAATAAAATGTGAAAAAAATATTTCTACATCCCATAGCCTTTCCCAACCATTTAAATTTTTCTCTTACAGGGCTAACACTTCCGAAAAACCAATACAACGCCCACTCGGACCAATATATTAAGCTAAACGAACCGTTCACTGGGTACTTATCCGTACGAAAATCCCTATAGATTTACCTGTTTTTACAAGGAAATAAAATGTGAAAAAAACATTTCTACATCCCATGGCCTTTCCCAACCATTTAAATTTTTCTCTTACAGGGCTAACACTTCCGAAAAACCAATACAACGCCCACCCGAAACAATATATAAAGCTAAACGAACCGTTCACTGGGTACTTATCGGTACGAAAATCCCTATTGATTTACCTGTTTTTACAAGGAAATAAAATGTGAAAAAAATATTTCTACATCCCATAGCCTTTCCCAACCATTTAAATTTTTCTCTTACAGGGCTAACACTTCCGAAAAACCAATACAACGCCCACTCGGACCAATATATTAAGCTAAACGAACCTTTCACTGGGTACTTATCCGTACGAAAATCCCTATTGATTTACCTGTTTTTACAAGTAAATAAAATGTGAAAAAAATATTTCTACATCCCATGGCCTTTCCCAACCATTTGAATTTTTCTCTTACAGGGCTAACACTTCCGAAAAACCAATACAACGCCCACCCGGAACAATATATAAAGCTAAACGAACCGTTCACTGGGTACTTAAATGTACGAAAATCCCTATTGATTTACCTGTTTTTACAAGGAAATAAAATGTGAAAACAATATTTCTACATCCCATGGCCTTTCCCAACCATTTAAATTTTTCTCTTACAGGGCTAACACTTCCGAAAAACCAATACAACGCCCACCCGGAACAATATATAAAGCTAAATGAACCGTTCACTGGATACTTATCCGTACGAAAATCCCTATTGATTTACCTTTTTTGACAAGGAAATAAAATGTGAAAAAAATATTTCTACATCCCATGGCCTTTCCCAACCATTTAAATTTTTCTCTTACAGGTCTATCACTTCCGAAAAACCAATACAACGCCCACCCGGAACAATATATAAAGCTAAACGAACCGTTCACTGGGTACTTATCCGTACGAAAATCCCTATAGGTTTACCTGTTTTTACAAGGAAATAAAATGTGAAAAAAATATTTCTACATCCCATGGCCTTTCGCAACCATTTAAATTTTTCTCTTACAGGGCTAACACTTCCGAAAAACCCATACAACGCCCACCCGGAACAATATATAAAGCTAAACGAACCGTTCACTGGGTACTTATCCGTACGAAAATTCCTATTGATTTACCTGTTTTTACAAGGAAATAAAATGTGAAAAAAATATTTCTACATCCCATGGCCTTTCCCAACGATTTAAATTTTTTTCTTACAGGTCTAACACTTCCGAAAAACCAGTACAACGCCCACCCGGAACAATATATAAAGCTAAACGAACCGTTCACTGGGTACTTATCCGTACGAAAATCCCTATTGATTTACCTTTTTTTACAAGGAAATAAAATGTGAAAAAAATATTTCTACATCCCATGGCTTTTCCCAAGCATTTAAATTTTTCTCTTACAGGTCTATCTCTTCCGAAAAACCAATACAACGCCCACCCGGAACAATATATAAAGCTAAACGAACCGTTCACTGGGTACTTATCCGTACGAAAATCCCTATTGATTTACCTGTTCTTACAAGGAAATAAAATGTGAAAAAAATATTTCTACATCCCATGGCCTTTCCCAACCATTTGAATTTTTCTCTTACAGGGCTAACACTTCCGAAAAACCAATACAACGCCCACCCGGAACAATATATAAAGCTAAACGAACCGTTCACTGGGTACTTAAATGTACGAAAATCCCTATTGATTTACCTGTTTTTACAAGGAAATAAAATGTGAAAACAATATTTCTACATCCCATGGCCTTTCCCAACCATTTAAATTTTTCTCTTACAGGGCTAACACTTCCGAAAAACCAATACAACGCCCACCCGGAACAATATATAAAGCTAAACGAACCGTTCACTGGGTACTTATCCGTACGAAAATCCCGATTGATTTACCTGTTTTTACAAGGAAATAAAATGTGAAAAAAATATTTCTACATCCCATGGCCTTTCCCAAGCATTTAAATTTTTCTCTTACAAGTCTAACACTTCCGAAAAATCAATACAACGCCCACCCGGAACAATATATAAAGCTAAACGAACCGTTCACTGGGTACTTATCCGTACGAAAATCCCTATTGATTTACCTGTTTTTACAAGGAAATAAAATGTGAAAAATATATTTCTACATCCCATAGCCTTTCCCAACCATTTAAATTTTTCTCTTACAGGGCTAACACTTCCGAAAAACCAATACAACGCCCACTTGGACCAATATATTAAGCTAAACGAACCGTTCACTGGGTACTTATCCGTACGAAAATCCCTATAGATTTACCTGTTTTTACAAGGAAATAAAATGTGAAAAAAATATTTCTACATCCCATGGCCTTTCCCAACCATTTAAATTTTTCTCTTACACGGCTAACACTTCCGAAAAACCAATACAACGCCAACCCGGAACAATATATAAAGCTAAACGAACCGTTCACTGGGTACTTATCGGTACGAAAATCCCTATTGATTTACCTGTTTTTACAAGGAAATAAAATGTGAAAAAAATATTTCTACATCCCATAGCCTTTCCCAACCATTTAAATTTTTCTCTTACAGGGCTAAAACTTCCGAAAAACCAATACAACGCCCACTCGGACCAATATATTAAGCTAAACGAACCTTTCACTGGGTACTTATCCGTACGAAAATCCCTATAGATTTACCTGTTTTTACAAGGAAATAAAATGTGAAAAAAATATTTCTACATCCCATGGCCTTTCCCAACGATTTAAATTTTTTTCTTACAGGGCTAACACTTCCGAAAAACCAGTACAACGCCCACCCGGAACAATATATAAAGCTAAACGAACCGTTCACTGGGTACTTATCCGTACGAAAATCCCTATTGATTTACCTTTTTTTACAAGGAAATAAAATGTGAAAAAAATATTTCTACATCCCATGGCCTTTCCCAAGCATTTAAATTTTTCTCGTACAGGTCTATCACTTCCGAAAAACCAATACAACGCCCACCCGGAACAATATATAAAGCTAAACGAACCGTTCACTGGGTACTTATCCGTACGAAAATCCCTATTGATTTACCTGTTTTTACAAGGAAATAAAATGTGAAAAAAATATTTCTACATCCCATGGCCTTTCCCAACCATTTGAATTTTTCTCTTACAGGGCTAACACTTCCGAAAAACCAATACAACGCCCACCCGGAACAATATATAAAGCTAAACGAACCGTTCACTGGGTACTTAAATGTACGAAAATCCCTCTTGATTTACCTGTTTTTACAAGGAAATAAAATGTGAAAACAATATTTCTACATCCCATGGCCTTTCCCAACCATTTAAATTTTTCTCTTACAGGGCTAACACTTCCGAAAAACCAATACAACGCCCACCCGGAACAATATATAAAGCTAAACGAACCGTTCACTGGGTACTTATCCGTACGAAAATTCCTATAGATTTACCTGTTTTTACAAGGAAATAAAATGTGAAAAAAATATTTCTACATCCCATGGCCTTTCCCAACGATTTAAATTTTTTTCTTACAGGTCTAACACTTCCGAAAAACCAGTACAACGCCCACCCGGAACAATATATAAAGCTAAACGAACCGTTCACTGGGTACTTATCCGTACGAAAATCCCTATTGATTTACCTTTTTTTACAAGGAAATAAAATGTGAAAAAAATATTTCTACATCCCATGGCTGTTCCCAAGCATTTAAATTTTTCTCTTACAGGTCTATCTCTTCCGAAAAACCAATACAACGCCCACCCGGAACAATATATAAAGCTAAACGAACCGTTCACTGGGTACTTATCCGTACGAAAATCCCTATTGATTTACCTGTTCTTACAAGGAAATAAAATGTGAAAAAAATATTTCTACATCCCATGGCCTTTCCCAACCATTTGAATTTTTCTCTTACAGGGCTAACACTTCCGAAAAACCAATACAACGCCCACCCGGAACAATATATAAAGCTAAACGAACCGTTCACTGGGTACTTAAATGTACGAAAATCCCTATTGATTTACCTGTTTTTACAAGGAAATAAAATGTGAAAACAATATTTCTACATCCCATGGCCTTTCCCAACCATTTAAATTTTTCTCTTACAGGGCTAACACTTCCGAAAAACCAATACAACGCCCACCCGGAACAATATATAAAGCTAAACGAACCGTTCACTGGGTACTTATCCGTACGAAAATCCCGATTGATTTACCTGTTTTTACAAGGAAATAAAATGTGAAAAAAATATTTCTACATCCCATGGCCTTTCCCAACCATTTAAATTTTTCTGTTACAAGTCTAACACTTCCGAAAAATCAATACAACGCCCACCCGGAACAATATATAAAGCTAAACGAACCGTTCACTGGGTACTTATCCGTACGAAAATCCCTATTGATTTACCTGTTTTTACAAGGAAATAAAATGTGAAAAAAATATTTCTACATCCCATAGCCTTTCCCAACCATTTAAATTTTTCTCTTACAGGGCTAACACTTCCGAAAAACCAATACAACGCCCACTTGGACCAATATATTAAGCTAAACGAACCGTTCACTGGGTACTTATCCGTACGAAAATCCCTATAGATTTACCTGTTTTTACAAGGAAATAAAATGTGAAAAAAATATTTCTACATCCCATGGCCTTTCCCAACCATTTAAATTTTTCTCTTACACGGCTAACACTTCCGAAAAACCAATACAACGCCCACCCGGAACAATATATAAAGCTAAACGAACCGTTCACTGGGTACTTATCGGTACGAAAATCCCTATTGATTTACCTGTTTTTACAAGGAAATAAAATGTGAAAAAAATATTTCTACATCCCATAGCCTTTCCCAACCATTTAAATTTTTCTCTTACAGGGCTAAAACTTCCGAAAAACCAATACAACGCCCACTCGGACCAATATATTAAGCTAAACGAACCTTTCACTGGGTACTTATCCGTACGAAAATCCCTATAGATTTACCTGTTTTTACAAGGAAATAAAATGTGAAAAAAATATTTCTACATCCCATGGCCTTTCCCAACGATTTAAATTTTTTTCTTACAGGGCTAACACTTCCGAAAAACCAGTACAACGCCCACCCGGAACAATATATAAAGCTAAACGAACCGTTCACTGGGTACTTATCCGTACGAAAATCCCTATTGATTTACCTTTTTTTACAAGGAAATAAAATGTGAAAAAAATATTTCTACATCCCATGGCCTTTCCCAAGCATTTAAATTTTTCTCGTACAGGTCTATCACTTCCGAAAAACCAATACAACGCCCACCCGGAACAATATATAAAGCTAAACGAACCGTTCACTGGGTACTTATCCGTACGAAAATCCCTATTGATTTACCTGTTTTTACAAGGAAATAAAATGTGAAAAAAATATTTCTACATCCCATGGCCTTTCCCAACCATTTGAATTTTTCTCTTACAGGGCTAACACTTCCGAAAAACCAATACAACGCCCACCCGGAACAATATATAAAGCTAAACGAACCGTTCACTGGGTACTTAAATGTACGAAAATCCCTCTTGATTTACCTGTTTTTACAAGGAAATAAAATGTGAAAACAATATTTCTACATCCCATGGCCTTTCCCAACCATTTAAATTTTTCTCTTACAGGGCTAACACTTCCGAAAAACCAATACAACGCCCACCCGGAACAATATATAAAGCTAAACGAACCGTTCACTGGGTACTTATCCGTACGAAAATTCCTATAGATTTACCTGTTTTTACAAGGAAATAAAATGTGAAAAAAATATTTCTACATCCCATGGCCTTTCCCAACGATTTAAATTTTTTTCTTACAGGTCTAACACTTCCGAAAAACCAGTACAACGCCCACCCGGAACAATATATAAAGCTAAACGAACCGTTCACTGGGTACTTATCCGTACGAAAATCCCTATTGATTTACCTTTTTTAACAAGGAAATAAAATGTGAAAAAAATATTTCTACATGCCATGGCCTTTCCCAAGCATTTAAATTTTTCTCTTACAGGTCTATCACTTCCGAAAAACCAATACAACGCCCACCCGGAACAATATATAAAGCTAAACGAACCGTTCACTGGGTACTTATCCGTACGAAAATCCCTATTGATTTACCTGTTCTTACAAGGAAATAAAATGTGAAAAAAATATTTCTACATCCCATGGCCTTTCCCAACCATTTGAATTTTTCTCTTACAGGGCTAACACTTCCGAAAAACCAATACAACGCCCACCCGGAACAATATATAAAGCTAAACGAACCGTTCACTGGGTACTTAAATGTACGAAAATCCCTATTGATTTACCTGTTTTTACAAGGAAATAAAATGTGAAAACAATATTTCTACATCCCATGGCCTTTCCCAACCATTTAAATTTTTCTCTTACAGGGCTAACACTTCCGAAAAACCAATACAACGCCCACCCGGAACAATATATAAAGCTAAACGAACCGTTCACTGGGTACTTATCCGTACGAAAATCCCGATTGATTTACCTGTATTTACAAGGAAATAAAATGTGAAAAAAATATTTCTACATCCCATGGCCTTTCCCAACCATTTAAATTTTTCTGTTACAAGTCTAACACTTCCGAAAAATCAATACAACGCCCACCCGGAACAATATATAAAGCTAAACGAACCGTTCACTGGGTACTTATCCGTACGAAAATCCCTATTGATTTACCTGTTTTTACAAGGAAATAAAATGTGAAAAAAATATTTCTACATCCCATAGCCTTTCCCAACCATTTAAATTTTTCTCTTACAGGGCTAACACTTCCGAAAAACCAATACAACGCCCACTTGGACCAATATATTAAGCTAAACGAACCGTTCACTGGGTACTTATCCGTACGAAAATCCCTATAGATTTACCTGTTTTTACAAGGAAATAAAATGTGAAAAAAATATTTCTACATCCCATGGCCTTTCCCAACCATTTAAATTTTTCTCTTACACGGCTAACACTTCCGAAAAACCAATACAACGCCCACCCGGAACAATATATAAAGCTAAACGAACCGTTCACTGGGTACTTATCGGTACGAAAATCCCTATTGATTTACCTGTTTTTACAAGGAAATAAAATGTGAAAAAAATATTTCTACATCCCATAGCCTTTCCCAACCATTTAAATTTTTCTCTTACAGGGCTAAAACTTCCGAAAAACCAATACAACGCCCACTCGGACCAATATATTAAGCTAAACGAACCTTTCACTGGGTACTTATCCGTACGAAAATCCCTATAGATTTACCTGTTTTTACAAGGAAATAAAATGTGAAAAAAATATTTCTACATCCCATGGCCTTTCCCAACGATTTAAATTTTTTTCTTACAGGGCTAACACTTCCGAAAAACCAGTACAACGCCCACCCGGAACAATATATAAAGCTAAACGAACCGTTCACTGGGTACTTATCCGTACGAAAATCCCTATTGATTTACCTTTTTTTATACAAGGAAATAAAATGTGAAAAAAATATTTCTACATCCCATGGCCTTTCCCAAGCATTTAAATTTTTCTCT
The DNA here is from genome assembly GCF_049243985.1 of Paroedura picta. Classification (NCBI taxonomy): domain Eukaryota; kingdom Metazoa; phylum Chordata; class Lepidosauria; order Squamata; family Gekkonidae; genus Paroedura; species Paroedura picta. The sequence continues at coordinate 25,422,088 of NC_135378.1, forward strand.
TACAGGTCTATCACTTCCGAAAAACCAATACAACGCCCACCCGGAACAATATATAAAGCTAAACGAACCGTTCACTGGGTACTTATCCGTACGAAAATCCCTATTGATTTACCTGTTTTTACAAGGAAATAAAATGTGAAAAAAATATTTCTACATCCCATGGCCTTTCCCAACCATTTGAATTTTTCTCTTACAGGGCTAACACTTCCGAAAAACCAATACAACGCCCACCCGGAACAATATATAAAGCTAAACGAACCGTTCACTGGGTACTTAAATGTACGAAAATCCCTCTTGATTTACCTGTTTTTACAAGGAAATAAAATGTGAAAACAATATTTCTACATCCCATGGCCTTTCCCAACCATTTAAATTTTTCTCTTATAGGGCTAACACTTCCGAAAAACCAATACAACGCCCACCCGGAACAATATATAAAGCTAAACGAACCGTTCACTGGGTACTTATCCGTACGAAAATCCCTATTGATTTACCTTTTTTTACAAGGAAATAAAATGTGAAAAAAATATTTCTACATCCCATGGCCTTTCCCAAGCATTTAAATTTTTCTCTTACAGGTCTATCACTTCCGAAAAACCAATACAACGCCCACCCGGAACAATATATAAAGCTAAACGAACCGTTCACTGGGTACTTATCCGTACGAAAATCCCTATTGATTTACCTATTTTTACAAGGAAATAAAATGTGAAAAAAATATTTCTACATCCCATGGCCTTTCCCAACCATTTGAATTTTTCGCTTACAGGGCTAACACTTCCGAAAAACCAATACAACGCCCACCCGGAACAATATATAAAGCTAAACGAACCGTTCACTGGGTACTTAAATGTACGAAAATCCCTATTGATTTACCTGTTTTTACAAGGAAATAAAATGTGAAAACAATATTTCTACATCCCATGGCCTTTCCCAACCATTTAAATTTTTCTCTTACAGGGCTAACACTTCCGAAAAACCAATACAACGCCCACCCGGAACAATATATAAAGCTAAACGAACCGTTCACTGGGTACTTAAATGTACGAAAATCCCTATTGATTTACCTGTTTTTACAAGGAAATAAAATGTGAAAACAATATTTCTACATCCCATGGCCTTTCCCAACCATTTAAATTTTTCTCTTACAGGGCTAACACTTCCGAAAAACCAATACAACGCCCACCCGGAACAATATATAAAGCTAAACGAACCGTTCACTGGGTACTTATCCGTACGAAAATCCCGATTGATTTACCTGTTTTTACAAGGAAATAAAATGTGAAAAAAATATTTCTACATCCCATGGCCTTTCCCAACCATTTAAATTTTTCTGTTACAAGTCTAACACTTCCGAAAAATCAATACAACGCCCACCCGGAACAATATATAAAGCTAAATGAACCGTTCACTGGGTACTTATCCGTACGAAAATCCCTATTGATTTACCTGTTTTTACAAGGAAATAAAATGTGAAAAAAATATTTCTACATCCCATAGCCTTTCCCAACCATTTAAATTTTTCTCTTACAGGGCTAACACTTCCGAAAAACCAATACAACGCCCACTTGGACCAATATATTAAGCTAAACGAACCGTTCACTGGGTACTTATCCGTACGAAAATCCCTATAGATTTACCTGTTTTTACAAGGAAATAAAATGTGAAAAAAATATTTCTACATCCCATGGCCTTTCCCAACCATTTAAATTTTTCTCTTACAGGGCTAACACTTCCGAAAAACCAATACAACGCCCACCCGGAACAATATATAAAGCTAAACGAACCGTTCACTGGGTACTTATCGGTACGAAAATCCCTATTGATTTACCTGTTTTTACAAGGAAATAAAATGTGAAAAAAATATTTCTACATCCCATAGCCTTTCCCAACCATTTAAATTTTTCTCTTACAGGGCTAAAACTTCCGAAAAACCAATACAACGCCCACTCGGACCAATATATTAAGCTAAACGAACCTTTCACTGGGTACTTATCCGTACGAAAATCCCTATAGATTTACCTGTTTTTACAAGGAAATAAAATGTGAAAAAAATATTTCTACATCCCATGGCCTTTCCCAACGATTTAAATTTTTTTCTTACAGGGCTAACACTTCCGAAAAACCAGTACAACGCCCACCCGGAACAATATATAAAGCTAAACGAACCGTTCACTGGGTACTTATCCGTACGAAAATCCCTATTGATTTACCTTTTTTTACAAGGAAATAAAATGTGAAAAAAATATTTCTACATCCCATGGCCTTTCCCAAGCATTTAAATTTTTCTCTTACAGGTCTATCACTTCCGAAAAACCAATACAACGCCCACCCGGAACAATATATAAAGCTAAACGAACCGTTCACTGGGTACTTATCCGTACGAAAATCCCTATTGATTTACCTGTTTTTACAAGGAAATAAAATGTGAAAAAAATATTTCTACATCCCATGGCCTTTCCCAACCATTTGAATTTTTCTCTTATAGGGCTAACACTTCCGAAAAACCAATACAACTCCCACCCGGAACAATATATAAAGCTAAACGAACCGTTCACTGGGTACTTATCCGTACGAAAATCCCTATTGATTTACCTTTTTTTACAAGGAAATAAAATGTGAAAAAAATATTTCTACATCCCATGGCCTTTCCCAAGCATTTAAATTTTTCTCTTACAGGTCTATCACTTCCGAAAAACCAATACAACGCCCACCCGGAACAATATATAAAGCTAAACGAACCGTTCACTGGGTACTTATCCGTACGAAAATCCCTATTGATTTACCTATTTTTACAAGGAAATAAAATGTGAAAAAAATATTTCTACATCCCATGGCCTTTCCCAACCATTTGAATTTTTCGCTTACAGGGCTAACACTTCCGAAAAACCAATACAACGCCCACCCGGAACAATATATAAAGCTAAACGAACCGTTCACTGGGTACTTAAATGTACGAAAATCCCTATTGATTTACCTGTTTTTACAAGGAAATAAAATGTGAAAACAATATTTCTACATCCCATGGCCTTTCCCAACCATTTAAATTTTTCTCTTACAGGGCTAACACTTCCGAAAAACCAATACAACGCCCACCCGGAACAATATATAAAGCTAAACGAACCGTTCACTGGGTACTTATCCGTACGAAAATCCCGATTGATTTACCTGTTTTTACAAGGAAATAAAATGTGAAAACAATATTTCTACATCCCATGGCCTTTCCCAACCATTTAAATTTTTCTGTTACAAGTCTAACACTTCTGAAAAATCAATACAACGCCCACCCGGAACAATATATAAAGCTAAACGAACCGTTCACTGGGTACTTAAATGTACGAAAATCCCTATTGATTTACCTGTTTTTACAAGGAAATAAAATGTGAAAACAATATTTCTACATCCCATGGCCTTTCCCAACCATTTAAATTTTTCTCTTACAGGGCTAACACTTCCGAAAAACCAATACAACGCCCACCCGGAACAATATATAAAGCTAAACGAACCGTTCACTGGGTACTTATCCGTACGAAAATCCCGATTGATTTACCTGTTTTTACAAGGAAATAAAATGTGAAAAAAATATTTCTACATCCCATGGCCTTTCCCAACCATTTAAATTTTTCTGTTACAAGTCTAACACTTCCGAAAAATCAATACAACGCCCACCCGGAACAATATATAAAGCTAAATGAACCGTTCACTGGGTACTTATCCGTACGAAAATCCCTATTGATTTACCTGTTTTTACAAGGAAATAAAATGTGAAAAAAATATTTCTACATCCCATAGCCTTTCCCAACCATTTAAATTTTTCTCTTACAGGGCTAACACTTCCGAAAAACCAATACAACGCCCACTTGGACCAATATATTAAGCTAAACGAACCGTTCACTGGGTACTTATCCGTACGAAAATCCCTATAGATTTACCTGTTTTTACAAGGAAATAAAATGTGAAAAAAATATTTCTACATCCCATGGCCTTTCCCAACCATTTAAATTTTTCTCTTACAGGGCTAACACTTCCGAAAAACCAATACAACGCCCACCCGGAACAATATATAAAGCTAAACGAACCGTTCACTGGGTACTTATCGGTACGAAAATCCCTATTGATTTACCTGTTTTTACAAGGAAATAAAATGTGAAAAAAATATTTCTACATCCCATAGCCTTTCCCAACCATTTAAATTTTTCTCTTACAGGGCTAAAACTTCCGAAAAACCAATACAACGCCCACTCGGACCAATATATTAAGCTAAACGAACCTTTCACTGGGTACTTATCCGTACGAAAATCCCTATAGATTTACCTGTTTTTACAAGGAAATAAAATGTGAAAAAAATATTTCTACATCCCATGGCCTTTCCCAACGATTTAAATTTTTTTCTTACAGGGCTAACACTTCCGAAAAACCAGTACAACGCCCACCCGGAACAATATATAAAGCTAAACGAACCGTTCACTGGGTACTTATCCGTACGAAAATCCCTATTGATTTACCTTTTTTTACAAGGAAATAAAATGTGAAAAAAATATTTCTACATCCCATGGCCTTTCCCAAGCATTTAAATTTTTCTCTTACAGGTCTATCACTTCCGAAAAACCAATACAACGCCCACCCGGAACAATATATAAAGCTAAACGAACCGTTCACTGGGTACTTATCCGTACGAAAATCCCTATTGATTTACCTGTTTTTACAAGGAAATAAAATGTGAAAAAAATATTTCTACATCCCATGGCCTTTCCCAACCATTTGAATTTTTCTCTTACAGGGCTAACACTTCCGAAAAACCAATACAACGCCCACCCGGAACAATATATAAAGCTAAACGAACCGTTCACTGGGTACTTAAATGTACAAAAATCCCTCTTGATTTACCTGTTTTTACAAGGAAATAAAATGTGAAAACAATATTTCTACATCCCATGGCCTTTCCCAACCATTTAAATTTTTCTCTTACAGGGCTAACACTTCCGAAAAACCAATACAACGCCCACCCGGAACAATATATAAAGCTAAACGAACCGTTCACTGGGTACTTATCCGTACGAAAATCCCTATTGATTTACCTTTTTTTACAAGGAAATAAAATGTGAAAAAAATATTTCTACATCCCATGGCCTTTCCCAAGCATTTAAATTTTTCTCTTACAGGTCTATCACTTCCGAAAAACCAATACAACGCCCACCCGGAACAATATATAAAGCTAAACGAACCGTTCACTGGGTACTTATCCGTACGAAAATCCCTATTGATTTACCTATTTTTACAAGGAAATAAAATGTGAAAAAAATATTTCTACATCCCATGGCCTTTCCCAACCATTTGAATTTTTCGCTTACAGGGCTAACACTTCCGAAAAACCAATACAACGCCCACCCGGAACAATATATAAAGCTAAACGAACCGTTCACTGGGTACTTAAATGTACGAAAATCCCTATTGATTTACCTGTTTTTACAAGGAAATAAAATGTGAAAAAAATATTTCTACATCCCATAGCCTTTCCCAACCATTTAAATTTTTCTCTTACAGGGCTAAAACTTCCGAAAAACCAATACAACGCCCACTCGGACCAATATATTAAGCTAAACGAACCTTTCACTGGGTACTTATCCGTACGAAAATCCCTATAGATTTACCTGTTTTTACAAGGAAATAAAATGTGAAAAAAATATTTCTACATCCCATGGCCTTTCCCAACGATTTAAATTTTTTTCTTACAGGGCTAACACTTCCGAAAAACCAGTACAACGCCCACCCGGAACAATATATAAAGCTAAACGAACCGTTCACTGGGTACTTATCCGTACGAAAATCCCTATTGATTTACCTTTTTTTACAAGGAAATAAAATGTGAAAAAAATATTTCTACATCCCATGGCCTTTCCCAAGCATTTAAATTTTTCTCTTACAGGTCTATCACTTCCGAAAAACCAATACAACGCCCACCCGGAACAATATATAAAGCTAAACGAACCGTTCACTGGGTACTTATCCGTACGAAAATCCCTATTGATTTACCTGTTTTTACAAGGAAATAAAATGTGAAAAAAATATTTCTACATCCCATGGCCTTTCCCAACCATTTGAATTTTTCTCTTACAGGGCTAACACTTCCGAAAAACCAATACAACGCCCACCCGGAACAATATATAAAGCTAAACGAACCGTTCACTGGGTACTTAAATGTACAAAAATCCCTCTTGATTTACCTGTTTTTACAAGGAAATAAAATGTGAAAACAATATTTCTACATCCCATGGCCTTTCCCAACCATTTAAATTTTTCTCTTACAGGGCTAACACTTCCGAAAAACCAATACAACGCCCACCCGGAACAATATATAAAGCTAAACGAACCGTTCACTGGGTACTTATCCGTACGAAAATCCCTATTGATTTACCTTTTTTTACAAGGAAATAAAATGTGAAAAAAATATTTCTACATCCCATGGCCTTTCCCAAGCATTTAAATTTTTCTCTTACAGGTCTATCACTTCCGAAAAACCAATACAACGCCCACCCGGAACAATATATAAAGCTAAACGAACCGTTCACTGGGTACTTATCCGTACGAAAATCCCTATTGATTTACCTATTTTTACAAGGAAATAAAATGTGAAAAAAATATTTCTACATCCCATGGCCTTTCCCAACCATTTGAATTTTTCGCTTACAGGGCTAACACTTCCGAAAAACCAATACAACGCCCACCCGGAACAATATATAAAGCTAAACGAACCGTTCACTGGGTACTTAAATGTACGAAAATCCCTATTGATTTACCTGTTTTTACAAGGAAATAAAATGTGAAAACAATATTTCTACATCCCATGGCCTTTCCCAACCATTTAAATTTTTCTCTTACAGGGCTAACACTTCCGAAAAACCAATACAACGCCCACCCGGAACAATATATAAAGCTAAACGAACCGTTCACTGGGTACTTATCCGTACGAAAATCCCGATTGATTTACCTGTTTTTACAAGGAAATAAAATGTGAAAAAAATATTTCTACATCCCATGGCCTTTCCCAACCATTTAAATTTTTCTGTTACAAGTCTAACACTTCTGAAAAATCAATACAACGCCCACCCGGAACAATATATAAAGCTAAACGAACCGTTCACTGGGTACTTAAATGTACGAAAATCCCTCTTGATTTACCTGTTTTTACAAGGAAATAAAATGTGAAAACAATATTTCTACATCCCATGGCCTTTCCCAACCATTTAAATTTTTCTCTTACAGGGCTAACACTTCCGAAAAACCAATACAACGCCCACCCGGAACAATATATAAAGCTAAACGAACCGTTCACTGGGTACTTATCCGTACGAAAATCCCTATTGATTTACCTTTTTTTACAAGGAAATAAAATGTGAAAAAAATATTTCTACATCCCATGGCCTTTCCCAAGCATTTAAATTTTTCTCTTACAGGTCTATCACTTCCGAAAAATCAATACAACGCCCACCCGGAACAATATATAAAGCTAAACGAACCGTTCACTGGGTACTTATCCGTACGAAAATCCCTATTGATTTACCTGTTTTTACAAGGAAATAAAATGTGAAAAAAATATTTCTACATCCCATGGCCTTTCCCAACCATTTGAATTTTTCGCTTACAGGGCTAACACTTCCGAAAAACTAATACAACGCCCACCCGGAACAATATATAAAGTTAACGAACCGTTCACTGGGTACTTAAATGTACGAAAATCCCTATTGATTTACCTGTTTTTACAAGGAAATAAAATGTGAAAACAATATTTCTACATCCCATAGCCTTTCCCAACCATTTAAATTTTTCTCTTACAGGGCTAACACTTCCGAAAAACCAATACAACGCCCACTCGGACCAATATATTAAGCTAAACGAACCTTTCACTGGGTACTTATCCGTACGAAAATCCCTATAGATTCACCTGTTTTTACAAGGAAATAAAATGTGAAAAAAATATTTCTACATCCCATGGCCTTTCCCAACGATTTAAATTTTTTTCTTACAGGGCTAACACTTCCGAAAAACCAGTACAACGCCCACCCGGAACAATATATAAAGCTAAACGAACCGTTCACTGGGTACTTATCGGTACGAAAATCCCTATTGATTTACCTGTTTTTACAAGGAAATAAAATGTGAAAAAAATATTTCTACATGCCATAGCCTTTCCCAACCATTTAAATTTTTCTCTTACAGGGCTAATACTTCCGAAAAACCAATACAACGCCCACCCAGAACAATATATAAAGCTAAACGAACCGTTCACTGGGTACTTATCGGTACGAAAATCCCTATTGATTTCCCTGTTTTTACAAGGAAATAAAATGTGAAAAAAATATTTCTACATCCCATGGCCTTTCCCAACGATTTAAATTTTTTTCTTACAGGTCTAACACTTCCGAAAAACCAATACAACGCCCACCCGGAACAATATATAAAGCTAAACGAACCGTTCACTGGGTACTTATCCGTACGAAAATCCCTATTGATTTACCTTTTTTGACAAGGAAATAAAATGTGAAAAAAATATTTCTACATCCCATGGCCTTTCCCAACCATTTAAATTTTTCTCTTACAGGTCTATCACTTCCGAAAAACCAATACAACGCCCACCCGGAACAATATATAAAGCTAAACGAACCGTTCACTGGGTACTTATCCGTACGAAAATCCCTATAAATTTACCTGTTTTTACAAGGAAATAAAATGTGAAAACAATATTTCTACATCCCATGGCGTTTCCCAACCATTTAAATTTTTCTCTTACAGGGCTAACACTTCCGAAAAACCAATACAACGCCCACCCGGAACAATATATAAAGCTAAACGAACCGTTCACTGGGTACTTATCCGTACGAAAATCCCGATTGATTTACCTGTTTTTACAAGGAAATAAAATGTGAAAAAAATATTTCTACATCCCATGGCCTTTCCCAACCATTTAAATTTTTCTGTTACAAGTCTAACACTTCCGAAAAATCAATACAACGCCCACCCGGAACAATATATAAAGCTAAACGAACCGTTCACTGGGTACTTATCCGTACGAAAATCCCTATTGATTTACCTGTTTTTACAAGGAAATAAAATGTGAAAAAAATATTTCTACATCCCATAGCCTTTCCCAACCATTTAAATTTTTCTCTTACAGGGCTAACACTTCCGAAAAACCAATACAACGCCCACTCGGACCAATATATTAAGCTAAACGAACCGTTCACTGGGTACTTATCCGTACGAAAATCCCTATAGATTTACCTGTTTTTACAAGGAAATAAAATGTGAAAAAAATATTTCTACATCCCATGGCCTTTCCCAACCATTTAAATTTTTCCCTTACAGGGCTAACACTTCCGAAAAACCAATACAACGCCCACCCGGAACAATATATAAAGCTAAACGAACCGTTCACTGGGTACTTATCGGTACGAAAATCCCTATTGATTTACCTGTTTTTACAAGGAAATAAAATGTGAAAAAAATATTTCTACATCCCATGGCCTTTCCCAACCATTTGAATTTTTCTCTTACAGGGCTAACACTTCCGAAAAACCAATACAACGCCCATCCGGAACAATATATAAAGCTAAACGAACCGTTCACTGGGTACTTAAATGTACGAAAATCCCTCTTGATTTACCTGTTTTTACAAGGAAATAAAATGTGAAAAAAATATTTCTACATCCCATGGCCTTTCCCAACCATTTAAATTTTTCTCTTACAGGGCTAACACTTCCGAAAAACCAATACAACGCCCACCCGGAACAATATATAAAGCTAAACGAACCGTTCACTGGGTACTTATCCGTACGAAAATCCCTATTGATTTATCTGTTTTTACAAGGAAATAAAATGTGAAAAAAATATTTCTACATCCCATAGCCTTTCCCAACCATTTAAATTTTTCTGTTACAAGTCTAACACTTCCGAAAAACCAATACAACGCCCACCCGGAACAATATATAAAGCTAAACGAACCGTTCACTGGGTACTTATTGGTACGAAAATCCCTATTGATTTACCTGTTTTTACAAGGAAATAAAATGTGAAAAAAATATTTCTACATCCCATAGCCTTTCCCAACCATTTAAATTTTTCTCTTACAGGGCTAACACTTCCGAAAAACCAATACAACGCCAACTCGGACCAATATATTAAGCTAAACGAACCGTTCACTGGGTACTTATCCGTACGAAAATCCCTATAGATTTACCTGTTTTTACAAGGAAATAAAATGTGAAAAAAATATTTCTACATCCCATGGCCTTTCGCAACCATTTAAATTTTTCTCTTACAGGGCTAACACTTCCGAAAAACCAATACAACGCCCACCCGGAACAATATATAAAGCTAAACGAACCGTTCACTGGGTACTTATCCGTACGAAAATCCCTATTGATTTACCTGTTTTTACAAGGAAATAAAATGTGAAAAAAATATTTCTACATCCCATGGCCTTTCCCAACGATTTAAATTTTTTTCTTACAGGTCTGCCACTTCCGAAAAACCAGTACAACGCCCACCCGGAACAATATATAAAGCTAAACGAACCGTTCAATGGGTACTTATCCGTACGAAAATCCCTATTGATTTACCTGTTTTTACAAGGAAATAAAATGTGGAAAAAAAATTTCTACATCCCATGGCCTTTCCCAACGATTTAAATATTTTTCCTACAGGTCTAACACTTCCGAAAAACCAGTACAACGCCCACCCGGAACAATATATAAAGCTAAACGAACCGTTCACTGGGTACTTATCCGTACGAAAATCCCTATTGATTTACCTGTTTTTACAAGGAAATAAAATGTGAAAAAAATATTTCTACATCCCATGGCCTTTCCCAACCATTTAAATTTTTCTCTTACAGGTCTATCACTTCCGAAAAACCAATACAACGCCCACCCGGAACAATATATAAAGCTAAACGAACCGTTCACTGGGTACTTATATGTACGAAAATCCCTATTGATTTAATTGTTTTTACAAGGAAATAAAATGTGAAAAAAATATTTCTACATCCCATGGCCTTTCCCAACCATTTAAATTTTTCTCTTACAGGTCTATCACTTCCGAAAAACCAATACAACGCCCACCCGGCACAATATATAAAGCTAAACGAACCGTTCACTGGGTACTTATATGTACGAAAATCCCTATTGATTTAATTGTTTTTACAAGGAAATAAGATGTCAAAACATTATTTCTACATCCCATGGCCTTTCCCAACCATTTAAATTTTTCTCTTACAAGTCTAACACTTCCGAAAAACCAATACAACGCCCAACCGGAACAATATATAAAGCTAAACGAACCGTTCACTGGGTACTTATCCGTACGAAAATCCCTATTGATTTACCTGTTTTTACAAGGAAATAAAATGTGAAAACATTATTTCTACATCCCATGGCCTTTCCCAACCATTTAAATTTTTCTCTTACAGGTCTAACACTTCCGAAAAACCAATACAACGCCCACCCGGATCATTATATAAAGCTAAACGAACCGTTCACTGGGTACTTATCCGTACGAAAATCCCTATTGATTTACCTGTTTTTACAAGGAAATATAATGTGAAAAAAATATTTCTACATCCCATGGCCTTTCCCAACCATTTGAATCTTTCTCTTACAGGTCTAACACTTCCGAAAAACCAATACAACGCCCACCCGGAACAATATATAAAGCTAAACGAACCGTTCACTGGGTACTTATCCGTACGAAAATCCCTATTGATTTACCTGTTTTTACAAGGAAATAAAATGTGAAAAAAATATTTCTACATCCCATGGCCTTTCCCAACCATTTAAATTTTTCTCTTACAGGTCTAACACTTCCGAAAAACCGATACAACGCCCACCCGGAACAATATATAAAGCTAAACGAACCGTTCACTGGGTACTTAAATGTACGAAAATCCCTATTGATTTACCTGTTTTTACAAGGAAATAAAATGTGAAAACAATATTTCTACATCCCATGGCCTTTCCCAACCATTTAAATTTTTCTCTTACAAGTCTAACACTTCCGAAAAATCAATACAACGCCCACCCGGAACAATATATAAAGCTAAACGAACCGTTCACTGGGTACTTATCCGTACGAAAATCCCTATAGATTTACCTGTTTTTACAAGGAAATAAAATGTGAAAAAAATATTTCTACATCCCATGGCCTTTCCCAACCATTTAAGTTTTTTTCTTACAGGTCTAACACTTCCGAAAAACCAATACAACGCCCACCCGGAACAATATATAAAGCTAAACGAACCGTTCACTGGGTAGTTATCCGTACGAAAATCCCTATTGATTTACCTGTTTTTACAAGGAAATAAAATGTGAAAAAAATATTTCTACATCCCATGGCCTTTCCCAACCATTTAAATTTTTCTCTTACAGGTCTATCACTTCCGAAAAACCAATACAACGCCCACCCGGAACAATATATAAAGCTAAACGAACCGTTCACTGGGTACTTATATGTACGAAAATCCCTATTGATTTAATTGTTTTTACAAGGAAATAAGATGTGAAAACATTATTTCTACATCCCATGGCCTTTCCCAACCATTTAAATTTTTCTCTTACAGGTCTAACATTTCCGAAAAACCAATACAACGCCCACCCGGAACAATATATAAAGCTAAACGAACCGTTCACTGGGTACTTATCCGTACGAAAATCCCTATTGATTTAATTGTTTTTACAAGGAAATAAGATGTGAAAACATTATTTCTACATCCCATGGCCTTTCCCAACCATTTAAATTTTTCTTTTACAAGTCTAACACTTCCGAAAAACCAATACAACGCCCACCCGGAACAATATATAAAGCTAAACGAACCGTTCACTGGGTACTTATCCGTACGAAAATCCCTATTGGTTTACCTGTTTTTACAAGGAAATAAAATGTGAAAAAAATATTTCTACATCCCATGGCCTTTCCCAACGATTTAAATATTTTTCTTACAGGTCTAACACTTCCGAAAAACCAGTACAACGCCCACCCGGAACAATATATAAAGCTAAACGAACCGTTCACTGGGTACTTATCCGTACGAAAATCCCTATTGATTTACCTGTTTTTACAAGGAAATAAAATGTGAAAACATTATTTCTACATCCCATGGCCTTTCCCAACCATTTAAATTTTTCTCTTACAGGTCTAACACTTCCGAAAAACCAATACAACGCCCACCCGGATCATTATATAAAGCTAAACGAACCGTTCACTGGGTACTTATCCGTACGAAAATCCCTATTGATTTACCTGTTTTTACAAGGAAATATAATGTGAAAAAAATATTTCTACATCCCATGGCCTTTCCCAACCATTTGAATCTTTCTCTTACAGGTCTAACACTTCCGAAAAACCAATACAACGCCCACCCGGAACAATATATAAAGCTAAACGAACCGTTCACTGGGTACTTATCCGTACGAAAATCCCTATTGATATACCTGTTTTTACAAGGAAATAAAATGTGAAAAAAATATTTCTACATCCCATGGCCTTTCCCAACCATTTAAATTTTTCTCTTACAGGTCTAACACTTCCGAAAAACCGATACAACGCCCACCCGGAACAATATATAAAGCTAAACGAACCGTTCACTGGGTACTTAAATGTACGAAAATCCCTATTGATTTACCTGTTTTTACAAGGAAATAAAATGTGAAAACAATATTTCTACATCCCATGGCCTTTCCCAACCATTTAAATTTTTCTCTTACAAGTCTAACACTTCCGAAAAATCAATACAACGCCCACCCGGAACAATATATAAAGCTAAACGAACCGTTCACTGGGTACTTATCCGTACGAAAATCCCTATAGATTTACCTGTTTTTACAAGGAAATAAAATGTGAAAAAAATATTTCTACATCCCATGGCCTTTCCCAACCATTTAAGTTTTTTTCTTACAGGTCTAACACTTCCGAAAAACCAATACAACGCCCACCCGGAACAATATATAAAGCTAAACGAACCGTTCACTGGGTAGTTATCCGTACGAAAATCCCTATTGATTTACCTGTTTTTACAAGGAAATAAAATGTGAAAAAAATATTTCTACATCCCATGGCCTTTCCCAACCATTTAAATTTTTCTCTTACAGGTCTATCACTTCCGAAAAACCAATACAACGCCCACCCGGAACAATATATAAAGCTAAACGAACCGTTCACTGGGTACTTATATGTACGAAAATCCCTATTGATTTAATTGTTTTTACAAGGAAATAAGATGTGAAAACATTATTTCTACATCCCATGGCCTTTCCCAACCATTTAAATTTTTCTCTTACAGGTCTAACATTTCCGAAAAACCAATACAACGCCCACCCGGAACAATATATAAAGCTAAACGAACCGTTCACTGGGTACTTATCCGTACGAAAATCCCTATTGATTTAATTGTTTTTACAAGGAAATAAGATGTGAAAACATTATTTCTACATCCCATGGCCTTTCCCAACCATTTAAATTTTTCTTTTACAAGTCTAACACTTCCGAAAAACCAATACAACGCCCACCCGGAACAATATATAAAGCTAAACGAACCGTTCACTGGGTACTTATCCGTACGAAAATCCCTATTGGTTTACCTGTTTTTACAAGGAAATAAAATGTGAAAAAAATATTTCTACATCCCATGGCCTTTCCCAACCATTTAAATTTTTCTCTTACAGGGCTAACACTTCCGAAAAACCAATACAACGCCCACTCGGACCAATATAATAAGCTAAACGAACCGTTCACTGGGTACTTATCCGTATGAAAATCCCTATAGATTTACCTGTTTTTACAAGGAAATAAAATGTGAAAAAAATATTTCTACATCCCATGGCGTTTCCCAACCATTTAAATTTTTCTCTTACAGGTCTATCACTTCCGAAAAACCAATACAACGCCCACCCGGCACAATATATAAAGCTAAACGAACCGTTCACTGGGTACTTATATGTACGAAAATCCCTATTGATTTAATTGTTTTTACAAGGAAATAAGATGTGAAAACATTATTTCTACATCCCATGGCCTTTCCCAACCATTTAAATTTTTCTCTTACAAGTCTAACACTTCCGAAAAACCAATACAACGCCCAACCGGAACAATATATAAAGCTAAACGAACCGTTCACTGGGTACTTATCCGTACGAAAATCCCTATTGATTTACCTGTTTTTACAAGGAAATAAAATGTGAAAACATTATTTCTACATCCCATGGCCTTTCCCAACCATTTAAATTTTTCTCTTACAGGTCTAACACTTCCGAAAAACCAATACAACGCCCACCCGGATCATTATATAAAGCTAAACGAACCGTTCACTGGGTACTTATCCGTACGAAAATCCCTATTGATTTACCTGTTTTTACAAGGAAATATAATGTGAAAAAAATATTTCTACATCCCATGGCCTTTCCCAACCATTTGAATCTTTCTCTTACAGGTCTAACACTTCCGAAAAACCAATACAACGCCCACCCGGAACAATATATAAAGCTAAACGAACCGTTCACTGGGTACTTATCCGTACGAAAATCCCTATTGATTTACCTGTTTTTACAAGGAAATAAAATGTGAAAAAAATATTTCTACATCCCATGGCCTTTCCCAACCATTTAAATTTTTCTCTTACAGGTCTAACACTTCCGAAAAACCGATACAACGCCCACCCGGAACAATATATAAAGCTAAACGAACCGTTCACTGGGTACTTAAATGTACGAAAATCCCTATTGATTTACCTGTTTTTACAAGGAAATAAAATGTGAAAACAATATTTCTACATCCCATGGCCTTTCCCAACCATTTAAATTTTTCTCTTACAAGTCTAACACTTCCGAAAAATCAATACAACGCCCACCCGGAACAATATATAAAGCTAAACGAACCGTTCACTGGGTACTTATCCGTACGAAAATCCCTATAGATTTACCTGTTTTTACAAGGAAATAAAATGTGAAAAAAATATTTCTACATCCCATGGCCTTTCCCAACCATTTAAGTTTTTTTCATACAGGTCTAACACTTCCGAAAAACCAATACAACGCCCACCCGGAACAATATATAAAGCTAAACGAACCGTTCACTGGGTAGTTATCCGTACGAAAATCCCTATTGATTTACCTGTTTTTACAAGGAAATAAAATGTGAAAAAAATATTTCTACATCCCATGGCCTTTCCCAACCATTTAAATTTTTCTCTTACAGGTCTATCAATTCCGAAAAACCAATACAACGCCCACCCGGAACAATATATAAAGCTAAACGAACCGTTCACTGGGTACTTATATGTACGAAAATCCCTATTGATTTAATTGTTTTTACAAGGAAATAAGATGTGAAAACATTATTTCTACATCCCATGGCCTTTCCCAACCATTTAAATTTTTCTCTTACAGGTCTAACATTTCCGAAAAACCAATACAACGCCCACCCGGAACAATATATAAAGCTAAACGAACCGTTCACTGGGTACTTATCCGTACGAAAATCCCTATTGATTTAATTGTTTTTACAAGGAAATAAGATGTGAAAACATTATTTCTACATCCCATGGCCTTTCCCAACCATTTAAATTTTTCTTTTACAAGTCTAACACTTCCGAAAAACCAATACAACGCCCACCCGGAACAATATATAAAGCTAAACGAACCGTTCACTGGGTACTTATCCGTACGAAAATCCCTATTGGTTTACCTGTTTTTACAAGGAAATAAAATGTGAAAAAAATATTTCTACATCCCATGGCCTTTCCCAACCATTTGAATTTTTCTCTTACAGGTCTAACACTTCCGAAAAATCAATACAACGCCCACCCGGAACAATATATAAAGCTAAACGAACCGTTCACTGGGTACTTATCCGTACGAAAATCCCTATAGATTAACCTGTTTTTACAAGGAAATAAAATGTGAAAAAAATATTTCTACATCCCATGGCCTTTCCCAACCATTTAAATTTTTCTCTTACAGGGCTAACACTTCCGAAAAACCAATACAACGCCCACTCGGACCAATATAATAAGCTAAACGAACCGTTCACTGGGTACTTATCCGTATGAAAATCCCTATAGATTTACCTGTTTTTACAAGGAAATAAAATGTGAAAAAAATATTTCTACATCCCATGGCGTTTCCCAACGATTTAAATTGTTTTCTTACAGGTCTAACACTTCCGAAAAACCAGTACAACGCCCACCCGGAACAATATCTAAAGCTAAACGAACCGTTCACTGGGTACTTATCCGTACGAAAATCCCTATTGATTTAACTTTTTTTACAAGGAAATAAAATGTGAAAAAAATATTTCTACATCCCATGGCCTTTCCCAACCATTTAAATTTTTCTCTTACAGGTCTATCACTTCCGAAAAACCAATACAACGCCCACCCGGAACAATATATAAAGCTAAACGAACCGTTCACTGAGTACTTATCCGTACGAAAATCCCTATTGATTTACCCTTTTTTACAAGGAAATAAAATGTGAAAAAAATATTTCTACATCCCATGGCCTTTCCCAACCATTTGAATTTTTCTCTTACAGGGCTAACACTTCCGAAAAACCAATACAACGCCCACCCGGAACAATATATAAAGCTAAACGAACCGTTCACTGGGTACTTAAATGTACGAAAATCCCTATTGATTTACCTGTTTTTACAAGGAAATAAAATGTGAAAACAATATTTCTACATCCCATGGCCTTTCCCAACCATTTAAATTTTTCTCTTACAGGGCTAACACTTCCGAAAAACCAATACAACGCCCACCCGGAACAATATATAAAGCTAAACGAACCGTTCACTGGGTACTTATCCGTACGAAAATCCCTATAGATTTACCTGTTTTTACAAGGAAATAAAATGTGAAAAAAATATTTCTACATCCCATGGCCTTTCCCAACCATTTACATTTTTCTGTTACAAATCTAACACTTCCGAAAAATCAATACAACGCCCACCCGGAACAATATATAAAGCTAAACGAACCGTTCACTGGGTACTTATCCGTACGAAAATCCCTATTGATTTACCTGTTTTTACAAGGAAATAAAATGTGAAAAAAATATTTCTACATCCCATAGCCTTTCCCAACCATTTAAATTTTTCTCTTACAGGGCTAACACTTCCGAAAAACCAGTACAACGCCCACCCGGAACAATATATAAAGCTAAACGAACCGTTCACTGGGTACTTATCCGTACGAAAATCCCTATTGATTTACATTTTTTTATAAGGAAATAAAATGTGAAAAAAATATTTCTACATCCCATGGCCTTTCCCAACGATTTAAATTTTTTTCTTACAGGTCTAACACTTCCGAAAAACCAGTACAACGCCCACCCGGAACAATATATAAAGCTAAATGAACCGTTCACTGGGTACTTATCCGTACGAAAATCCCTATTGATTTACCTTTTTTTACAAGGAAATAAAATGTGAAAAAAATATTTCTACATCCCATGGCCTTTCCCAACCATTTAAATTTTTCTCTTACAGGTCTATCACTTCCGAAAAACCAATACAACGCCCACCCGGAACAATATATAAAGCTAAACGAACCGTTCACTGAGTACTTATCCGTACGAAAATCCCTATTGATTTACCTGTTTTTACAAGGAAATAAAATGTGAAAAAAATATTTCTACATCCCATGGCCTTTCCCAACCAGTTGAATTTTTCTCTTACAGGGCTAACTCTTCCGAAAAACCAATACAACGCCCACCCGGAACAATATATAAAGCTAAACGAACCGTTCACTGGGTACTTAAATGTACGAAAATCCCTATTGATTTACCTGTTTTTACAAGGAAATAAAATGTGAAAACAATATTTCTACATCCCATGGCCTTTCCCAACCATTTAAATTTTTCTCTTACAGGGCTAACACTTCCGAAAAACCAATACAACGCCCACCCGGAACAATATATAAAGCTAAACGAACCGTTCACTGGGTACTTATCCGTACGAAAATCCCTATTGATTTACCTGTTTTTACAAGGAAATAAAATGTGAAAACAATATTTCTACATCCCATGGCCTTTCCCAACCATTTAAATTTTTCTCTTACAGGGCTAACACTTCCGAAAAACCAATACAACGCCCACCCGGAACAATATATAAAGCTAAACGAACCGTTCACTGGGTACTTAAATGTACGAAAATCCCTATTGATTTACCTGTTTTTACAAGGAAATAAAATGTGAAAACAATATTTCTACATCCCATGGCCTTTCCCAACCATTTAAATTTTTCTCTTACAGGGCTAACACTTCCGAAAAACCAATACAACGCCCACCCGGAACAATATATAAAGCTAAACGAACCGTTCACTGGGTACTTATCCGTACGAAAATCCCTATTGATTTACCTGTTTTTACAAGGAAATAAAATGTGAAAACAATATTTCTACATCCCATGGCCTTTCCCAACCATTTAAATTTTTCTCTTACAGGGCTAACACTTCCGAAAAACCAATACAACGCCCACTCGGACCAATATATTAAGCTAAACGAACCGTTCACTGGGTACTTATCCGTACGAAAATCCCTATAGATTTACCTGTTTTTACAAGGAAATAAAATGTGAAAAAAATATTTCTACATCCCATGGCCTTTCCCAACCATTTAAATTTTTCTCTTACAGGTCTATCGATTCCGAAAAACCAATACAACGCCCACCCGGAACAATATATAAAGCTAAACGAACCGTTCACTGGGTACTTATATGTACGAAAATCCCTATTGATTTAATTGTTTTTACAAGGAAATAAGATGTGAAAACATTATTTCTACATCCCATGGCCTTTCCCAACCATTTAAATTTTTCTCTTACAGGTCTAACACTTCCGAAAAACCAATACAACGCCCACCCGGATCAATATATAAAGCTAAACGAACCGTTCACTGGGTACTTATCCGTACGAAAATCCCTATAGATTTACCTGTTTTTACAAGGAAATAAAATGTGAAAAAAATATTTCTACATCCCATGGCCTTTCCCAACCATTTAAGTTTTTTTCTTACAGGTCTAACACTTCCGAAAAACCAATACAACGCCCACCCGGAACAATATATAAAGCTAAACGAACCGTTCACTGGGTAGTTATCCGTACGAAAATCCCTATTGATTTACCTGTTTTTACAAGGAAATAAAATGTGAAAAAAATATTTCTACATCCCATGGCCTTTCCCAACCATTTAAATTTTTCTCTTACAGGTCTATCAATTCCGAAAAACCAATACAACGCCCACCCGGAACAATATATAAAGCTAAACGAACCGTTCACTGGGTACTTATATGTACGAAAATCCCTATTGATTTAATTGTTTTTACAAGGAAATAAGATGTGAAAACATTATTTCTACATCCCATGGCCTTTCCCAACCATTTAAATTTTTCTCTTACAGGTCTAACATTTCCGAAAAACCAATACAACGCCCACCCGGAACAATATATAAAGCTAAACGAACCGTTCACTGGGTACTTATCCGTACGAAAATCCCTATAGATTAACCTGTTTTTACAAGGAAATAAAATGTGAAAAAAATATTTCTACATCCCATGGCCTTTCCCAACCATTTAAATTTTTCTCTTACAGGGCTAACACTTCCGAAAAACCAATACAACGCCCACTCGGACCAATATAATAAGCTAAACGAACCGTTCACTGGGTACTTATCCGTATGAAAATCCCTATAGATTTACCTGTTTTTACAAGGAAATAAAATGTGAAAAAAATATTTCTACATCCCATGGCGTTTCCCAACGATTTAAATTGTTTTCTTACAGGTCTAACACTTCCGAAAAACCAGTACAACGCCCACCCGGAACAATATCTAAAGCTAAACGAACCGTTCACTGGGTACTTATCCGTACGAAAATCCCTATTGATTTAACTTTTTTTACAAGGAAATAAAATGTGAAAAAAATATTTCTACATCCCATGGCCTTTCCCAACCATTTAAATTTTTCTCTTACAGGTCTATCACTTCCGAAAAACCAATACAACGCCCACCCGGAACAATATATAAAGCTAAACGAACCGTTCACTGAGTACTTATCCGTACGAAAATCCCTATTGATTTACCCTTTTTTACAAGGAAATAAAATGTGAAAAAAATATTTCTACATCCCATGGCCTTTCCCAACCATTTGAATTTTTCTCTTACAGGGCTAACACTTCCGAAAAACCAATACAACGCCCACCCGGAACAATATATAAAGCTAAACGAACCGTTCACTGGGTACTTAAATGTACGAAAATCCCTATTGATTTACCTGTTTTTACAAGGAAATAAAATGTGAAAACAATATTTCTACATCCCATGGCCTTTCCCAACCATTTAAATTTTTCTCTTACAGGGCTAACACTTCCGAAAAACCAATACAACGCCCACCCGGAACAATATATAAAGCTAAACGAACCGTTCACTGGGTACTTATCCGTACGAAAATCCCTATAGATTTACCTGTTTTTACAAGGAAATAAAATGTGAAAAAAATATTTCTACATCCCATGGCCTTTCCCAACCATTTACATTTTTCTGTTACAAATCTAACACTTCCGAAAAATCAATACAACGCCCACCCGGAACAATATATAAAGCTAAACGAACCGTTCACTGGGTACTTATCCGTACGAAAATCCCTATTGATTTACCTGTTTTTACAAGGAAATAAAATGTGAAAAAAATATTTCTACATCCCATAGCCTTTCCCAACCATTTAAATTTTTCTCTTACAGGGCTAACACTTCCGAAAAACCAGTACAACGCCCACCCGGAACAATATATAAAGCTAAACGAACCGTTCACTGGGTACTTATCCGTACGAAAATCCCTATTGATTTACATTTTTTTATAAGGAAATAAAATGTGAAAAAAATATTTCTACATCCCATGGCCTTTCCCAACGATTTAAATTTTTTTCTTACAGGTCTAACACTTCCGAAAAACCAGTACAACGCCCACCCGGAACAATATATAAAGCTAAATGAACCGTTCACTGGGTACTTATCCGTACGAAAATCCCTATTGATTTACCTTTTTTTACAAGGAAATAAAATGTGAAAAAAATATTTCTACATCCCATGGCCTTTCCCAACCATTTAAATTTTTCTCTTACAGGTCTATCACTTCCGAAAAACCAATACAACGCCCACCCGGAACAATATATAAAGCTAAACGAACCGTTCACTGAGTACTTATCCGTACGAAAATCCCTATTGATTTACCTGTTTTTACAAGGAAATAAAATGTGAAAAAAATATTTCTACATCCCATGGCCTTTCCCAACCAGTTGAATTTTTCTCTTACAGGGCTAACTCTTCCGAAAAACCAATACAACGCCCACCCGGAACAATATATAAAGCTAAACGAACCGTTCACTGGGTACTTAAATGTACGAAAATCCCTATTGATTTACCTGTTTTTACAAGGAAATAAAATGTGAAAACAATATTTCTACATCCCATGGCCTTTCCCAACCATTTAAATTTTTCTCTTACAGGGCTAACACTTCCGAAAAACCAATACAACGCCCACCCGGAACAATATATAAAGCTAAACGAACCGTTCACTGGGTACTTATCCGTACGAAAATCCCTATTGATTTACCTGTTTTTACAAGGAAATAAAATGTGAAAACAATATTTCTACATCCCATGGCCTTTCCCAACCATTTAAATTTTTCTCTTACAGGGCTAACACTTCCGAAAAACCAATACAACGCCCACCCGGAACAATATATAAAGCTAAACGAACCGTTCACTGGGTACTTAAATGTACGAAAATCCCTATTGATTTACCTGTTTTTACAAGGAAATAAAATGTGAAAACAATATTTCTACATCCCATGGCCTTTCCCAACCATTTAAATTTTTCTCTTACAGGGCTAACACTTCCGAAAAACCAATACAACGCCCACCCGGAACAATATATAAAGCTAAACGAACCGTTCACTGGGTACTTATCCGTACGAAAATCCCTATTGATTTACCTGTTTTTACAAGGAAATAAAATGTGAAAACAATATTTCTACATCCCATGGCCTTTCCCAACCATTTAAATTTTTCTCTTACAGGGCTAACACTTCCGAAAAACCAATACAACGCCCACTCGGACCAATATATTAAGCTAAACGAACCGTTCACTGGGTACTTATCCGTACGAAAATCCCTATAGATTTACCTGTTTTTACAAGGAAATAAAATGTGAAAAAAATATTTCTACATCCCATGGCCTTTCCCAACCATTTAAATTTTTCTCTTACAGGTCTATCGATTCCGAAAAACCAATACAACGCCCACCCGGAACAATATATAAAGCTAAACGAACCGTTCACTGGGTACTTATATGTACGAAAATCCCTATTGATTTAATTGTTTTTACAAGGAAATAAGATGTGAAAACATTATTTCTACATCCCATGGCCTTTCCCAACCATTTAAATTTTTCTCTTACAGGTCTAACACTTCCGAAAAACCAATACAACGCCCACCCGGAACAATATATAAAGCTAAACGAACCGTTCACTGGGTACTTAAATGTACGAAAATCCCTATTGATTTACCTGTTTTTACAAGGAAATAAAATGTGAAAACAATATTTCTACATCCCATGGCCTTTCCCAACCATTTAAATTTTTCTCTTACAGGGCTAACACTTCCGAAAAACCAATACAACGCCCACCCGGAACAGTATATAAAGCTAAACGAACCGTTCACTGGGTACTTATCCGTACGAAAATCCCTATTGATTTACCTGTTTTTACAAGGAAATAAAATGTGAAAACAATATTTCTACATCCCATGGCCTTTCCCAACCATTTAAATTTTTCTCTTACAGGGCTAACACTTCCGAAAAACCAATACAACGCCCACTCAGACCAATATATTAAGCTAAACGAACCGTTCACTGGGTACTTATCCGTACGAAAATCCCTATAGATTTACCTGTTTTTACAAGGAAATAAAATGTGAAAAAAATATTTCTACATCCCATGGCCTTTCCCAACCATTTAAATTTTTCTCTTACAGGTCTATCGATTCCGAAAAACCAATACAACGCCCACCCGGAACAATATATAAAGCTAAACGAACCGTTCACTGGGTACTTATATGTACGAAAATCCCTATTGATTTAATTGTTTTTACAAGGAAATAAGATGTGAAAACATTATTTCTACATCCCATGGCCTTTCCCAACCATTTAAATTTTTCTCTTACAAGTCTAACACTTCCGAAAAACCAATACAACGCCCACCCGGAACAATATATAAAGCTAAACGAACCGTTCACTGGGTACTTAACCGTACGAAAATCCCTATTGATTTACCTGTTTTTACAAGGAAATAAAATGTGAAAAAAATATTTCTACATCCCATGGCCTTTCCCAACCATTTAAATTTTTCTCCTACAGGTCTAACACTTCCGAAAAACCAATACAACGCCCACCCGGATCAATATATAAAGCTAAACGAACCGTTCACTGGGTACTTATCCGTACGAAAATCCCTATAGATTTACCTGTTTTTACAAGGAAATAAAATGTGAAAAAAATATTTCTACATCCCATGGCCTTTCCCAACCATTTAAATTTTTCTCTTACAGGGCTAACACTTCCGAAAAACCAATACAACGCCCACCCGGAACAATATATAAAGCTAAACGAACCGTTCACTGGGTAGTTATCCGTACGAAAATCCCTATTGATTTACCTGTTTTTACAAGGAAATAAAATGTGAAAACAATATTTCTACATCCCATGGCCTTCCCCACCCATTTAAATTTTTCTCTTACAGGGCTAACACTTCCGAAAAACCAATACAACGCCCACTCGGACCAATATATTAAGCTAAACGAACCGTTCACTGGGTACTTATCCGTACGAAAATCCCTATAGATTTACCTGTTTTTACAAGGAAATAAAATGTGAAAAAAATATTTCTACATCCCATGGCCTTTCCCAACCATTTAAATTTTTCTCTTACAGGTCTATCGATTCCGAAAAACCAATACAACGCCCACCCGGAACAATATATAAAGCTAAACGAACCGTTCACTGGGTACTTATATGTACGAAAATCCCTATTGATTTAATTGTTTTTACAAGGAAATAAGATGTGAAAACATTATTTCTACATCCCATGGCCTTTCCCAACCATTTAAATTTTTCTCTTACAGGTCTAACACTTCCGAAAAACCAATACAACGCCCACCCGGAACAATATATAAAGCTAAACGAACCGTTCACTGGGTACTTAAATGTACGAAAATCCCTATTGATTTACCTGTTTTTACAAGGAAATAAAATGTGAAAACATTATTTCTACATCCCATGGCCTTTCCCAACCATTTAAATTTTTCTCTTACAAGTCTAACACTTCCGAAAAACCAATACAACGCCCACCCGGAACAATATATAAAGCTAAACGAACCGTTCACTGGGTACTTAACCGTACGAAAATCCCTATTGATTTACCTGTTTTTACAAGGAAATAAAATGTGAAAAAAATATTTCTACATCCCATGGCCTTTCCCAACCATTTAAATTTTTCTCCTACAGGTCTAACACTTCCGAAAAACCAATACAACGCCCACCCGGATCAATATATAAAGCTAAACGAACCGTTCACTGGGTACTTATCCGTACGAAAATCCCTATAGATTTACCTGTTTTTACAAGGAAATAAAATGTGAAAAAAATATTTCTACATCCCATGGCCTTTCCCAACCATTTAAATTTTTCTCTTACAGGGCTAACACTTCCGAAAAACCAATACAACGCCCACCCGGAACAATATATAAAGCTAAACGAACCGTTCACTGGGTAGTTATCCGTACGAAAATCCCTATTGATTTACCTGTTTTTACAAGGAAATAAAATGTGAAAACAATATTTCTACATCCCATGGCCTTTCCCAACCATTTAAATTTTTCTCTTACAGGGCTAACACTTCCGAAAAACCAATACAACGCCCACTCGGACCAATATATTAAGCTAAACGAACCGTTCACTGGGTACTTATCCGTACGAAAATCCCTATAGATTTACCTGTTTTTACAAGGAAATAAAATGTGAAAAAAATATTTCTACATCCCATGGCCTTTCCCAACCATTTAAATTTTTCTCTTACAGGTCTATCGATTCCGAAAAACCAATACAACGCCCACCCGGAACAATATATAAAGCTAAACGAACCGTTCACTGGGTACTTATATGTACGAAAATCCCTATTGATTTAATTGTTTTTACAAGGAAATAAGATGTGAAAACATTATTTCTACATCCCATGGCCTTTCCCAACCATTTAAATTTTTCTCTTACAGGTCTAACACTTCCGAAAAACCAATACAACGCCCACCCGGAACAATATATAAAGCTAAACGAACCGTTCACTGGGTACTTAAATGTACGAAAATCCCTATTGATTTACCTGTTTTTACAAGGAAATAAAATGTGAAAACAATATTTCTACATCCCATGGCCTTTCCCAACCATTTAAATTTTTCTCTTACAGGGCTAACACTTCCGAAAAACCAATACAACGCCCACCCGGAACAGTATATAAAGCTAAACGAACCGTTCACTGGGTACTTATCCGTACGAAAATCCCTATTGATTTACCTGTTTTTACAAGGAAATAAAATGTGAAAACAATATTTCTACATCCCATGGCCTTTCCCAACCATTTAAATTTTTCTCTTACAGGGCTAACACTTCAGAAAAACCAATACAACGCCCACTCAGACCAATATATTAAGCTAAACGAACCGTTCACTGGGTACTTATCCGTACGAAAATCCCTATAGATTTACCTGTTTTTACAAGGAAATAAAATGTGAAAAAAATATTTCTACATCCCATGGCCTTTCCCAACCATTTAAATTTTTCTCTTACAGGTCTATCGATTCCGAAAAACCAATACAACGCCCACCCGGAACAATATATAAAGCTAAACGAACCGTTCACTGGGTACTTATATGTACGAAAATCCCTATTGATTTAATTGTTTTTACAAGGAAATAAGATGTGAAAACATTATTTCTACATCCCATGGCCTTTCCCAACCATTTAAATTTTTCTCTTACAAGTCTAACACTTCCGAAAAACCAATACAACGCCCACCCGGAACAATATATAAAGCTAAACGAACCGTTCACTGGGTACTTAACCGTACGAAAATCCCTATTGATTTACCTGTTTTTACAAGGAAATAAAATGTGAAAAAAATATTTCTACATCCCATGGCCTTTCCCAACCATTTAAATTTTTCTCCTACAGGTCTAACACTTCCGAAAAACCAATACAACGCCCACCCGGATCAATATATAAAGCTAAACGAACCGTTCACTGGGTACTTATCCGTACGAAAATCCCTATAGATTTACCTGTTTTTACAAGGAAATAAAATGTGAAAAAAATATTTCTACATCCCATGGCCTTTCCCAACCATTTAAATTTTTCTCTTACAGGGCTAACACTTCCGAAAAACCAATACAACGCCCACCCGGAACAATATATAAAGCTAAACGAACCGTTCACTGGGTAGTTATCCGTACGAAAATCCCTATTGATTTACCTGTTTTTACAAGGAAATAAAATGTGAAAACAATATTTCTACATCCCATGGCCTTTCCCAACCATTTAAATTTTTCTCTTACAGGGCTAACACTTCCGAAAAACCAATACAACGCCCACTCGGACCAATATATTAAGCTAAACGAACCGTTCACTGGGTACTTATCCGTACGAAAATCCCTATAGATTTACCTGATTTACAAGGAAATAAAATGTGAAAAAAATATTTCTACATCCCATGGCCTTTCCCAACCATTTAAATTTTTCTCTTACAGGTCTATCGATTCCGAAAAACCAATACAACGCCCACCCGGAACAATATATAAAGCTAAACGAACCGTTCACTGGGTACTTATATGTACGAAAATCCCTATTGATTTAATTGTTTTTACAAGGAAATAAGATGTGAAAACATTATTTCTACATCCCATGGCCTTTCCCAACCATTTAAATTTTTCTCTTACAAGTCTAACACTTCCGAAAAACCAATACAACGCCCACCCGGAACAATATATAAAGCTAAACGAACCGTTCACTGGGTACTTAACCTTACGAAAATCCCTATTGTTTTACCTGTTTTTACAAGGAAATAAAATGTGAAAAAAATATTTCTACATCCCATGGCCTTTCCCAACCATTTAAATTTTTCTCCTACAAGTCTAACACTTCCGAAAAACCAATACAACGCCCACCCGGATCAATATATAAAGCTAAACGAACCGTTCACTGGGTACTTATCCGTACGAAAATCCCTATAGATTTACATGTTTTTACAAGGAAATAAAATGTGAAAACAATATTTCTACATCCCATGGCCTTTCCCAACCATTTAAATTTTTCTCTTACAGGGCTAACACTTCCGAAAAACCAATACAACGCCCACCCGGAACAGTATATAAAGCTAAACGAACCGTTCACTGGGTACTTATCCGTACGAAAATCCCTATTGATTTACCTGTTTTTACAAGGAAATAAAATGTGAAAACAATATTTCTACATCCCATGGCCTTTCCCAACCATTTAAATTTTTCTCTTACAGGGCTAACACTTCAGAAAAACCAATACAACGCCCACTCAGACCAATATATTAAGCTAAACGAACCGTTCACTGGGTACTTATCCGTACGAAAATCCCTATAGATTTACCTGTTTTTACAAGGAAATAAAATGTGAAAAAAATATTTCTACATCCCATGGCCTTTCCCAACCATTTAAATTTTTCTCTTACAGGTCTATCGATTCCGAAAAACCAATACAACGCCCACCCGGAACAATATATAAAGCTAAACGAACCGTTCACTGGGTACTTATATGTACGAAAATCCCTATTGATTTAATTGTTTTTACAAGGAAATAAGATGTGAAAACATTATTTCTACATCCCATGGCCTTTCCCAACCATTTAAATTTTTCTCTTACAAGTCTAACACTTCCGAAAAACCAATACAACGCCCACCCGGAACAATATATAAAGCTAAACGAACCGTTCACTGGGTACTTAACCGTACGAAAATCCCTATTGATTTACCTGTTTTTACAAGGAAATAAAATGTGAAAAAAATATTTCTACATCCCATGGCCTTTCCCAACCATTTAAATTTTTCTCCTACAGGTCTAACACTTCCGAAAAACCAATACAACGCCCACCCGGATCAATATATAAAGCTAAACGAACCGTTCACTGGGTACTTATCCGTACGAAAATCCCTATAGATTTACCTGTTTTTACAAGGAAATAAAATGTGAAAAAAATATTTCTACATCCCATGGCCTTTCCCAACCATTTAAATTTTTCTCTTACAGGGCTAACACTTCCGAAAAACCAATACAACGCCCACCCGGAACAATATATAAAGCTAAACGAACCGTTCACTGGGTAGTTATCCGTACGAAAATCCCTATTGATTTACCTGTTTTTACAAGGAAATAAAATGTGAAAACAATATTTCTACATCCCATGGCCTTTCCCAACCATTTAAATTTTTCTCTTACAGGGCTAACACTTCCGAAAAACCAATACAACGCCCACTCGGACCAATATATTAAGCTAAACGAACCGTTCACTGGGTACTTATCCGTACGAAAATCCCTATAGATTTACCTGATTTACAAGGAAATAAAATGTGAAAAAAATATTTCTACATCCCATGGCCTTTCCCAACCATTTAAATTTTTCTCTTACAGGTCTATCGATTCCGAAAAACCAATACAACGCCCACCCGGAACAATATATAAAGCTAAACGAACCGTTCACTGGGTACTTATATGTACGAAAATCCCTATTGATTTAATTGTTTTTACAAGGAAATAAGATGTGAAAACATTATTTCTACATCCCATGGCCTTTCCCAACCATTTAAATTTTTCTCTTACAAGTCTAACACTTCCGAAAAACCAATACAACGCCCACCCGGAACAATATATAAAGCTAAACGAACCGTTCACTGGGTACTTAACCTTACGAAAATCCCTATTGTTTTACCTGTTTTTACAAGGAAATAAAATGTGAAAAAAATATTTCTACATCCCATGGCCTTTCCCAACCATTTAAATTTTTCTCCTACAAGTCTAACACTTCCGAAAAACCAATACAACGCCCACCCGGATCAATATATAAAGCTAAACGAACCGTTCACTGGGTACTTATCCGTACGAAAATCCCTATAGATTTACATGTTTTTACAAGGAAATAAAATGTGAAAAAAATATTTCTACATCCCATGGCCTTTCCCAACCATTTAAATTTTTCTCTTACAGGGCTAACACTTCCGAAAAACCAATACAACACCCACCCGGAACAATA
The DNA here is from genome assembly GCF_049243985.1 of Paroedura picta. NCBI lineage: Eukaryota > Metazoa > Chordata > Lepidosauria > Squamata > Gekkonidae > Paroedura > Paroedura picta. The sequence continues at coordinate 25,452,505 of NC_135378.1, forward strand.
TATAAAGCTAAACGAACCGTTCACTGGGTAGTTATCCGTACGAAAATCCCTATTGATTTACCTGTTTTTACAAGGAAATAAAATGTGAAAAAAATATTTCTACATCCCATGGCCTTTCCCAACCATTTAAATTTTTCTCTTACAGGTCTATCACTTCCGAAAAACCAATACAACGCCCACCCGGAACAATATATAAAGCTAAACGAACCGTTCACTGGGTACTTATATGTACGAAAATCCCTATTGATTTAATTGTTTTTACAAGGAAATAAGATGTGAAAACATTATTTCTACATCCCATGGCCTTTCCCAACCATTTAAATTTTTCTCTTATAGGTCTAACATTTCCGAAAAACCAATACAACGCACACCCGGAACAATTTATAAAGCTAAACGAACCGTTCACTGGGTACTTATCCGTACGAAAATCCCTATTGATTTAATTGTTTTTACAAGGAAATAAGATGTGAAAACATTATTTCTACATCCCATGGCCTTTCCCAACCATTTAAATTTTTCTTTTACAAGTCTAACACTTCCGAAAAACCAATACAACGCCCACCCGGAACAGTATATAAATCTAAACGAACCGTTCACTGGGTACTTATCCGTACGAAAATCCCTATTGATTTACCTGTTTTTACAAGGAAATAAAATGTGAAAACAATATTTCTACATCCCATGGCCTTTCCCAACCATTTAAATTTTTCTCTTACAGGTCTATCACTTCCGAAAAACCAATACAACGCCCACCCGGAACAATATATAAAGCTAAACGAACCGTTCACTGAGTACTTATCCGTACGAAAATCCCTATTGATTTACCTGTTTTTACAAGGAAATAAAATGTGAAAAAAATATTTCTACATCCCATGGCCTTTCCCAACCATTTGAATTTTTCTCTTACAGGGCTAACACTTCCGAAAAACCAATACAACGCCCACCCGGAACAATATATAAAGCTAAACGAACCGTTCACTGGGTACTTAAATGTACGAAAATCCCTATTGATTTACCTGTTTTTACAAGGAAATAAAATGTGAAAACAATATTTCTACATCCCATGGCCTTTCCCAACCATTTAAATTTTTCTCTTACAGGGCTAACACTTCCGAAAAACCAATACAACGCCCACCCGGAACAATATATAAAGCGAAACGAACCGTTCACTGGGTACTTATCCGTACGAAAATCCCTATAGATTTACCTGTTTTTACAAGGAAATAAAATGTGAAAAAAATATTTCTACATCCCATGGCCTTTCCCAACCATTTAAATTTTTCTCTTACAGGTCTATCGATTCCGAAAAACCAATACAACGCCCACCCGGAACAATATATAAAGCTAAACGAACCGTTCACTGGGTACTTATATGTACGAAAATCCCTATTGATTTAATTGTTTTTACAAGGAAATAAGATGTGAAAACATTATTTCTACATCCCATGGCCTTTCCCAACCATTTAAATCTTTCTCTTACAAGTCTAACACTTCCGAAAAACCAATACAACGCCCACCCGGAACAATATATAAAGCTAAACGAACCGTTCACTGGGTACTTAACCGTACGAAAATCCCTATTGATTTACCTGTTTTTACAAGGAAATAAAATGTGAAAAAAATATTTCTACATCCCATGGCCTTTCCCAACCATTTAAATTTTTCTCCTACAGGTCTAACACTTCCGAAAAACCAATACAACGCCCACCCGGATCAATATATAAAGCTAAACGAACCGTTCACTGGGTACTTATCCGTACGAAAATCCCTATAGATTTACCTGTTTTTACAAGGAAATAAAATGTGAAAAAAATATTTCTACATCCCATGGCCTTTCCCAACCATTTAAATTTTTCTCTTACAGGGCTAACACTTCCGAAAAACCAATACAACGCCCACCCGGAACAATATATAAAGCTAAACGAACCGTTCACTGGGTAGTTATCCGTACGAAAATCCCTATTGATTTACCTGTTTTTACAAGGAAATAAAATGTGAAAAAAATATTTCTACATCCCATGGCCTTTCCCAACCATTTAAATTTTTCTCTTACAGGTCTATCACTTCCGAAAAACCAATACAACGCCCACCCGGAACAATATATAAAGCTAAACGAACCGTTCACTGGGTACTTATATGTACGAAAATCCCTATTGATTTAATTGTTTTTACAAGGAAATAAGATGTGAAAACATTATTTCTACATCCCATGGCCTTTCCCAATCATTTAAATTTTTCTTTTACAAGTCTAACACTTCCGAAAAACCAATACAACGCCCACCCGGAACAATATATAAAGCTAAACGAACCGTTCACTGGGTACTTAACCGTACGAAAATCCCTATTGATTTACCTGTTTTTACAAGGAAATAAAATGTGAAAAAAATATTTCTACATCCCATGGCCTTTCCCAACCATTTAAATTTTTCTCCTACAGGTCTAACACTTCCGAAAAACCAATACAACGCCCACCCGGATCAATATATAAAGCTAAACGAACCGTTCACTGGGTACTTATCCGTACGAAAATCCCTATAGATTTACCTGTTTTTACAAGGAAATAAAATGTGAAAAAAATATTTCTACATCCCATGGCCTTTCCCAACCATTTAAATTTTTCTCTTACAGGGCTAACACTTCCGAAAAACCAATACAACGCCCACCCGGAACAATATATAAAGCTAAACGAACCGTTCACTGGGTAGTTATCCGTACGAAAATCCCTTTGATTTACCTGTTTTTACAAGGAAATAAAATGTGAAAACAATATTTCTACATCCCATGGCCTTTCCCAACCATTTAAATTTTTCTCTTACAGGGCTAACACTTCCGAAAAACCAATACAACGCCCACTCGGACCAATATATTAAGCTAAACGAACCGTTCACTGGGTACTTATCCGTACGAAAATCCCTATAGATTTACCTGATTTACAAGGAAATAAAATGTGAAAAAAATATTTCTACATCCCATGGCCTTTCCCAACCATTTAAATTTTTCTCTTACAGGTCTATCGATTCCGAAAAACCAATACAACGCCCACCCGGAACAATATATAAAGCTAAACGAACCGTTCACTGGGTACTTATATGTATGAAAATCCCTATTGATTTAATTGTTTTTACAAGGAAATAAGATGTGAAAACATTATTTCTACATCCCATGGCCTTTCCCAACCATTTAAATTTTTCTCTTACAAGTCTAACACTTCCGAAAAACCAATACAACGCCCACCCGGAACAATATATAAAGCTAAACGAACCGTTCACTGGGTACTTAACCGTACGAAAATCCCTATTGTTTTACCTGTTTTTACAAGGAAATAAAATGTGAAAAAAATATTTCTACATCCCATGGCCTTTCCCAACCATTTAAATTTTTATCCTACAAGTCTAACACTTCCGAAAAACCAATACAACGCCCACCCGGATCAATATATAAAGCTAAACGAACCGTTCACTGGGTACTTATCCGTACGAAAATCCCTATAGATTTACATGTTTTTACAAGGAAATAAAATGTGAAAAAAATATTTCTACATCCCATGGCCTTTCCCAACCATTTAAATTTTTCTCTTACAGGGCTAACACTTCCGAAAAACCAATACAACACCCACCCGGAACACTATATAAAGCTAAACGAACCGTTCACTGGGTAGTTATCCGTACGAAAATCCCTATTGATTTACCTGTTTTTACAAGGAAATAAAATGTGAAAAAAATATTTCTACATCCCATGGCCTTTCCCAACCATTTAAATTTTTCTCTTACAGGTCTATCACTTCCGAAAAACCAATACAACGCCCACCCGGAACAATATATAAAGCTAAACGAACCGTTCACTGGGTACTTATATGTACGAAAATCCCTATTGATTTAATTGTTTTTACAAGGAAATAAGATGTGAAAACATTATTTCTACATCCCATGGCCTTTCCCAACCATTTAAATTTTTCTCTTATAGGTCTAACATTTCCGAAAAACCAATACAACGCACACCCGGAACAATTTATAAAGCTAAACGAACCGTTCACTGGGTACTTATCCGTACGAAAATCCCTATTGATTTAATTGTTTTTACAAGGAAATAAAATGTGAAAACATTATTTCTACATCCCATGGCCTTTCCCAACCATTTAAATTTTTCTTTTACAAGTCTAACACTTCCGAAAAACCAATACAACGCCCACCCGGAACAGTATATAAAGCTAAACGAACCGTTCACTGGGTACTTATCCGTACGAAAATCCCTATTGATTTACCTGTTTTTACAAGGAAATAAAATGTGAAAACAATATTTCTACATCCCATGGCCTTTCCCAACCATTTAAATTTTTCTCTTACAGGTCTATCACTTCCGAAAAACCAATACAACGCCCACCCGGAACAATATATAAAGCTAAACGAACCGTTCACTGAGTACTTATCCGTACGAAAATCCCTATTGATTTACCTGTTTTTACAAGGAAATAAAATGTGAAAAAAATATTTCTACATCCCATGGCCTTTCCCAACCATTTGAATTTTTCTCTTACAGGGCTAACACTTCCGAAAAACCAATACAACGCCCACCCGGAACAATATATAAAGCTAAACGAACCGTTCACTGGGTACTTAAATGTACGAAAATCCCTATTGATTTACCTGTTTTTACAAGGAAATAAAATGTGAAAACAATATTTCTACATCCCATGGCCTTTCCCAACCATTTAAATTTTTCTCTTACAGGGCTAACACTTCCGAAAAACCAATACAACGCCCACCCGGAACAATATATAAAGCGAAACGAACCGTTCACTGGGTACTTATCCGTACGAAAATCCCTATAGATTTACCTGTTTTTACAAGGAAATAAAATGTGAAAAAAATATTTCTACATCCCATGGCCTTTCCCAACCATTTAAATTTTTCTCTTACAGGTCTATCGATTCCGAAAAACCAATACAACGCCCACCCGGAACAATATATAAAGCTAAACGAACCGTTCACTGGGTACTTATATGTACGAAAATCCCTATTGATTTAATTGTTTTTACAAGGAAATAAGATGTGAAAACATTATTTCTACATCCCATGGCCTTTCCCAACCATTTAAATCTTTCTCTTACAAGTCTAACACTTCCGAAAAACCAATACAACGCCCACCCGGAACAATATATAAAGCTAAACGAACCGTTCACTGGGTACTTAACCGTACGAAAATCCCTATTGATTTACCTGTTTTTACAAGGAAATAAAATGTGAAAAAAATATTTCTACATCCCATGGCCTTTCCCAACCATTTAAATTTTTCTCCTACAGGTCTAACACTTCCGAAAAACCAATACAACGCCCACCCGGATCAATATATAAAGCTAAACGAACCGTTCACTGGGTACTTATCCGTACGAAAATCCCTATAGATTTACCTGTTTTTACAAGGAAATAAAATGTGAAAAAAATATTTCTACATCCCATGGCCTTTCCCAACCATTTAAATTTTTCTCTTACAGGGCTAACACTTCCGAAAAACCAATACAACGCCCACCCGGAACAATATATAAAGCTAAACGAACCGTTCACTGGGTAGTTATCCGTACGAAAATCCCTATTGATTTACCTGTTTTTACAAGGAAATAAAATGTGAAAAAAATATTTCTACATCCCATGGCCTTTCCCAACCATTTAAATTTTTCTCTTACAGGTCTATCACTTCCGAAAAACCAATACAACGCCCACCCGGAACAATATATAAAGCTAAACGAACCGTTCACTGGGTACTTATATGTACGAAAATCCCTATTGATTTAATTGTTTTTACAAGGAAATAAGATGTGAAAACATTATTTCTACATCCCATGGCCTTTCCCAACCATTTAAACTTTTCTTTTACAAGTCTAACACTTCCAAAAAACCAATACAACGCCCACCCGGAACAATATATAAAGCTAAACGAACCGTTCACTGGGTACTTATCCGTACGAAAATCCCTATTGATTTACCTGTTTTTACAAGGAAATAAAATGTGAAAAAAATATTTCTACATCCCATGGCCTTTCCCAACCATTTGAATTTTTCTCTTACAGGTCTAACACTTCCGAAAAATCAATACAACGCCCACCCGGAACAATATATAAAGCTAAACGAACCGTTCACTGGGTACTTATCCGTACGAAAATCCCTATAGATTTACCTGTTTTTACAAGGAAATAAAATGTGAAAAAAATATTTCTACATCCCATGGCCTTTCCCAACCATTTAAATTTTTCTCTTACAGGGCTAACACTTCCGAAAAACCAATACAACGCCCAATCGGACCAATATAATAAGCTAAACGAACCGTTCACTGGGTACTTATCCGTATGAAAATCCCTATAGATTTACCTGTTCTTACAAGGAAATAAAATGTGAAAAAAATATTTCTACATCCCATGGCCTTTCCCAACGATTTAAATTTTTTTCTTACAGGTCTAACACTTCCGAAAAACCAGTACAACGCCCACCCGGAACAATATATAAAGCTAAACGAACCGTTCACTGGGTACTTATCCGTACGAAAATCCCTATTGATTTACCTTTTTTTACAAGGAAATAAAATGTGAAAAAAATATTTCTACATCCCATGGCCTTTCCCAACCATTTAAATTTTTCTCTTACAGGTCTATCACTTCCGAAAAACCAATACAACGCCCACCCGGAACAATATATAAAGCTAAACGAACCGTTCACTGAGTACTTATCCGTACGAAAATCCCTATTGATTTACCTGTTTTTACAAGGAAATAAAATGTGAAAAAAATATTTCTACATCCCATGGCCTTTCCCAACCATTTGAATTTTTCTCTTACAGGGCTAACACTTCCGAAAAACCAATACAACGCCCACCCGGAACAATATATAAAGCTAAACGAACCGTTCACTGGGTACTTAAATGTACGAAAATCCCTATTGATTTACCTGTTTTTACAAGGAAATAAAATGTGAAAACAATATTTCTACATCCCATGGCCTTTCCCAACCATTTAAATTTTTCTCTTCCAGGGCTAACACTTCCGAAAAACCAATACAACGCCCACCCGGAACAATATATAAAGCTAAACGAACCGTTCACTGGGTACTTATCCGTACGAAAATCCCTATTGATTTACCTGTTTTTACAAGGAAATAAAATGTGAAAAAAATATTTCTACATCCCATGGCCTTTCCCAACCATTTACATTTTTCTGTTACAAATCTAACACTTCCGAAAAACCAATACAACGCCCACCCGGAACAATTTATAAAGCTAAACGAACCGTTCACTGGGTACTTATCCGTACGAAAATCCCTATTGATTTACCTGTTTTTACAAGGAAATAAAATGTGAAAAAAATATTTCTACATCCCATAGCCTTTCCCAACCATTTACATTTTTCTCTTACAGGGCTAACACTTCCGAAAAACCAATACAACGCCCACCCGGAACAATTTATAAAGCTAAACGAACCGTTCACTGGGTACTTATCCGTACGAAAATCCCTATTGATTTACCTTTTTTTACAAGGAAATAAAATGTGAAAAAAATATTTCTACATCCCATGGCCTTTCCCAACGATTTAAATTTTTTTCTTACAGGTCTAACACTTCCGAAAAACCAGTACAACGCCCACCCGGAACAATATATAAAGCTAAACGAACCGTTCACTGGGTACTTATCCGTACGAAAATCCCTATTGATTTACCTTTTTTTACAAGGAAATAAAATGTGAAAAAAATATTTCTACATCCCATGGCCTTTCCCAACCATTTAAATTTTTCTCTTACAGGTCTATCACTTCCGAAAAACCAATACAACGCCCACCCGGAACAATATATAAAGCTAAACGAACCGTTCACTGAGTACTTATCCGTACGAAAATCCCTATTGATTTACCTGTTTTTACAAGGAAATAAAATGTGAAAAAAATATTTCTACATCCCATGGCCTTTCCCAACCATTTGAATTTTTCTCTTACAGGGCTAACACTTCCGAAAAACCAATACAACGCCCACCCGGAACAATATATAAAGCTAAACGAACCGTTCACTGGGTACTTAAATGTACGAAAATCCCTATTGATTTACCTGTTTTTACAAGGAAATAAAATGTGAAAACAATATTTCTACATACCATGGCCTTTCCCAACCATTTAAATTTTTCTCTTACAGGGCTAACACTTCCAAAAACCAATACAACGCCCACCCGGAACAATATATACAGCTAAACGAACCGTTCACTGGGTACTTATCCGTACGAAAATCCCTATTGATTTACCTGTTTTTACAAGGAAATAAAATGTGAAAAAAATATTTCTACATCCCATGGCCTTTCCCAACCATTTACATTTTTCTGTTAAAAATCTAACACTTCCGAAAAATCAATACAACGCCCACCCGGAACAATATATAAAGCTAAACGAACCGTTCACTGGGTACTTATCCGTACGAAAATCCCTATTGATTTACCTGTTTTTACAAGGAAATAAAATGTGAAAACAATATTTCTACATCCCATGGCCTTTCCCAACCATTTAAATTTTTCTCTTACAGGGCTAACACTTCCGAAAAACCAATACAACGTCCACCCGGAACAATATATAAAGCTAAACGAACCGTTCACTGGGTACTTATCCGTACGAAAATCCCTATTGATTTACCTGTTTTTACAAGGAAATAAAATGTGAAAAAAATATTTCTACATCCCATGGCCTTTCCCAACCATTTACATTTTTCTGTTACAAATCTAACACTTCCGAAAAATCAATACAACGCCCACCCGGAACAATATATAAAGCTAAACGAACCGTTCACTGGGTACTTATCCGTACGAAAATCCCTATTGATTTACCTGTTTTTACAAGGAAATAAAATGTGAAAAAAATATTTCTACATCCCATGGCCTTTCCCAACGATTTAAATTTTTTTCTTACAGGTCTAACACTTCCGAAAAACCAGTACAACGCCCACCCGGAACAATATATAAAGCTAAACGAACCGTTCACTGGGTACTTATCCGTACGAATATCCCTATTGATTTACCTTTTTTTACAAGGAAATAAAATGTGAAAAAAATATTTCTACATCCCATGGCCTTTCCCAACCATTTGAATTTTTCTCTTACAGGGCTAACACTTCTGAAAAACCAATACAACGCCCACCCGGAACAATATATAAAGCTAAACGAACCGTTTACTGGGTACTTAAATGTACGAAAATCCCTATTGATTTACCTGTTTTTACAAGGAAATAAAATGTGAAAACAATATTTCTACATCCCATGGCCTTTCCCAACCATTTAAATTTTTCTCTTACAGGGCTAACACTTCCGAAAAACCAATACAACGCCCACCCGGAACAATATATAAAGCTAAACGAACCGTTCACTGGGTACTTATCCGTACGAAAATCCCTATTGATTTACCTGTTTTTACAAGGAAATAAAATGTGAAAAAAATATTTCTACATCCCATAGCCTTTCCCAACCATTTAAATTTTTCTCTTACAGGGCTAACACTTCCGAAAAACCAATACAACGCCCACTCGGACCAATATATTAAGCTAAACGAACCGTTCACTGGGTACTTATCCGTACGAAAATCCCTATAGATTTACCTGTTTTTACAAGGAAATAAAATGTGAAAAAAATATTTCTACATCCCATGGCCTTTCCCAACCATTTAAATTTTTCTCTTACAGGGCTAACACTTCCGAAAAACCAATACAACGCCCACCCGGAACAATATATAAAGCTAAACGAACCGTTCACTGGGTACTTATCGGTACGAAAATCCCTATTGATTTACCTGTTTTTACAAGGAAATAAAATGTGAAAAAAATATTTCTACATCCCATAGCCTTTCCCAACCATTTAAATTTTTCTCTTACAGGGCTAACACTTCCGAAAAACCAATACAACGCCCACTCGGACCAATATATTAAGCTAAACGAACCTTTCACTGGGTACTTATCCGTACGAAAATCCCTATAGATTTACCTGTTTTTACAAGGAAATAAAATGTGAAAAAAATATTTCTACATCCCATGGCCTTTCGCAACCATTTAAATTTTTCTCTTACAGGGCTAACACTTCCGAAAAACCAATACAACGCCCACCCGGAACAATATATAAAGCTAAACGAACCGTTCACTGGGTACTTATCCGTACGAAAATCCCTATTGATTTACCTTTTTTTACAAGGAAATAAAATGTGAAAAAAATATTTCTACATCCCATGGCCTTTCCCAACGATTTAAATTTTTCTCTTACAGGGCTAACACTTCCGAAAAACCAATACAACGCCCACCCGGAACAATATATAAAGCTAAACGAACCGTTCACTGGGTACTTATCGGTACGAAAATCCCTATTGATTTACCTGTTTTTACAAGGAAATAAAATGTGAAAAAAATATTTCTACATCCCATAGCCTTTCCCAACCATTTAAATTTTTCTCTTACAGGGCTAACACTTCCGAAAAACCAATACAACGCCCACTCGGACCAATATATTAAGCTAAACGAACCTTTCACTGGGTACTTATCCGTACGAAAATCCCTATAGATTTACCTGTTTTTACAAGGAAATAAAATGTGAAAAAAATATTTCTACATCCCATGGCCTTTCGCAACCATTTAAATTTTTCTCTTACAGGGCTAACACTTCCGAAAAACCAATACAACGCCCACCCGGAACAATATATAAAGCTAAACGAACCGTTCACTGGGTACTTATCCGTACGAAAATCCCTATTGATTTACCTTTTTTTACAAGGAAATAAAATGTGAAAAAAATATTTCTACATCCCATGGCCTTTCCCAACGATTTAAATTTTTTTCTTACAGGTCTAACACTTCCGAAAAACCAGTACAACGCCCACCCGGAACAATATATAAAGCTAAACGAACCGTTCACTGGGTACTTATCCGTACGAAAATCCCTATTGATTTACCTTTTTTTACAAGGAAATAAAATGTGAAAAAAATATTTCTACATCCCATGGCCTTTCCCAACCATTTAAATTTTTCTCTTACAGGTCTATCACTTCCGAAAAACCAATACAACGCCCACCCGGAACAATATATAAAGCTAAACGAACCGTTCACTGAGTACTTATCCGTACGAAAATCCCTATTGATTTACCTGTTTTTACAAGGAAATAAAATGTGAAAAAAATATTTCTACATCCCATGGCCTTTCCCAACCATTTGAATTTTTCTCTTACAGGGCTAACACTTCCGAAAAACCAATACAACGCCCACCCGGAACAATATATAAAGCTAAACGAACCGTTCACTGGGTACTTAAATGTACGAAAATCCCTATTGATTTACCTGTTTTTACAAGGAAATAAAATGTGAAAACAATATTTCTACATACCATGGCCTTTCCCAACCGTTTAAATTTTTCTCTTACAGGGCTAACACTTCCAAAAACCAATACAACGCCCACCCGGAACAATATATAAAGCTAAACGAACCGTTCACTGGGTACTTATCCGTACGAAAATCCCTATTGATTTACCTGTTTTTACAAGGAAATAAAATGTGAAAAAAATATTTCTACATCCCATGGCCTTTCCCAACCATTTACATTTTTCTGTTACAAATCTAACACTTCCGAAAAATCAATACAACGCCCACCCGGAACAATATATAAAGCTAAACGAACCGTTCACTGGGTACTTATCCGTACGAAAATCCCTATTGATTTACCTGTTTTTACAAGGAAATAAAATGTGAAAACAATATTTCTACATCCCATGGCCTTTCCCAACCATTTAAATTTTTCTCTTACAGGGCTAACACTTCCGAAAAACCAATACAACGTCCACCCGGAACAATATATAAAGCTAAACGAACCGTTCACTGGGTACTTATCCGTACGAAAATCCCTATTGATTTACCTGTTTTTACAAGGAAATAAAATGTGAAAAAAATATTTCTACATCCCATGGCCTTTCCCAACCATTTACATTTTTCTGTTACAAATCTAACACTTCCGAAAAATCAATACAACGCCCACCCGGAACAATATATAAAGCTAAACGAACCGTTCACTGGGTACTTATCCGTACGAAAATCCCTATTGATTTACCTGTTTTTACAAGGAAATAAAATGTGAAAAAAATATTTCTACATCCCATGGCCTTTCCCAACGATTTAAATTTTTTTCTTACAGGTCTAACACTTCCGAAAAACCAGTACAACGCCCACCCGGAACAATATATAAAGCTAAACGAACCGTTCACTGGGTACTTATCCGTACGAATATCCCTATTGATTTACCTTTTTTTACAAGGAAATAAAATGTGAAAAAAATATTTCTACATCCCATGGCCTTTCCCAACCATTTGAATTTTTCTCTTACAGGGCTAACACTTCTGAAAAACCAATACAACGCCCACCCGGAACAATATATAAAGCTAAACGAACCGTTTACTGGGTACTTAAATGTACGAAAATCCCTATTGATTTACCTGTTTTTACAAGGAAATAAAATGTGAAAACAATATTTCTACATCCCATGGCCTTTCCCAACCATTTAAATTTTTCTCTTACAGGGCTAACACTTCCGAAAAACCAATACAACGCCCACCCGGAACAATATATAAAGCTAAACGAACCGTTCACTGGGTACTTATCCGTACGAAAATCCCTATTGATTTACCTGTTTTTACAAGGAAATAAAATGTGAAAAAAATATTTCTACATCCCATAGCCTTTCCCAACCATTTAAATTTTTCTCTTACAGGGCTAACACTTCCGAAAAACCAATACAACGCCCACTCGGACCAATATATTAAGCTAAACGAACCGTTCACTGGGTACTTATCCGTACGAAAATCCCTATAGATTTACCTGTTTTTACAAGGAAATAAAATGTGAAAAAAATATTTCTACATCCCATGGCCTTTCCCAACCATTTAAATTTTTCTCTTACAGGGCTAACACTTCCGAAAAACCAATACAACGCCCACCCGGAACAATATATAAAGCTAAACGAACCGTTCACTGGGTACTTATCGGTACGAAAATCCCTATTGATTTACCTGTTTTTACAAGGAAATAAAATGTGAAAAAAATATTTCTACATCCCATAGCCTTTCCCAACCATTTAAATTTTTCTCTTACAGGGCTAACACTTCCGAAAAACCAATACAACGCCCACTCGGACCAATATATTAAGCTAAACGAACCTTTCACTGGGTACTTATCCGTACGAAAATCCCTATAGATTTACCTGTTTTTACAAGGAAATAAAATGTGAAAAAAATATTTCTACATCCCATGGCCTTTCGCAACCATTTAAATTTTTCTCTTACAGGGCTAACACTTCCGAAAAACCAATACAACGCCCACCCGGAACAATATATAAAGCTAAACGAACCGTTCACTGGGTACTTATCCGTACGAAAATCCCTATTGATTTACCTTTTTTTACAAGGAAATAAAATGTGAAAAAAATATTTCTACATCCCATGGCCTTTCCCAACGATTTAAATTTTTCTCTTACAGGGCTAACACTTCCGAAAAACCAATACAACGCCCACCCGGAACAATATATAAAGCTAAACGAACCGTTCACTGGGTACTTATCGGTACGAAAATCCCTATTGATTTACCTGTTTTTACAAGGAAATAAAATGTGAAAAAAATATTTCTACATCCCATAGCCTTTCCCAACCATTTAAATTTTTCTCTTACAGGGCTAACACTTCCGAAAAACCAATACAACGCCCACTCGGACCAATATATTAAGCTAAACGAACCTTTCACTGGGTACTTATCCGTACGAAAATCCCTATAGATTTACCTGTTTTTACAAGGAAATAAAATGTGAAAAAAATATTTCTACATCCCATGGCCTTTCGCAACCATTTAAATTTTTCTCTTACAGGGCTAACACTTCTGAAAAACCAATACAACGCCCACCCGGAACAATATATAAAGCTAAACGAACCGTTCACTGGGTACTTATCCGTACGAAAATCCCTATTGATTTACCTTTTTTTACAAGGAAATAAAATGTGAAAAAAATATTTCTACATCCCATGGCCTTTCCCAACGATTTAAATTTTTTTCTTACAGGTCTAACACTTCCGAAAAACCAGTACAACGCCCACCCTGAACAATATATAAAGCTAAACGAACCGTTCACTGGGTACTTATCCGTACGAAAATCCCTATTGATTTACCTTTTTTTACAAGGAAATAAAATGTGAAAAAAATATTTCTACATCCCATGGCCTTTCCCAACCATTTAAATTTTTCTCTTACAGGTCTATCACTTCCGAAAAACCAATACAACGCCCACCCGGAACAATATATAAAGCTAAACGAACCGTTCACTGAGTACTTATCCGTACGAAAATCCCTATTGATTTACCTGTTTTTACAAGGAAATAAAATGTGAAAAAAATATTTCTACATCCCATGGCCTTTCCCAACCATTTGAATTTTTCTCTTACAGGGCTAACACTTCCGAAAAACCAATACAACGCCCACCCGGAACAATATATAAAGCTAAACGAACCGTTCACTGGGTACTTAAATGTACGAAAATCCCTATTGATTTACCTGTTTTTACAAGGAAATAAAATGTGAAAACAATATTTCTACATACCATGGCCTTTCCCAACCGTTTAAATTTTTCTCTTACAGGGCTAACACTTCCAAAAACCAATACAACGCCCACCCGGAACAATATATAAAGCTAAACGAACCGTTCACTGGGTACTTATCCGTACGAAAATCCCTATTGATTTACCTGTTTTTACAAGGAAATAAAATGTGAAAAAAATATTTCTACATCCCATGGCCTTTCCCAACCATTTACATTTTTCTGTTACAAATCTAACACTTCCGAAAAATCAATACAACGCCCACCCGGAACAATATATAAAGCTAAACGAACCGTTCACTGGGTACTTATCCGTACGAAAATCCCTATTGATTTACCTGTTTTTACAAGGAAATAAAATGTGAAAACAATATTTCTACATCCCATGGCCTTTCCCAACCATTTGAATTTTTCTCTTACAGGTCTAACACTTCCGAAAAACAGATACAACGCCCACCCGGAACAATATATAAAGCTAAACAAACCGTTCACTGGGTACTTAAATGTACGAAAATCCCTATTGATTTACCTGTTTTTACAAGGAAATAAAATGTGAAAAAAATATTTCTACATCCCATGGCCTTTCCCAACCATTTACATTTTTCTGTTACAAATCTAACACTTCCGAAAAATCAATACAACGCCCACCCGGAACAATATATAAAGCTAAACGAACCGTTCACTGGGTACTTATCCGTACGAAAATCCCTATTGATTTACCTGTTTTTACAAGGAAATAAAATGTGAAAAAAATATTTCTACATCCCATGGCCTTTCCCAACGATTTAAATTTTTTTCTTACAGGTCTAACACTTCCGAAAAACCAGTACAACGCCCACCCGGAACAATATATAAAGCTAAACGTACCGTTCACTGGGTACTTATCCGTACGAATATCCCTATTGATTTACCTTTTTTTACAAGGAAATAAAATGTGAAAAAAATATTTCTACATCCCATGGCCTTTCCCAACCATTTGAATTTTTCTCTTACAGGGCTAACACTTCTGAAAAACCAATACAACGCCCACCCGGAACAATATATAAAGCTAAACGAACCGTTTACTGGGTACTTAAATGTACGAAAATCCCTATTGATTTACCTGTTTTTACAAGGAAATAAAATGTGAAAAAAATATTTCTACATCCCATGGCCTTTCCCAACCATTTACATTTTTCTGTTACAAATCTAACACTTCCGAAAAATCAATACAACGCCCACCCGGAACAATATATAAAGCTAAACGAACCGTTCACTGGGTACTTATCCGTACGAAAATCCCTATTGATTTACCTGTTTTTACAAGGAAATAAAATGTGAAAAAAATATTTCTACATCCCATAGCCTTTCCCAACCATTTAAATTTTTCTCTTACAGGGCTAACACTTCCGAAAAACCAATACAACGCCCACTCGGACCAATATATTAAGCTAAACGAACCGTTCACTGGGTACTTATCCGTACGAAAATCCCTATAGATTTACCTGTTTTTACAAGGAAATAAAATGTGAAAAAAATATTTCTACATCCCAAGACCTTTCCCAACCATTTAAATTTTTCTCTTACAGGGCTAACACTTCCGAAAAACCAATACAACGCCCACCCGGAACAATATATAAAGCTAAACGAACCGTTCACTGGGTACTTATCGGTACGAAAATCCCTATTGATTTACCTGTTTTTACAAGGAAATAAAATGTGAAAAAAATATTTCTACATCCCATAGCCTTTCCCAACCATTTAAATTTTTCTCTTACAGGGCTAACACTTCCGAAAAACCAATACAACGCCCACTCGGACCAATATATTAAGCTAAACGAACCTTTCACTGGGTACTTATCCGTACGAAAATCCCTATAGATTTACCTGTTTTTACAAGGAAATAAAATGTGAAAAAAATATTTCTACATCCCATGGCCTTTCGCAACCATTTAAATTTTTCTCTTACAGGGCTAACACTTCCGAAAAACCAATACAACGCCCACCCGGAACAATATATAAAGCTAAACGAACCGTTCACTGGGTACTTATCCGTACGAATATCCCTATTGATTTACCTTTTTTTACAAGGAAATAAAATGTGAAAAAAATATTTCTACATCCCATGGCCTTTCCCAACCATTTGAATTTTTCTCTTACAGGGCTAACACTTCTGAAAAACCAATACAACGCCCACCCGGAACAATATATAAAGCTAAACGAACCGTTTACTGGGTACTTAAATGTACGAAAATCCCTATTGATTTACCTGTTTTTACAAGGAAATAAAATGTGAAAAAAATATTTCTACATCCCATGGCCTTTCCCAACCATTTACATTTTTCTGTTACAAATCTAACACTTCCGAAAAATCAATACAACGCCCACCCGGAACAATATATAAAGCTAAACGAACCGTTCACTGGGTACTTATCCGTACGAAAATCCCTATTGATTTACCTGTTTTTACAAGGAAATAAAATGTGAAAAAAATATTTCTACATCCCATAGCCTTTCCCAACCATTTAAATTTTTCTCTTACAGGGCTAACACTTCCGAAAAACCAATACAACGCCCACTCGGACCAATATATTAAGCTAAACGAACCGTTCACTGGGTACTTATCCGTACGAAAATCCCTATAGATTTACCTGTTTTTACAAGGAAATAAAATGTGAAAAAAATATTTCTACATCCCAAGACCTTTCCCAACCATTTAAATTTTTCTCTTACAGGGCTAACACTTCCGAAAAACCCATACAACGCCCACCCGGAACAATATATAAAGCTAAACGAACCGTTCACTGGGTACTTATCGGTACGAAAATCCCTATTGATTTACCTGTTTTTACAAGGAAATAAAATGTGAAAAAAATATTTCTACATCCCATAGCCTTTCCCAACCATTTAAATTTTTCTCTTACAGGGCTAACACTTCCGAAAAACCAATACAACGCCCACTCGGACCAATATATTAAGCTAAACGAACGTTTCACTGGGTACTTATCCGTACGAAAATCCCTATAGATTTATCTGTTTTTACAAGGAAATAAAATGTGAAAAAATATTTCTACATCCCATGGCCTTTCGCAACCATTTAAATTTTTCTCTTACAGGGCTAACACTTCCCAAAAACCAATACAACGCCCACCCGGAACAATATATAAAGCTAAACGAACCGTTCACTGGGTACTTATCCGTACGAAAATCCCTATTGATTTACCTGTTTTTACAAGGAAATAAAATGTGAAAAAAATATTTCTACATCCCATGGCCTTTCCCAACGATTTAAATTTTTTTCTTACAGGTCTAACACTTCCGAAAAACCAGTACAACGCCCACCCGGAACAATATATAAAGCTAAACGAACCGTTCACTGGGTACTTATCCGTACGAATATCCCTATTGATTTACCTTTTTTTACAAGGAAATAAAATGTGAAAAAAATATTTCTACATCCCATGGCCTTTCCCAACCATTTGAATTTTTCTCTTACAGGGCTAACACTTCTGAAAAACCAATACAACGCCCACCCGGAACAATATATAAAGCTAAACGAACCGTTTACTGGGTACTAAAATGTACGAAAATCCCTATTGATTTACCTGTTTTTACAAGGAAATAAAATGTGAAAACAATATTTCTACATCCCATGGCCTTTCCCAACCATTTAAATTTTTCTCTTACAGGGCTAACACTTCCGAAAAACCAATACAACGCCCACCCTGAACAATATATAAAGCTAAACGAACCGTTCACTGGGTACTTATCCGTACGAAAATCCCTATTGATTTACCTGTTTTTACAAGGAAATAAAATGTGAAAAAAATATTTCTACATCCCATGGCCTTTCCCAACCATTTAAATTTTGCTGTTACAAGTCTAACACTTCCGAAAAATCAATACAACGCCCACCCGGAACAATATATAAAGCTAAACGAACCGTTCACTGGGTACTTATCCGTACGAAAATCCCTATTGATTTACCTGTTTTTACAAGGAAATAAAATGTGAAAAAAATATTTATACATCCCATAGCCTTTCCCAACCATTTAAATTTTTCTCTTACAGGGCTAACACTTCCGAAAAACCAATACAACGCCCACTCGGACCAATATATTAAGCTAAACGAACCGTTCACTGGGTACTTATCCGTACGAAAATCCCTATAGATTTACCTGTTTTTACAAGGAAATAAAATGTGAAAAAAATATTTCTACATCCCATGGCCTTTCCCAACCATTTAAATTTTTCTCTTACAGGGCTAACACTTCCGAAAAACCAATACAACGCCCACCCGGAACAATATATAAAGCTAAACGAACCGTTCACTGGGTACTTATCGGTACGAAAATCCCTATTGATTTACCTGTTTTTACAAGGAAATAAAATGTGAAAAAAATATTTCTACATCCCAAAGCTTTTCCCAACCATTTAAATTTTTCTCTTACAGGGCTAACACTTCCGAAAAACCAATACAACGCCCACTCGGACCAATATATTAAGCTAAACGAACCTTTCACTGGGTACTTATCCGTACGAAAATCCCTATAGATTTACCTGTTTTTACAAGGAAATAAAATGTGAAAAAAATATTTCTACATCCCATGGCCTTTCGCAACCATTTAAATTTTTCTCTTACAGGGCTAACACTTCCGAAAAACCAATACAACGCCCACCCGGAACAATATATAAAGCTAAACGAACCGTTCACTGGGTACTTATCCGTACGAAAATCCCTATTGATTTACCTGTTTTTACAAGGAAATAAAATGTGAAAAAAATATTTCTACATCCCATGGCCTTTCCCAACGATTTAAATTTTTTTCTTACAGGTCTAACACTTCCGAAAAACCAGTACAACGCCCACCCGGAACAATATATAAAGCTAAACGAACCGTTCACTGGGTACTTATCCGTACGAAAATCCCTATTGATTTACCTGTTTTTACAAGGAAATAAAATGTGAAAAAAATATTTCTACATCCCATGGCCTTTCCCAACGATTTAAATTTTTTTCTTACAGGGCTAACACTTCCGAAAAACCAATACAACGCCCACCCGGAACAATATATAAAGCTAAACGAACCGTTCACTGGGTACTTATCCGTACGAAAATCCCTATTGATTTACCTGTTTTTACAAGGAAATAAAATGTGAAAAAAATATTTCTACATCCCATGGCCTTTCCCAACGATTTAAATTTTTCTCTTACAGGTCTAACACTTCCGCAAAACCAGTACAACGCCCACCCGGAACAATATATAAAGCTAAACGAACCGTTCACTGGGTACTTATCCGTACGAAAATCCCTATTGATTTACCTTTTTTTACAAGGAAATAAAATGTGAAAAAAATATTTCTACATTCCATGGCCTTTCCCAACCATTTAAATTTTTCTCTTACAGGTCTATCACTTCTGAAAAACCAATACAACGCCCACCCGGAACAATATATAAAGCTAAACGAACCGTTCACTGGGTACTTATATGTACGATAATCCCTATTGATTTAATTGTTTTTACAAGGAAATAAGATGTGAAAACATTATTTCTACATCCCATGGCCTTTCCCAACCATTTAAATTTTTCTCTTACAGGTCTAACACTTCAGAAAAACCAATACAACGCCCATCCGGAACAATATATAAAGCTAAACGAACCGTTCACTGGGTACTTATCCGTACGAAAATCCCTATTGATTTACCTGTTTTTACAAGGAAATAAAATGTGAAAAAAATATTTCTACATCCCATGGCCTTTCCCAACAATGTAAATTTTTCTCTTACAGGTCTAACACTTCCGAAAAACCAATACAACGCCCACCCAGATCAATATATAAAGCTAAACGAACCGTTCACTGGGTACTTATCCGTATGAAAATCCCTATTGATTTACCTGTTTTTACAAGGAAATAAAATGTGAAAAAAATATTTCTACATCCCATGGCCTTTCCCAACCATTTGAATTTTTCTCTTACAGGTCTAACACTTCCGAAAAACAGATACAACGCCCACCTGGAACAATATATAAAGCTAAACGAACCGTTCACTGGGTACTTAAATGTACGAAAATCCCTATTGATTTACCTGTTTTTACAAGGAAATAAAATGTGAAAAAAATATTTCTACATCCCATGGCCTTTCGCAACCATTTAAATTTTTCTCTTACAGGGCTAACACTTCCGAAAAACCAGTACAACGCCCACCCGGAACAATATATAAAGCTAAACGAACCGTTCACTGGGTACTTATCCGTACGAAAATCCCTATTGGTTTACCTTTTTTTACAAGGAAATAAAATGTGAAAAAAATATTTCTACATCCCATGGCCTTTCCCAACCATTTATATTTTTCTCTTACAGGTCTATCGATTCCGAAAAACCAATACAACGCCCACCCGGAACAATATATAAAGCTAAACGAACCGTTCACTGGGTACTTATATGTACGAAAATCCCTATTGATTTAATTGTTTTTACAAGGAAATAAGATGTGAAATCATTATTTCTACATCCCATGGCCTTTCCCAACCATTTAAATTTTTCTCTTACAAGTCTAACACTTCCGAAAAACCAATACAACGCCCACCCGGAACAATATATAAAGCTAAACGAACCGTTCACTGGGTACTTATCCGTACGAAAATCCCTATTGATTTACCTGTTTTTACAAGGAAATAAAATGTGAAAAAAATATTTCTACATCCCATGGCCTTTCCCCACCGTTTGAATTTTTCTCTTACAGGTCTAACACTTCCGAAAAATCAATACAACGCCCACCCGGAACAATATATAAAGCTAAACGAACCGTTCACTGGGTACTTATCCGTACGAAAATCCCTATAGATTTACCTGTTTTTACAAGGAAATAAAATGTGAAAAAAATATTTCTACATCCCATGGCCTTTCCCAACCATTTGAATTTTTCTCTTACAGGTCTAACACTTCTGAAAAACCAATACAACGCCCACCCGGAACAATATATAAAGCTAAACGAACCGTTCACTGGGTACTTATCCGTACGAAAATCCCTATTGATTTACCTGTTTTTACAAGGAAATAAAATGTGAAAAAAATATTTCTACATCCGATGGCCTTTCCCAACCATTTAAATTTTTCTCTTACAGGGCTAACACTTCCGAAAAACCAATACAACGCCCACCCGGAACAATATATAAAGCTAAACGAACCGTTCACTGGGTAGTTATCCGTACGAAAATCCCTATTGATTTACCTGTTTTTACAAGGAAATAAAATGTGAAAAAAATATTTCTACATCCCATGACCTTTCCCAACCATTTAAATTTTTCTCTTACAGGTCTATCACTTCCGAAAAACCAATACAACGCCCACCCGGAACAATATATAAAGCTAAACGAACCGTTCACTGGGTACTTATATGTACGAAAATCCCTATTGATTTAATTGTTTTTACAAGGAAATAAGATGTGAAAACATTATTTCTACATCCCATGGCCTTTCCCAACCATTTAAATTTTTCTTTTACAAGTCTAACACTTCCGAAAAACCAATACAACGCCCACCCGGAACAATATATAAAGCTAAACGAACCGTTCACTGGGTACTTATCCGTATGAAAATCCCTATTGATTTACCTGTTTTTACAAGGAAATAAAATGTGAAAAAAATATTTCTACATCCCATGGCCTTTCCCAACCGTTTGAATTTTTCTCTTACAGGTCTAACACTTCCGAAAAATCAATACAACGCCCACCCGGAACAATATATAAAGCTAAACGAACCGTTCACTGGGTACTTATCCGTACGAAAATCCCTATAGATTTACCTGTTTTTACAAGGAAATAAAATGTGAAAAAAATATTTCTACATCCCATGGCCTTTCCCAACCATTTAAATTTTTCTCTTACAGGGCTAACACTTCCGAAAAACCAATACAACGCCCACCCGGAACAATATATAAAGCTAAACGAACCGTTCACTGGGTACTTATCCGTACGAAAATCCCTATTGATTTACCTGTTTTTACAAGGAAATAAAATGTGAAAAAAATATTTCTACATCCCATGGCCTTTCCCAACGATTTAAATTTTTTTCTTACAGGTCTAATACTTCCGAAAAACCAGTACAACGCCCACCCGGAACAATATATAAAGCTAAACGAACCGTTCACTGGGTACTTATCCGTACGAAAATCCCTATTGATTTACCTGTTTTTACAAGGAAATAAAATGTGAAAAAAATATTTCTACATCCCATGGCCTTTCCCAACGATTTAAATTTTTTTCTTACAGGTCTAATACTTCCGAAAAACCAGTACAACGCCCACCCGGAACAATATATAAAGCTAAACGAACCGTTCACTGGGTACTTATCCGTACGAAAATCCCTATTGATTTACCTTTTTTTACAAGGAAATAAAATGTGAAAAAAATATTTCTACATCCCATGGCCTTTCCCAACCATTTAAATTTTTCTCTTACAGGTCTATCACTTCTGAAAAACCAATACAACGCCCACCCGGAACAATATATAAAGCTAAACGAACCGTTCACTGGGTACTTATCCGTACGAAAATCCCTATTGATTTAATTGTTTTTACAAGGAAATAAGATGAGAAAACATTATTTCTACATCCCATGGCCTTTCCCAACCATTTAAATTTTTCTCTTACAAGTCTAACACTTCCGAAAAACCGATACAACGCCCACCCGGAACAATATATAAAGCTAAACGAACCGTTCACTGGGTACTTATCCGTACGAAAATCCCTATTGATTTACCTGTTTTTACAAGGAAATAAAATGTGAAAAAAATATTTCTACATCCCATGGCCTTTCCCAACCATTTAAATTTTTCTCTTACAGGGCTAACACTTCCGAAAAACCAATACAACGCCCACTCGGAGCAATATATTAAGCTAAACGAACCGTTCACTGGGTACTTATCCGTACGAAAATCCCTATAGATTTACCTGTTTTTACAAGGAAATAAAATGTGAAAAAAATATTTCTACATCCCATGGCCTTTCCCAACCATTTAAATTTTTCTCTTACAGGGCTAACACTTCCGAAAAACCAATACAACGCCCACCTGGAACAATATATAAAGCTAAACGAACCGTTCACTGGGTAGTTATCCGTACGAAAATCCCTATTGATTTACCTGTTTTTACAAGGAAATAAAATGTGAAAAAAATATTTCTACATCCCATGGCCTTTCCCAACGATTTAAATTTTTTTCTTACAGGTCTAACACTTCCGAAAAACCAGTACAACGCCCACCCGGAACAATATATAAAGCTAAACGAACCGTTCTCTGGGTACTTATCCGTACGAAAATCCCTATTGATTTACCTTTTTTTACAAGGAAATAATATGTGAAAACATTATTTCTACATCCCATGGCCTTTCCCAACCATTTAAATTTTTCTTTTACAAGTCTAACATTTCCGAAAAACCAATACAACGCCCACCCGGAACAATATATAAAGCTAAACGAACCGTTCACTGGGTACTTATCCGTACGAAAATCCCTATTGATTTACCTGTTTTTACAAGGAAATAAAATGTGAAAACATTATTTCTACATCCCATGGCCTTTCCCAACCATTTAAATTTTTCTTTTACAAGTCTAACACTTCTGAAAAACCAATACAACGCCTACCCGGAACAATATATAAAGCTAAACGAACCGTACACTGGGTACTTATCCGTACGAAAATCCCTATTGATTTACCTGTTTTTACAAGGAAATAAAATGTGAAAAAAATATTTCTACATCCCATGGCCTTTCCCAACCATTTAAATTTTTCTCTTACAGGGCTAACACTTCCGAAAAACCAATACAATGCCCACCCGGAACAATATATAAAGCTAAACGAACCGTTCACTGGGTACTTATATGTACGAAAATCCCTATTGATTTAATTGTTTTTACAAGGAAATAAGATGTGACAACATTATTTCTACATCCCATGGCCTTTCCCAACCATTTAAATTTTTCTCTTACAGGTCTAACACTTCCGAAAAACCAATACAACGCCCACCCGGAACAATATATAAAGCTAAACGAACCGTTCACTGGGTACTTATCCGTACGAAAATCCCTATTGATTTACCTGTTTTTACAAGGAAATAAAATGTGAAAAAAATATTTCTACATCCCATGGCCTTTCCCAACCATTTAAATTTTTCTCTTACAGATCTAACACTTCCGAAAAACCAATACAACGCCCACCCGGATCAATATATAAAGCTAAACGAACCGTTCACTGGGTACTTATCCGTACGAAAATCCCTATTGATTTACCTGTTTTTACAAGGAAATAAAATGTGAAAAAAATATTTCTACATCCCATGGCCTTTCCCAACCATTTGAATTTTTCTCTTACAGGTCTAACACTTCTGAAAAACCAATACAACGCCCACCCGGAACAATATATAAAGCTAAACGAACCGTTCACTGGGTACTTATCCGTACGAAAATCCCTATTGATTTACCTGTTTTTACAAGGAAATAAAATGTGAAAAAAATATTTCTACATCCGATGGCCTTTCCCAACCATTTAAATTTTTCTCTTACAGGGCTAACACTTCCGAAAAACCAATACAACGCCCACCCGGAACAATATATAAAGCTAAACGAACCGTTCACTGGGTAGTTATCCGTACGAAAATCCCTATTGATTTACCTGTTTTTACAAGGAAATAAAATGTGAAAAAAATATTTCTACATCCCATGACCTTTCCCAACCATTTAAATTTTTCTCTTACAGGTCTATCACTTCCGAAAAACCAATACAACGCCCACCCGGAACAATATATAAAGCTAAACGAACCGTTCACTGGGTACTTATATGTACGAAAATCCCTATTGATTTAATTGTTTTTACAAGGAAATAAGATGTGAAAACATTATTTCTACATCCCATGGCCTTTCCCAACCATTTAAATTTTTCTTTTACAAGTCTAACACTTCCGAAAAACCAATACAACGCCCACCCGGAACAATATATAAAGCTAAACGAACCGTTCACTGGGTACTTATCCGTATGAAAATCCCTATTGATTTACCTGTTTTTACAAGGAAATAAAATGTGAAAAAAATATTTCTACATCCCATGGCCTTTCCCAACCGTTTGAATTTTTCTCTTACAGGTCTAACACTTCCGAAAAATCAATACAACGCCCACCCGGAACAATATATAAAGCTAAACGAACCGTTCACTGGGTACTTATCCGTACGAAAATCCCTATAGATTTACCTGTTTTTACAAGGAAATAAAATGTGAAAAAAATATTTCTACATCCCATGGCCTTTCCCAACCATTTAAATTTTTCTCTTACAGGGCTAACACTTCCGAAAAACCAATACAACGCCCACCCGGAACAATATATAAAGCTAAACGAACCGTTCACTGGGTACTTATCCGTACGAAAATCCCTATTGATTTACCTGTTTTTACAAGGAAATAAAATGTGAAAAAAATATTTCTACATCCCATGGCCTTTCCCAACGATTTAAATTTTTTTCTTACAGGTCTAATACTTCCGAAAAACCAGTACAACGCCCACCCGGAACAATATATAAAGCTAAACGAACCGTTCACTGGGTACTTATCCGTACGAAAATCCCTATTGATTTACCTTTTTTTACAAGGAAATAAAATGTGAAAAAAATATTTCTACATCCCATGGCCTTTCCCAACCATTTAAATTTTTCTCTTACAGGTCTATCACTTCTGAAAAACCAATACAACGCCCACCCGGAACAATATATAAAGCTAAACGAACCGTTCACTGGGTACTTATATGTACGAAAATCCCTATTGATTTAATTGTTTTTACAAGGAAATAAGATGTGAAAACATTATTTCTACATCCCATGGCCTTTCCCAACCATTTAAATTTTTCTTTTACAAGTCTAACACTTCCGAAAAACCAATACAACGCCCACCCGGAACAATATATAAAGCTAAACGAACCGTTCACTGGGTACTTATCCGTATGAAAATCCCTATTGATTTACCTGTTTTTACAAGGAAATAAAATGTGAAAAAAATATTTCTACATCCCATGGCCTTTCCCAACCATTTGAATTTTTCTCTTACAGGTCTAACACTTCCGAAAAATCAATACAACGACCACCTGGAACAATATATAAAGCTAAACGAACCGTTCACTGGGTACTTATCCGTATGAAAATCCCTATAGATTTACCTGTTTTTACAAGGAAATAAAATGTGAAAAAAATATTTCTACATCCCATGGCCTTTCCCAACCATTTAAATTTTTCTCTTACAGGGCTAACACTTCCGAAAAACCAATACAACGCCCACTCGGACCAATATAATAAGCTAAACGAACCGTTCACTGGGTACTTATCCGTATGAAAATCCCTATAGATTTACCTGTTTTTACAAGGAAATAAAATGTGAAAAAAATATTTCTACATCCCATGGTCTTTCCCAACCATTTAAATTTTTCTCTTACAGGGCTAACACTTCCGAAAAACCAATACAACGCCCACCCGGAACAATATATAAAGCTAAACGAACCGTTCACTGGGTACTTATCCGTACGAAAATCCCTATTGATTTACCTGTTTTTACAAGGAAATAAAATGTGAAAAAAATATTTCTACATCCCATGGCCTTTCCCAACGATTTAAATTTTTTTCTTACAGGTCTAATACTTCCGAAAAACCAGTACAACGCCCACCCGGAACAATATATAAAGCTAAACGAACCGTTCACTGGGTACTTATCCGTACGAAAATCCCTATTGATTTACCTTTTTTTACAAGGAAATAAAATGTGAAAAAAATATTTCTACATCCCATGGCCTTTCCCAACCATTTAAATTTTTCTCTTACAGGTCTATCACTTCTGAAAAACCAATACAACGCCCACCCGGAACAATATATAAAGCTAAACGAACAGTTCACTGGGTACTTATCCGTACGAAAATCCCTATTGATTTAATTGTTTTTACAAGGAAATAAGATGAGAAAACATTATTTCTACATCCCATGGCCTTTCCCAACCATTTAAATTTTTCTCTTACAAGTCTAACACTTCCGAAAAACCGATACAACGCCCACCCGGAACAATATATAAAGCTAAACGAACCGTTCACTGGGTACTTATCCGTACGAAAATCCCTATTGATTTACCTGTTTTTACAAGGAAATAAAATGTGAAAAAAATATTTCTACATCCCATGGCCTTTCCCAACCATTTAAATTTTTCTCTTACAGGTTTAACACTTCCGAAAAACCAATACAACGCCCACCCGGATCAATATATAAAGCTAAACGAACCGTTCACTGGGTACTTATCCGTACGAAAATCCCTATTGATTTACCTATTTTTACAAGGAAATAAAATGTGAAAAAAATATTTCTACATCCCATGGCCTTTCCCAAAAATTTAAATTTTTCTCTTACAGGTCTATCACTTCTGAAAAACCAATACAACGCCCACCCGGAACAATATATAAAGCTAAACGAACCGTTCACTGGGTACTTATCCGTACGAAAATCCCTATTGATTTAATTGTTTTTACAAGGAAATAAGATGAGAAAACATTATTTCTACATCCCATGGCCTTTCCCAACCATTTAAATTTTTCTCTTACAAGTCTAACACTTCCGAAAAACCGATACAACGCCCACCCGGAACAATATATAAAGCTAAACGAACCGTTCACTGGGTACTTATCCGTACGAAAATCCCTATTGATTTACCTGTTTTTACAAGGAAATAAAATGTGAAAAAAATATTTCTACATCCCATGGCCTTTCCCAACCATTTAAATTTTTCTCTTACAGGTCTAACACTTCCGAAAAACCAATACAACGCCCACCCGGATCAATATATAAAGCTAAACGAACCGTTCACTGGGTACTTATCCGTACGAAAATCCCTATTGATTTACCTGTTTTTACAAGGAAATAAAATGTGAAAAAAATATTTCTACATCCCATGGCCTTTCCCAACCATTTAAATTTTTCTCTTACAAGTCTAACACTTCCGAAAAATCAATACAATGCCCATCCGGAACAATATATAAAGCTAAACGAACCGTTCACTGGGTACTTATACATACGAAAATCCCTATTGATTTACCTGTTTTTACAAGGAAATAAAATGTGAAAAAAATATTTCTACATCCCATGGCCTTTCCCAACCATTTAAATTTTTCTCTTACAGGGCTAACACTTCCGAAAAACCAATACAACGCCCACTCGGAGCAATATATTAAGCTAAACGAACCGTTCACTGGGTACTTATCCGTACGAAAATCCCTATAGATTTACCTGTTTTTACAAGGAAATAAAATGTGAAAAAAATATTTCTACATCCCATGGCCTTTCCCAACCATTTAAAATTTTCTCTTACAGGGCTAACACTTCCGAAAAACCAATACAACGCCCACCTGGAACAATATATAAAGCTAAACGAACCGTTCACTGGGTAGTTATCCGTACGAAAATCCCTATTGATTTACCTGTTTTTACAAGGAAATAAAATGTGAAAAAAATATTTCTACATCCCATGGCCTTTCCCAACGATTTAAATTTTTTTCTTACAGGTCTAACACTTCCGAAAAACCAGTACAACGCCCACCCGGAACAATATATAAAGCTAAACGAACCGTTCACTGCGTACTTATCCGTACGAAAATCCCTATTGATTTACCTTTTTTTACAAGGAAATAATATGTGAAAACATTATTTCTACATCCCATGGCCTTTCCCAACCATTTAAATTTTTCTTTTACAAGTCTAACACTTCCGAAAAACCAATACAACGCCCACCCGGAACAATATATAAAGCTAAACGAACCGTTCACTGGGTACTTATCCGTACGAAAATCCCTATTGATTTACCTGTTTTTACAAGGAAATAAAATGTGAAAACATTATTTCTACATCCCATGGCCTTTCCCAACCATTTAAATTTTTCTTTTACAAGTCTAACACTTCTGAAAAACCAATACAACGCCTACCCGGAACAATATATAAAGCTAAACGAACCGTTCACTGGGTACTTATCCGTACGAAAATCCCTATTGATTTACCTGTTTTTACAAGGAAATAAAATGTGAAAAAAAATATTTCTACATCCCATGGCCTTTCCCAACCATTTAAATTTTTCTTTTACAAGTCTAACACTTCCGAAAAACCAATACAACGCCCACCCGGAACAATATATAAAGCTAAACGAACCGTTCACTGGGTACTTATCCGTACGAAAATCCCTATTGATTTACCTGTTTTTACAAGGAAATAAAATGTGAAAACATTATTTCTACATCCCATGGCCATTCCCAACCATTTAAATTTTTCTTTTACAAGTCTAACACTTCTGAAAAACCAATACAACGCCCACCCGGAACAATATATAAAGCTAAACGAACCGTTCACTGGGTACTTATCCGTACGAAAATCCCTATTGATTTACCTGTTTTTACAAGGAAATAAAATGTGAAAAAAATATTTCTACATCCCATGGCCTTTCCCAACCATTTAAATTTTTCTCTTACAGATCTAACAATTCCGAAAAACCAATACAACGCCCACCCGGATCAATATATAAAGCTAAACGAACCGTTCACTGGGTACTTATCCGTACGAAAATCCCTATTGATTTACCTGTTTTTACAAGGAAATAAAATGTGAAAAAAATATTTCTTCATCCCATGGCCTTTCCCAACCATTTGAATTTTTCTCTTACAGGTCTAACACTTCTGAAAAACCAATACAACGCCCACCCGGAACAATATATAAAGCTAAACGAACCGTTCACTGGGTACTTATCCGTACGAAAATCCCTATTGATTTACCTGTTTTTACAAGGAAATAAAATGTGAAAAAAATATTTCTACATCCGATGGCCTTTCCCAACCATTTAAATTTTTCTCTTACAGGGCTAACACTTCCGAAAAACCAATACAACGCCCACCCGGAACAATATATAAAGCTAAACGAACCGTTCACTGGGTAGTTATCCGTACGAAAATCCCTATTGATTTACCTGTTTTTACAAGGAAATAAAATGTGAAAACATTATTTCTACATCCCATGGCCTTTCCCAACCATTTAAATTTTTCTTTTACAAGTCTAACACTTCCGAAAAACCAATACAACGCCCACCCGAAACAATACATAAAGCTAAACGAACCGTTCACTGGGTACTTATCCGTATGAAAATCCCTATTGATTTACCTGTTTTTACAAGGAAATAAAATGTGAAAAAAATATTTCTACATCCCATGGCCTTTCCCAACCGTTTGAATTTTTCTCTTACAGGTCTAACACTTCCGAAAAACCAATACAACGCCCACCCGGATCAATATATAAAGCTAAACGAACCGTTCACTGGGTACTTATCCGTACGAAAATCCCTATTGATTTACCTATTTTTACAAGGAAATAAAATGTGAAAAAAATATTTCTACATCCCATGGCCTTTCCCAAAAATTTAAATTTTTCTCTTACAGGTCTATCACTTCTGAAAAACCAATACAACGCCCACCCGGAACAATATATAAAGCTAAACGAACCGTTCACTGGGTACTTATCCGTACGAAAATCCCTATTGATTTAATTGTTTTTACAAGGAAATAAGATGAGAAAACATTATTTCTACATCCCATGGCCTTTCCCAACCATTTAAATTTTTCTCTTACAAGTCTAACACTTCCGAAAAACCGATACAACGCCCACCCGGAACAATATATAAAGCTAAACGAACCGTTCACTGGGTACTTATCCGTACGAAAATCCCTATTGATTTACCTGTTTTTACAAGGAAATAAAATGTGAAAAAAATATTTCTACATCCCATGGCCTTTCCCAACCATTTAAATTTTTCTCTTACAGGTCTAACACTTCCGAAAAACCAATACAACGCCCACCCGGATCAATATATAAAGCTAAACGAACCGTTCACTGGGTACTTATCCGTACGAAAATCCCTATTGATTTACCTGTTTTTACAAGGAAATAAAATGTGAAAAAAATATTTCTACATCCCATGGCCTTTCCCAACCATTTAAATTTTTCTCTTACAAGTCTAACACTTCCGAAAAATCAATACAATGCCCATCCGGAACAATATATAAAGCTAAACGAACCGTTCACTGGGTACTTATACATACGAAAATCCCTATTGATTTACCTGTTTTTACAAGGAAATAAAATGTGAAAAAAATATTTCTACATCCCATGGCCTTTCCCAACCATTTAAATTTTTCTCTTACAGGGCTAACACTTCCGAAAAACCAATACAACGCCCACTCGGAGCAATATATTAAGCTAAACGAACCGTTCACTGGGTACTTATCCGTACGAAAATCCCTATAGATTTACCTGTTTTTACAAGGAAATAAAATGTGAAAAAAATATTTCTACATCCCATGGCCTTTCCCAACCATTTAAAATTTTCTCTTACAGGGCTAACACTTCCGAAAAACCAATACAACGCCCACCTGGAACAATATATAAAGCTAAACGAACCGTTCACTGGGTAGTTATCCGTACGAAAATCCCTATTGATTTACCTGTTTTTACAAGGAAATAAAATGTGAAAAAAATATTTCTACATCCCATGGCCTTTCCCAACGATTTAAATTTTTTTCTTACAGGTCTAACACTTCCGAAAAACCAGTACAACACCCACCCGGAACAATATATAAAGCTAAACGAACCGTTCACTGCGTACTTATCCGTACGAAAATCCCTATTGATTTACCTTTTTTTACAAGGAAATAATATGTGAAAACATTATTTCTACATCCCATGGCCTTTCCCAACCATTTAAATTTTTCTTTTACAAGTCTAACACTTCCGAAAAACCAATACAACGCCCACCCGGAACAATATATAAAGCTAAACGAACCGTTCACTGGGTACTTATCCGTACGAAAATCCCTATTGATTTACCTGTTTTTACAAGGAAATAAAATGTGAAAACATTATTTCTACATCCCATGGCCTTTCCCAACCATTTAAATTTTTCTTTTACAAGTCTAACACTTCTGAAAAACCAATACAACGCCTACCCGGAACAATATATAAAGCTAAACGAACCGTTCACTGGGTACTTATCCGTACGAAAATCCCTATTGATTTACCTGTTTTTACAAGGAAATAAAATGTGAAAAAAAATATTTCTACATCCCATGGCCTTTCCCAACCATTTAAATTTTTCTTTTACAAGTCTAACACTTCCGAAAAACCAATACAACGCCCACCCGGAACAATATATAAAGCTAAACGAACCGTTCACTGGGTACTTATCCGTACGAAAATCCCTATTGATTTACCTGTTTTTACAAGGAAATAAAATGTGAAAACATTATTTCTAC
The DNA here is from genome assembly GCF_049243985.1 of Paroedura picta. Classification (NCBI taxonomy): domain Eukaryota; kingdom Metazoa; phylum Chordata; class Lepidosauria; order Squamata; family Gekkonidae; genus Paroedura; species Paroedura picta. The sequence continues at coordinate 25,485,456 of NC_135378.1, forward strand.
ATCCCATGGCCATTCCCAACCATTTAAATTTTTCTTTTACAAGTCTAACACTTCTGAAAAACCAATACAACGCCCACCCGGAACAATATATAAAGCTAAACGAACCGTTCACTGGGTACTTATCCGTACGAAAATCCCTATTGATTTACCTGTTTTTACAAGGAAATAAAATGTGAAAAAAATATTTCTACATCCCATGGCCTTTCCCAACCATTTAAATTTTTCTCTTACAGATCTAACAATTCCGAAAAACCAATACAACGCCCACCCGGATCAATATATAAAGCTAAACGAACCGTTCACTGGGTACTTATCCGTACGAAAATCCCTATTGATTTACCTGTTTTTACAAGGAAATAAAATGTGAAAAAAATATTTCTTCATCCCATGGCCTTTCCCAACCATTTGAATTTTTCTCTTACAGGTCTAACACTTCTGAAAAACCAATACAACGCCCACCCGGAACAATATATAAAGCTAAACGAACCGTTCACTGGGTACTTATCCGTACGAAAATCCCTATTGATTTACCTGTTTTTACAAGGAAATAAAATGTGAAAAAAATATTTCTACATCCGATGGCCTTTCCCAACCATTTAAATTTTTCTCTTACAGGGCTAACACTTCCGAAAAACCAATACAACGCCCACCCGGAACAATATATAAAGCTAAACGAACCGTTCACTGGGTAGTTATCCGTACGAAAATCCCTATTGATTTACCTGTTTTTACAAGGAAATAAAATGTGAAAACATTATTTCTACATCCCATGGCCTTTCCCAACCATTTAAATTTTTCTTTTACAAGTCTAACACTTCCGAAAAACCAATACAACGCCCACCCGAAACAATACATAAAGCTAAACGAACCGTTCACTGGGTACTTATCCGTATGAAAATCCCTATTGATTTACCTGTTTTTACAAGGAAATAAAATGTGAAAAAAATATTTCTACATCCCATGGCCTTTCCCAACCGTTTGAATTTTTCTCTTACAGGTCTAACACTTCCGAAAAATCAATACAACGCCCACCCGGAACAATATATAAAGCTAAACGAACCGTTCACTGCGTACTTATCCGTACGAAAATCCCTATAGATTTACCTGTTTTTACAAGGAAATAAAATGTGAAAAAAATATTTCTACATCCCATGGCCTTTCCCAACCATTTAAATTTTTCTCTTACAGGGCTAACACTTCCGAAAAACCAATACAACGCCCACTCGGACCAATATAATAAGCTAAACGAACCGTTCACTGGGTACTTATCCGTATGAAAATCCCTATAGATTTAACTGTTTTTACAAGGAAATAAAATGTGAAAAAAATATTTCTACATCCCATGGTCTTTCCCAACCATTTAAATTTTTCTCTTACAGGGCTAACACTTCCGAAAAACCAATACAACGCCCACCCGGAACAATATATAAAGCTAAACGAACCGTTCACTGGGTACTTATCCGTACGAAAATCCCTATTGATTTACCTTTTTTTACAAGGAAATAAAATGTGAAAAAAATATTTCTACATCCCATGGCCTTTCCCCACCATTTAAATTTTTCTCTTACAGGTCTATCACTTCTGAAAAACCAATACAACGCCCACCCGGAACAATATATAAAGCTAAACGAACCTTTCACTGGGTACTTATCCGTACGAAAATCCCTATTGATTTAATTGTTTTTACAAGGAAATAAGATGAGAAAACATTATTTCTACATCCCATGGCCTTTCCCAACCATTTAAATTTTTCTCTTACAAGTCTAACACTTCCGAAAAACCGATACAACGCCCACCCGGAACAATATATAAAGCTAAACGAACCGTTCACTGGGTACTTATCCGTACGAAAATCCCTATTGATTTACCTGTTTTTACAAGGAAATAAAATGTGAAAAAAATATTTCTACATCCCATGGCCTTTCCCAACCATTTAAATTTTTCTCTTACAGGTCTAACACTTCCGAAAAACCAATACAACGCCCACCCGGATCAATATATAAAGCTAAACGAACCGTTCACTGGGTACTTATCCGTACGAAAATCCCTATTGATTTACCTGTTTTTACAAGGAAATAAAATGTGAAAAAAATATTTCTACATCCCATGGCCTTTCCCAACCATTTAAATTTTTCTCTTACAAGTCTAACACTTCCGAAAAATCAATACAACGCCCATCCGGAACAATATATAAAGCTAAACGAACCGTTCACTGGGTACTTATACATACGAAAATCCCTATTGATTTACCTGTTTTTACAAGGAAATAAAATGTGAAAAAAATATTTCTACATCCCATGGCCTTTCCCAACCATTTAAATTTTTCTCTTACAGGGCTAACACTTCCGAAAAACCAATACAACGCCCACTCGGAGCAATATATAAAGCTAAACGAACCGTTCACTGGGTAGTTATCCGTACGAAAATCCCTATTGATTTACCTGTTTTTACAAGGAAATAAAATGTGAAAAAAATATTTCTACATCCCATGGCCTTTCCCAACGATTTAAATTTTTTTCTTACAGGTCTAACACTTCCGAAAAACCAGTACAACGCCCACCCGGAACAATATATAAAGCTAAACGAACCGTTCACTGGGTACTTATCCGTACGAAAATCCCTATTGATTTACCTTTTTTTACAAGGAAATAATATGTGAAAACATTATTTCTACATCCCATGGCCTTTCCCAACCATTTAAATTTTTCTTTTACAAGTCTAACACTTCCGAAAAACCAATACAACGCCCACCCGGAACAATATATAAAGCTAAACGAACCGTTCACTGGGTACTTATCCGTACGAAAATCCCTATTGATTTACCTGTTTTTACAAGGAAATAAAATGTGAAAACATTATTTCTACATCCCATGGCCTTTCCCAACCATTTAAATTTTTCTTTTACAAGTCTAATACTTCTGAAAAACCAATACAACGCCTACCCGGAACAATATATAAAGCTAAACGAACCGTTCACTGGGTACTTATCCGTACGAAAATCCCTATAGATTTACCTGTTTTTACAAGGAAATAAAATGTGAAAAAAAATATTTCTACATCCCATGGCCTTTCCCAACCATTTAAATTTTTCTTTTACAAGTCTAACACTTCCGAAAAACCAATACAACGCCCACCCGGAACAATATATGAAGCTAAACGAACCGTTCACTGGGTACTTATCCGTACGAAAATCCCTATTGATTTACCTGTTTTTACAAGGAAATAAAATGTGAAAACATTATTTCTACATCCCATGGCCTTTCCCAACCATTTAAATTTTTCTTTTACAAGTCTAACACTTCTGAAAAACCAATACAACGCCCACCCGGAACAATATATAAAGCTAAACGAACCGTTCACTGGGTACTTATCCGTACGAAAATCCCTATTGATTTACCTGTTTTTACAAGGAAATAAAATGTGAAAAATATATTTCTACATCCCATGGCCTTTCCCAACGATTTAAATTTTTTTCTTACAGGTCTGCCACTTCCGAAAAACCAGTACAACGCCCACCCGGAACAATATATAAAGCTAAACGAACCGTTCACTGGGTACTTATCCGTACGAAAATCCCTATTGATTTACCTTTTTTTACATGGAAATAAAATGTGAAAAAAATATTTCTACATCCCATGGCCTTTCCCAACCATTTAAATTTTTCTCTTACAGGTCTATCACTTCCAAAAAACCAATACAACGCCCACCCGGAACAATATATAAAGCTAAACGAACCGTTCACTGGGTACTTATCTGTACGAAAATCCCTATTGATTTACCTGTTTTTACAAGGAAATAAAATGTGAAAAAAAAATTTCTACATCCCATGGCCTTTCCCAACGATTTAAATTTTTGTCTTACAGGTCTAACACTTCCGAAAAACCAGTACAACGCCCACCCGGAACAATATATAAAGCTAAACGAACCGTTCACTGGGTACTTATCCGTACGAAAATCCCTATTGATTTACCTGTTTTTACAAGGAAATAAAATGTGAAAAAAATATTTCTACATCCCATGGCCTTTCCCAACCATTTAAATTTTTCTCTTACAGGTCTAACACTTCCGAAAAACAGATACAACGCCCACCCGGAACAATATATAAAGCTAAACGAACCGTTCACTGGGTACTTAAATGTACGAAAATCCCTATTGATTTACCTGTTTTTACAAGGAAATAAAATGTGAAAACAATATTTCTACATCCCATGGCCTTTCCCAACCATTTGAATATTTCTCTTACAGGTCTAACACTTCCGAAAAACCAATACAACGCCCATCCGGAACAATATATAAAGCTAAACGAACCGTTCACTGGGTACTTATCCGTACGAAAATCCCTATTGATTTACCTGTTTTTACAAGGAAATAAAATGTGAAAACAATATTTCTACATCCCATGGCCTTTCCCAACCATTTAAATTTTTCTCTTACAAGTCTAACACTTCCGAAAAATCAATACAACGCCCACCCGGAACAATATATAAAGCTAAACGAACCGTTCACTGGGTACTTATCCGTACGAAAATCCCTATTGATTTACCTTTTTTTACAAGGAAATAAAATGTGAAAAAAATATTTCTACATCCCATGGCCTTTCCCAACCATTTAAATTTTTCTCTTACAGGTCTATCGATTCCGAAAAACCAATACAACGCCCACCCGGAACAATATATAAAGCTAAACGAACCGTTCACTGGGTACTTATATGTACGAAAATCCCTATTGATTTAATTGTTTTTACAAGGAAATAAGATGTGAAAACATTATTTCTACATCCCATGGCCTTTCCCAACCATTTAAATTTTTCTCTTACAAGTCTAACACTTCCGAAAAACCAATACAACGGCCACCCGGAACAATATATAAAGCTAAACGAACCATTCACTGGGTACTTAACCGTACGAAAATCCCTATTGATTTACCTGTTTTTACAAGGAAATAAAATGTGAAAAAAATATTTCTACATCCCATGGCCTTTCCCAACCATTTAAATTTTTCTCCTACAGGTCTAACACTTCCGAAAAACCAATACAACGCCCACCCGGATCAATATATAAAGCTAAACGAACCGTTCACTGGGTACTTATCCGTACGAAAATCCCTATAGATTTACCTGTTTTTACAAGGAAATAAAATGTGAAAAAAATATTTCTACATCCCATGGCCTTTCCCAACCATTTAAATTTTTCTCTTACAGGGCTAACACTTCCGAAAAACCAATATAACGCCCACCCGGAACAATATATAAAGCTAAACGAACCGTTCACTGGGTAGTTATCCGTACGAAAATCCCTATTGATTTACCTGTTTTTACAAGGAAATAAAATGTGAAAAAAATATTTCTACATCCCATGGCCTTTCCCAACCATTTAAATTTTTCTCTTACAGGTCTATCACTTCTGAAAAACCAATACAACGCCCACCCGGAACAATATATAAAGCTAAACGAACCGTTCACTGGGTACTTATATGTACGAAAATCCCTATTGATTTCATTGTTTTTACAAGGAAATAAGATGTGAAAACATTATTTCTACATCCCATGGCCTTTCCCAACCATTTAAATTTTTCTCTTACAGGTCTAACACTTCCGAAAAACCAATACAACGCCCACCCGGAACAATATATAAAGCTAAACGAACCTTTCACTGGGCACTTATCCGTACGAAAATCCCTATTGATTTACCTGTTTTTACAAGGAAATAAAATGTGAAAAAAATATTTCTACATCCCATGGCCTTTCCCAACCATTTAAATTTTTCTCTTACAGGTCTAACACTTCCGAAAAACCAATACAACGCCCACCCGGATCAATATATAAAGCTAAACGAACCGTTCACTGGGTACTATTCCGTACGAAAATCCCTATTGATTTACCTGTTTTTACAAGGAAATAAAATGTGAAAAAAATATTTCTACATCCCATGGCCTTTCCCAACCATTTGAATTTTTCTCTTACAGGTCTAACACTTCCGAAAAACCAATACAACGCCCACCCGGAACTATATATAAACCTAAACGAACCGTTTACTGGGTACTTATCCGTACGAAAATCCCTATTGATTTACCTGTTTTTACAAGGAAATAAAATGTGAAAACAATATTTCTACATCCCTTGCCCTTTCCCAACCATTTAAATTTTTCTCTTACAAGTCTAACACTTCCGAAAAACCAATACAACGCCCACCCGGAACAATATATAAAGCTAAACGAACCGTTCACTGGGTACATATCCGTACGAAAATCCCTATTGATTTACCTGTTTTTACAAGGAAATAAAATGTGAAAAAAATATTTCTACATCCCTTGCCCTTTCCCAACCATTTAAATTTTTCTCTTACAAGTCTAACACTTCCGAAAAACCAATACAACGCCCACCCGGAACAATATATAAAGCTAAACGAACCGTTCACTGGGTACTTATCCGTACGAAAATCCCTATTGATTTACCTGTTTTTACAAGGAAATAAAATGTGAAAAAAATATTTCTACATCCCATGGCCTTTCCCAACGATTTAAATTTTTTTCTTACTGGTCTAACACTTCCGAAAAACCAGTACAACGCCCACCCGGAACAATATATAAAGCTAAACGAACCGTTCACTGGGTACTTATCCGTACGAAAATCCCTATTGATTTACCTTTTTTTACAAGGAAATAAAATGTGAAAAAAATATTTCTACATTCCATGGCCTTTCCCAACCATTTAAATTTTTCTCTTACAGGTCTATCACTTCTGAAAAACCAATACAACGCCCACCCGGAACAATATATAAAGCTAAACGAACCGTTCACTGGGTACTTATATGTACGATAATCCCTATTGATTTAATTGTTTTTACAAGGAAATAAGATGTGAAAACATTATTTCTACATCCCATGGCCTTTCCCAACCATTTAAATTTTTCTCTTACAGGTCTAACACTTCCGAAAAACCAATACAACGCCCATCCGGAACAATATATAAAGCTAAACGAACCGTTCACTGGGTACATATCCGTACGAAAATCCCTATTGATTTACCTGTTTTTACAAGGAAATAAAATGTGAAGAAAATATTTCTACATCCCATGGCCTTTCCCAACGATTCAAATTTTTTTCTTACAGGTCTGCCACTTCCGAAAAACCAGTACAACGCCCACCCGGAACAATATATAAAGCTAAACGAACCGTTCACTGGGTACTTATCCGTACGAAAATCCCTATTGATTTACCTGTTTTTACAAGGAAATAAAATGTGAAAAAAATATTTCTACATCCCATGGCCTTTCCCAACGATTTAAATTTTTTTCTTACTGGTCTAACATTTCCGAAAAACCAGTACAACGCCCACCCGGAACAATATATAAAGCTAAACGAACCGTTCACTGGGTACTTATCCGTACGAAAATCCCTATTGATTTACCTTTTTTTACAAGGAAATAAAATGTGAAAAAAATATTTCTACATTCCATGGCCTTTCCCAACCATTTAAATTTTTCTCTTATAGGTCTATCACTTCTGAAAAACCAATACAACGCCCACCCGGAACAATATATAAAGCTAAACGAACCGTTCACTGGGTACTTATACGTACGATAATCCCTATTGATTTAATTGTTTTTACAAGGAAATAAGATGTGAAAACATTATTTCTACATCCCATGGCCTTTCCCAACCATTTAAATTTTTCTCTTACAGGTCTAACACTTCCGAAAAACCAATACAACGCCCACCCAGATCAATATATAAAGCTAAACGAACCGTTCACTGGGTACTTATCCGTATGAAAATCCCTATTGATTTACCTGTTTTTACAAGGAAATAAAATGTGAAAAAAATATTTCTACATCCCATGGCCTTTCCCAACCATTTGAATTTTTCTCTTACAGGTCTAACACTTCCGAAAAACAGATACAACGCCCACCCGGAACAATATATAAAGCTAAACGAACCGTTCACTGGGTACTTAAATGTACGAAAATCCCTATTGATTTACCTGTTTTTACAAGGAAATAAAATGTGAAAATAATATTTCTACATCCCATGGCCTTTCCCAACCATTTATATTTTTCTGTTACAAGTCTAAGACTTCCGAAAAATCAATACAACGCCCACCCGGAACAATATATAAAGCTAAACGAACCGTTCACTGGGTACTTATCCGTACGAAAATCCCTATTGATTTACCTGTTTTTACAAGGAAATAAAATGTGAAAAAAATATTTCTACATCCCATGGCCTTTCCCAACCATTTAAATTTTTCTCTTACAGGTCTATCACTTCCGAAAAACCAATACAACGCCCACCCGGATCAATATATAAAGCTAAACGAACCGTTCACTGGGTACTTATCCGTACTAAAATCCCTATTGATTTACCTGTTTTTACAAGGAAATAAAATGTGAAAAAAATATTTCTACATCCCATGGCCTTTCCCAACCATTTAAATTTTTCTCTTACAGGTCTATCACTTCCGAAAAACCAATACAACGCCCACCCGGAACAATACATAAAGCTAAACGAACCGTTCACTGGGTACTTATATGTACGAAAATCCCTATTGATTTAATTGTTTTATCAAGGAAATAAAATGTGAAAAAAATATTTCTACATCCCATGGCCTTTCCAAACCATGTAAATTTTTCTCTTACAGGTCTAAAACTTCCGAAAAACCAATACAACGCCCATCCAGATCAATATATAAAGCTAAACGAACCGTTCACTGGGTACTTATCCGTATGAAAATCCCTATTGATTTACCTGTTTTTACAAGGAAATAAAATGTGAAAATAATATTTCTACATCCCATGGCCTTTCCCAACCATTTGAATTTTTCTCTTACAGGTCTAACACTTCCGAAAAACAGATACAACGCCCACCCGGAACAATATATAAAGCTAAACGAACCGTTCACTGGGTACTTAAATGTACGAAAATCCCTATTGATTTACCTGTTTTTACAAGGAAATAAAATGTGAAAATAATATTTCTACATCCCATGGCCTTTCCCAACCATTTATATTTTTCTGTTACAAGTCTAAGACTTCCGAAAAATCAATACAACGCCCACCCGGAACAATATATAAATCTATACGAACCGTTCACTGGGTACTTATCCGTACGAAAATCCCTATTGATTTACCTGTTTTTACAAGGAAATAAAATGTGAAAAAAATATTTCTACATCCCATGGCCTTTCCCAACCATTTAAATTTTTCTCTTACAGGTCTATCACTTCCGAAAAACCAATACAACGCCCACCCGGAACAATACATAAAGCTAAACGAACCGTTCACTGGGTACTTATATGTACGAAAATCCCTATTGATTTAATTGTTTTTACAAGGAAATAAAATGTGAAAAAAATATTTCTACATCCCATGGCCTTTCCCAACCATTTAAATTTTTCTCTTACAGGTCTAACACTTCCGAAAAACCAATACAACGCCCACCCGGAACAATATATAAAGCTAAACGAACCGTTCACTGGGTACTTATATGTACGAAAATCCCTATTGATTTAATTGTTTTTACAAGGAAATAAGATGTGAAAACATTATTTCTACATCCCATGGCCTTTCCCAACCATTAAAATTTTTCTCTTACAAGTCTAACACTTCCGAAAAACCAATACAACGCCCACCCGGAACAATATATAAAGCTAAACGAACCGTTCACTGGGTACTTATCCGTACGAAAATCCCTATTTATTTACCTGTTTTTACAAGGAAATAAAATGTGAAAAAAATATTTCTACATCCCATGGCCTTTCCCAACCATTTAAATTTTTCTCTTACAGGTCTAACACTTCCGAAAAACCAATACAACGCCCACCCGGATCAATATATAAAGCTAAACGAACCGTTCACTGGGTACTTATCCGTACGAAAATCCCTATTGATTTACCTGTTTTTACAAGGAAATAAAATGTGAAAAAAATATTTCTACGTCCCATGGCCTTTCCCAACCATTTGAATTTTTCTCTTACAGGTCTAACACTTCCGAAAAACCAATACAACGCCCACCCGGAACAATATATAAAGCTAAACGAACCGTTCACTGGGTACTTATCCGTACGAAAATCCCTATTGATTTACCTGTTTTTACAAGGAAATAAAATGTGAAAAAAATATTTCTACATCCCATGGCCTTTCCCAACCATTTAAATTTTTCTCTTACAGGTCTAACACTTCCGAAAAACCGATACAACGCCCACCCGGAACAATATATAAAGCTAAACGAACCGTTCACTGGGTACTTATCCGTACGAAAATCCCTATTGATTTACCTGTTTTTACAAGGAAATAAAATGTGAAAAAAATATTTCTACATCCCATGGCCTTTCCCAACCATTTGAATTTTTCTCTTACAGGTCTAACACTTCCGAAAAACCAATACAACGCCCACCCGGAACAATATATAAAGCTAAACGAACCGTTCACTGGGTACTTATCCGTACGAAAATCCCTATAGATTTACCTGTTTTTACAAGGAAATAAAATGTGAAAAAAATATTTCTACATCCGATGGCCTTTCCCAACCATTTAAATTTTTCTCTTACAGGGCTAACACTTCCGAAAAACCAATACAACGCCCACCCGGAACAATATATAAAGCTAAACGAACCGTTCACTGGGTAGTTATCCGTACGAAAATCCCTATTGATTTACCTGTTTTTACAAGGAAATAAAATGTGAAAAAAATATTTCTACATCCCATGGCCTTTCCCAACCATTTAAATTTTTCTCTTACAGGGCTAACACTTCCGAAAAACCAATATAACGCCCACCCGGAACAATATATAAAGCTGAACGAACCGTTCACTGGGTAGTTATCCGTACGGAAATCCCTATTGATTTACCTGTTTTTACAAGGAAATAAAATGTGAAAAAAATATTTCTACATCCCATGGCCTTTCCCAACCATTTACATTTTTCTCTTACAGGTCTATCACTTCCGAAAAACCAATACAACGCCCACCCGGAACAATATATAAAGCTAAACGAACCGTTCACTGGGTACTTATATGTACGAAAATCCCTATTGATTTAATTGTTTTTACAAGGAAATAAGATGTGAAAACATTATTTCTACATCCCATGGCCTTTCCCAACCATTTAAATTTTTCTCTTACAGGTCTAACACTTCCGAAAAACCAATACAACGCCCACCCAGAACAATATATAAAGCTAAACGAACCTTTCACTGGGCACTTATCCGTACGAAAATCCCTATTGATTTACCTGTTTTTACAAGGAAATAAAATGTGAAAAAAATATTTCTACATCCCATGGCCTTTCCCAACCATTTAAATTTTTCTCTTACAGGTCTAACACTTCCGAAAAACCAATACAACGCCCACCCGGATCAATATATAAAACTAAACGAACCGTTCACTGGGTACTATTCCGTACGAAAATCCCTATTGATTTACCTGTTTTTACAAGGAAATAAAATGTGAAAAAAATATTTCTACATCCCATGGCCTTTCCCAACCATTTGAATTTTTCTCTTACAGGTCTAACACTTCCGAAAAACCAATACAACGCCCACCCGGAACTATATATAAACCTAAACGAACCGTTTACTGGGTACTTATCCGTACGAAAATCCCTATTGATTTACCTGTTTTTACAAGGAAATAAAATGTGAAAACAATATTTCTACATCCCTTGCCCTTTCCCAACCATTTAAATTTTTCTCTTACAAGTCTAACACTTCCGAAAAACCAATACAACGCCCACCCGGAACAATATATAAAGCTAAACGAACCGTTCACTGGGTACATATCCGTACGAAAATCCCTATTGATTTACCTGTTTTTATAAGGAAATAAAATGTGAAAAAAATATTTCTACATCCCATGGCCTTTCCCAACGATTTAAATTTTTTTCTTACAGGTCTGCCACTTCAGAAAAACCAGTACAACGCCCACCCGGAACAATATATAAAGCTAAACGAACCGTTCACTGGGTACTTATCCGTACGAAAATCCCTATTGATTTACCTGTTTTTACAAGGAAATAAAATGTGAAAAAAATATTTCTACATCCCATGGCCTTTCCCAACGATTTAAATTTTTTTCTTACTGGTCTAACACTTCCGAAAAACCAGTACAACGCCCACCCGGAACAATATATAAAGCTAAACGAACCGTTCACTGGGTACTTATCCGTACGAAAATCCCTATTGATTTACCTTTTTTTACAAGGAAATAAAATGTGAAAAAAATATTTCTACATTCCATGGCCTTTCCCAACCATTTAAATTTTTCTCTTACAGGTCTATCACTTCTGAAAAATCAATACAACGCCCACCCGGAACAATATATAAAGCTAAACGAACCGTTTACTGGGTACTTATATGTACGATAATCCCTATTGATTTAATTGTTTTTACAAGGAAATAAGATGTGAAAACATTATTTCTACATCCCATGGCCTTTCCCAACCATTTAAATTTTTCTCTTACAGGTCTAACACTTCCGAAAAACCAATACAACGCCCACCCGGAACAATATATAAAGCTAAACGAACCCTTCACTGGGTACTTATATGTACGAAAATCCCTATTGATTTACCTGTTTTTACAAGGAAATAAAATGTGAAAAAAATATTTCTACATCCCATGGCCTTTCCCAACGATTTAAATTTTTTTCTTACAGGTCTGCCACTTCCGAAAAACCAGTACAACGCCCACCCGGAACAATATATAAAGCTAAACGAACCGTTCACTGGGTACTTATCCGTACGAAAATCCCTATTGATTTACCTGTTTTTACAAGGAAATAAAATGTGAAAAAAATATTTCTACATCCCATGGCCTTTCCCAACGATTTAAATTTTTTTCTTACTGGTATAACATTTCCGAAAAACCAGTACAACGCCCACCCGGAACAATATATAAAGTTAAACGAACCGTTCACTGGGTACTTATCCGTACGAAAATCCCTATTGATTTACCTTTTTTTACAAGGAAATAAAATGTGAAAAAAATATTTCTACATTCCATGGCCTTTCCCAACCATTTAAATTTTTCTCTTATAGGTCTATCACTTCCGAAAAACCAATACAACGCCCACCCGGAACAATATATAAAGCTAAATGAACCGTTCACTGGGTACTTATATGTACGATAATCCCTATTGATTTAATTGTTTTTACAAGGAAATAAAATGTGAAAATAATATTTCTACATCCCATGGCCTTTCCCAACCATTTAAATTTTTCTCTTACAGGTCTAACACTTCCGAAAAACCAATACAACGCCCACCCGGATCAATATATAAAGCTAAACGAACCGTTCACTGGGTACTTATCCGTACGAAAATCCCTATTGATTTACCTGTATTTACAAGGAAATAAAATGTGAAAAAAATATTTCTACATCCCATGGCCTTTCCCAACCATTTAAATTTTTCTCTTACAGGTCTATCACTTCTGAAAAACCAATACAACGCCCACCCGGAACAATACATAAAGCTAAACGAACCGTTCACTGGGTACTTATATGTACGAAAATCCCTATTGATTTAATTGTTTTATCAAGGAAATAAAATGTGAAAAAAATATTTCTACATCCCATGGCCTTTCCCAACCATGTAAATTTTTCTCTTACAGGTCTAACACTTCCGAAAAACCAATACAACGCCCACCCGGATCAATATATAAAGCTAAACGAACCGTTCACTGGGTACTTATCCGTATGAAAATCCCTATTGATTTACCTGTTTTTACAAGGAAATAAAATGTGAAAAAAATATTTCTACATCCCATGGCCTTTCCCAACCATTTGAATTTTTCTCTTACAGGTCTAACACTTCCGAAAAACAGATACAACGCCCACCCGGAACAATATATAAAGCTAAACGAACCGTTCACTGGGTACTTAAATGTACGAAAATCCCTATTGATTTACCTGTTTTTACAAGGAAATAAAATGTGAAAATAATATTTCTACATCCCATGGCCTTTCCCAACCATTTATATTTTTCTGTTACAAGTCTAAGACTTCCGAAAAATCAATACAACGCCCACCCGGAACAATATATAAAGCTATACGAACCGTTCACTGGGTACTTATCCGTACGAAAATCCCTATTGATTTACCTGTTTTTACAAGGAAATAAAATGTGAAAAAAATATTTCTACATCCCATGGCCTTTCCCAACCATTTAAATTTTTCTCTTACAGGTCTATCACTTCCGAAAAACCAATACAACGCCCACCCGGAACAATACATAAAGCTAAACGAACCGTTCACTGGGTACTTATATGTACGAAAATCCCTATTGATTTAATTGTTTTTACAAGGAAATAAAATGTGAAAAAAATATTTCTACATCCCATGGCCTTTCCCAACCATTTAAATTTTTCTCTTACAGGTCTATCACTTCCGAAAAACCAATACAACGCCCACCCGGAACAATATATAAAGCTAAACGAACCGTTCACTGGGTACTTATATGTACGATAATCCCTATTGATTTAATTGTTTTTACAAGGAAATAAGATGTGAAAACATTATTTCTACATCCCATGGCCTTTCCCAACCATTTAAATTTTTCTCTTACAGGTCTAACACTTCCGAAAAACCATTACAACGCCCATCCGGAACAATATATAAAGCTAAACGAACCGTTCACTGGGTACTTATCCGTACGAAAATCCCTATTGATTTACCTGTTTTTACAAGGAAATAAAATGTGAAAAAAATATTTCTACATCCCATGGCCTTTCCCAACCATGTAAATTTTTCTCTTACAGGTCTAACACTTCCGAAAAACCAATACAACGCCCACCCAGATCAATATATAAAGCTAAACGAACCGTTCACTGGGTACTTATCCGTTTGAAAATCCCTATTGATTTACCTGTTTTTACAAGGAAATAAAATGTGAAAAAAATATTTCTACATCCCATGGCCTTTCCCAACCATTTGAATTTTTCTCTTACAGGTCTAACACTTCCGAAAAACAGATACAACGCCCACCCGGAACAATATATAAAGCTAAACGAACCGTTCACTGGGTACTTAAATGTACGAAAATCCCTATTGATTTACCTGTTTTTACAAGGAAATAAAATGTGAAAATAATATTTCTACATCCCATGGCCTTTCCCAACCATTTAAATTTTTCTCTTACAGGTCTAACACTTCCGAAAAACCAATACAACGCCCACCCGGATCAATATATAAAGCTAAACGAACCGTTCACTGGGTACTTATCCGTACGAAAATCCCTATTGATTTACCTGTTTTTACAAGGAAATAAAATGTGAAAAAAATATTTCTACATCCCATGGCCTTTCCCAACCATTTAAATTTTTCTCTTACAGGTCTATCACTTCTGAAAAACCAATACAACGCCCACCCGGAACAATACATAAAGCTAAACGAACCGTTCACTGGGTACTTATATGTACGAAAATCCCTATTGATTTAATTGATTTATCAAGGAAATAAAATGTGAAAAAAATATTTCTACATCCCATGGCCTTTCCCAACCATGTAAATTTTTCTCTTACAGGTCTAACACTTCCGAAAAACCAATACAACGCCCACCCAGATCAATATATAAAGCTAAACGAACCGTTCACTGGGTACTTATCCGTATGAAAATCCCTATTGATTTACCTGTTTTTACAAGGAAATAAAATGTGAAAAAAATATTTCTACATCCCATGGCCTTTCCCAACCATTTGAATTTTTCTCTTACAGGTCTAACACTTCCGAAAAACAGATACAACGCCCACCCGGAACAATATATAAAGCTAAACGAACCGTTCACTGGGTACTTAAATGTACGAAAATCCCTATTGATTTACCTGTTTTTACAAGGAAATAAAATGTGAAAATAATATTTCTACATCCCATGGCCTTTCCCAACCATTTATATTTTTCTGTTACAAGTCTAAGACTTCCGAAAAATCAATACAACGCCCACCCGGAACAATATATAAAGCTATACAAACCGTTCACTGGGTACTTATCCGTACGAAAATCCCTATTGATTTACCTGTTTTTACTAGGAAATAAAATGTGAAAAAAATATTTCTACATCCCATGGCCTTTCCCAACCATTTAAATTTTTCTCTTACAGGTCTATCACTTCCGAAAAACCAATACAACGCCCACCCGGAACAATACATAAAGCTAAACGAACCGTTCACTGGGTACTTATATGTACGAAAATCCCTATTGATTTAATTGTTTTTACAAGGAAATAAAATGTGAAAAAAATATTTCTACATCCCATGGCCTTTCCCAACCATTTAAATTTTTCTCTTACAGGTCTATCACTTCCGAAAAACCAATACAACGCCCACCCGGAACAATATATAAAGCTAAACGAACCGTTCACTGGGTACTTATATGTACGAAAATCCCTATTGATTTAATTGTTTTTACAAGGAAATAAGATGTGAAAACATTATTTCTACATCCCATGGCCTTTCCCAACCATTAAAATTTTTCTCTTACAGGTCTAACACTTCCGAAAAACCAATACAACGCCCACCCGGATCAATATATAAAGCTAAACGAACCGTTCACTGGGTACTTATCCGTACGAAAATCCCTATTGATTTACCTGTTTTTACAAGGAAATAAAATGTGAAAAAAATATTTCTACATCCCATGGCCTTTCCCAACCATTTGAATTTTTCTCTTACAGGTCTAACACTTCCGAAAAACCAATACAACGCCCACCCGGAACAATATATAAAGCTAAACGAACCGTTCACTGGGTACTTATCCGTACGAAAATCCCTATTGATTTACCTGTTTTTACAAGGAAATAAAATGTGAAAAAAATATTTCTACATCCCATGGCCTTTCCCAACCATTTAAATTTTTCTCTTACAGGTCTAACACTTCCGAAAAACCGATACAACGCCCACCCGGAACAATATATAAAGCTAAACGAACCGTTCACTGGGTACTTATATGTACGATAATCCCTATTGATTTAATTGTTTTTACAAGGAAATAAGATGAGAAAACATTATTTCTACATCCCATGGCCTTTCCCAACCATTTAAATTTTTCTCTTACAGGTCTAACACTTCCGAAAAACCAATACAACGCCCATCCGGAACAATATATAAAGCTAAACGAACCGTTCACTGGGTACATATCCGTACGAAAATCCCTATTGATTTACCTGTTTTTACAAGGAAATAAAATGTGAAAAAAATATTTCTACATCCCATGGCCTTTCCCAACGATTTAAATTTTTTTCTTACAGGTCTGCCACTTCCGAAAAACCAGTACAACGCCCACCCGGAACAATATATAAAGCTAAACGAACCGTTCACTGGGTACTTATCCGTACGAAAATCCCTATTGATTTACCTGTTTTTACAAGGAAATAAAATGTGAAAAAAATATTTCTACATCCCATGGCCTTTCCCAACGATTTAAATTTTTTTCTTACTGGTCTAACATTTCCGAAAAACCAGTACAACGCCCACCCGGAACAATATATAAAGCTAAACGAACCGTTCACTGGGTACTTATCCGTACGAAAATCCCTATTGATTTACCTTTTTTTACAAGGAAATAAAATGTGAAAAAAATATTTCTACATTCCATGGCCTTTCCCAACCATTTAAATTTTTCTCTTATAGGTCTATCACTTCTGAAAAACCAATACAACGCCCACCCGGAACAATATATAAAGCTAAACGAACTGTTCACTGGGTACTTATATGTACGATAATCCCTATTGATTTAATTGTTTTTACAAGGAAATAAGATGTGAAAACATTATTTCTACATCCCATGGCCTTTCCCTACCATTTAAATTTTTCTCTTACAGGTCTAACACTTCCGAAAAACCAATACAACGCACATCCGGAACAATATATAAAGCTAAACGAACCGTTCACTGGGTACTTATCCGTACGAAAATCCCTATTGATTTACCTGTTTTTACAAGGAAATAAAATGTGAAAAAAATATTTCTACATCCCATGGCCTTTCCCAACCATTTAAATTTTTCTCTTACAGGTCTAACACTTCCGAAAAACCAATACAACGCCCACCCGGATCAATATATAAAGCTAAACGAACCGTTCACTGGGTACTTATCCGTACGAAAATCCCTATTGATTTACCTGTTTTTACAAGGAAATAAAATGTGAAAAAAATATTTCTACATCCCATGGCCTTTCCCAACCATTTAAATTTTTCTCTTACAGGTCTATCACTTCCAAAAAACCAATACAACGCCCACCCGGAACAATACATAAAGCTAAACGAACCGTTCACTGGGTACTTATATGTACGAAAATCCCTATTGATTTAATTGTTTTATAAAGGAAATAAAATGTGAAAAAAATATTTCTACATCCCATGGCCTTTCCCAACCATGTAAATTTTTCTCTTACAGGTCTAACACTTCGGAAAAACCAATACAACGCCCACCCAGATCAATATATAAAGCTAAACGAACCGTTCACTGGGTACTTATCCGTATGAAAATCCCTATTGATTTACCTGTTTTTACAAGGAAATAAAATGTGAAAAAAATATTTCTACATCCCATGGCCTTTCCCAACCATTTGAATTTTTCTCTTACAGGTCTAACACTTCCGAAAAACAGATACAACGCCCACCCGGAACAATATATAAAGCTAAACGAACCGTTCACTGGGTACTTAAATGTACGAAAATCCCTATTGATTTACCTGTTTTTACAAGGAAATAAAATGTGAAAATAATATTTCTACATCCCATGGCCTTTCCCAACCATTTATATTTTTCTGTTACAAGTCTAAGACTTCCGAAAAATCAATACAACGCCCACCCGGAACAATATATAAAGCTAAACGAACCGTTCACTGGGTACTTATCCGTACGAAAATCCCTATTGATTTACCTGTTTTTACAAGGAAATAAAATGTGAAAAAAATATTTCTACATCCCATGGCCTTTCCCAACCATTTAAATTTTTCTCTTACAGGTCTATCACTTCCGAAAAACCAATACAACGCCCACCCGGAACAATACATAAAGCTAAACGAACCGTTCACTGGGTACTTATATGTACGAAAATCCCTATTGATTTAATTGTTTTTACAAGGAAATAAAATGTGAAAACATTATTTCTACATCCCATGGCCTTTCCCAACCATTAAAATTTTTCTCTTACAAGTCTAACACTTCCGAAAAACCAATACAACGCCCACCCGGAACAATATATAAAGCTAAACGAACCGTTCACTGGGTACTTATCCGTACGAAAATCCCTATTTATTTACCTGTTTTTACAAGGAAATAAAATGTGAAAAAAATATTTCTACATCCCATGGCCTTTCCCAACCATTTAAATTTTTCTCTTACAGGTCTAACACTTCCGAAAAACCAATACAACGCCCACCCGGATCAATATATAAAGCTAAACGAACCGTTCACTGGGTACTTATCCGTACGAAAATCCCTATTGATTTACCTGTTTTTACAAGGAAATAAAATGTGAAAAAAATATTTCTACATCCCATGGCCTTTTCCAACCATTTGAATTTTTCTCTTACAGGTCTAACACTTCCGAAAAACCAATACAACGCCCACCCGGAACAATATATAAAGCTAAACGAACCGTTCACTGGGTACTTATCCGTACGAAAATCCCTATTGATTTACCTGTTTTTACAAGGAAATAAAATGTGAAAAAAATATTTCTACATCCCATGGACTTTCCCAACCATTTAAATTTTTCTCTTACAGGTCTAACACTTCCGAAAAACCGATACAACGCCCACCCGGAACAATATATAAAGCTAAACGAACCGTTCACTGGGTACTTATCCGTACGAAAATCCCTATTGATTTACCTGTTTTTACAAGGAAATAAAATGTGAAAAAAATATTTCTACATCCCATGGCCTTTCCCAACCATTTGAATTTTTCTCTTACAGGTCTAACACTTCCGAAAAACCAATACAACGCCCACCCGGAACAATATATAAAGCTAAACGAACCGTTCACTGGGTACTTATCCGTACGAAAATCCCTATAGATTTACCTGTTTTTACAAGGAAATAAAATGTGAAAAAAATATTTCTACATCCGATGGCCTTTCCCAACCATTTAAATTTTTCTCTTACAGGGCTAACACTTCCGAAAAACAAATACAACGCCCACCCGGAACAATATATAAAGCTAAACGAACCGTTCACTGGGTAGTTATCCGTACGAAAAT
Source organism: Paroedura picta (assembly GCF_049243985.1). Classification (NCBI taxonomy): domain Eukaryota; kingdom Metazoa; phylum Chordata; class Lepidosauria; order Squamata; family Gekkonidae; genus Paroedura; species Paroedura picta. The sequence continues at coordinate 25,505,647 of NC_135378.1, forward strand.
CCCTATTGATTTACCTGTTTTTACAAGGAAATAAAATGTGAAAAAAATATTTCTACATCCCATGGCCTTTCCCAACCATTTAAATTTTTCTCTTACAGGTCTATCACTTCCGAAAAACCAATACAACGCCCACCCGGAACAATATATAAAGCTAAACGAACCGTTCACTGGGTACTTATCCGTACGAATATCCCTATAGATTTACCTGTTTTTACAAGGAAATAAAATGTGAAAAAATATTTCTACATCCCATGGCCTTTCCCAACCATTTAAATTTTTCTCTTACAGGGCTAACACTTCCGAAAAACCAATACAACGCCCACTCGGACCAATATAATAAGCTAAACGAACCGTTCACCTGGTACTTATCCGTACGAAAATCCCTATAGATTTACCTGTTTTTACAAGGAAATAAAATGTGAAAAAAATATTTCTACATACCATGGTCTTTCCCAACCATTTAAATTTTTCTCTTACAGGGCTAACACTTCCGAAAAACCAATACAACGCCCACCCGGAACAATATATAAAGCTAAACGAACAGTTCACTGGGTACTTATCCGTACGAAAATCCCTATTGATTTACCTTTTTTTACAAGGAAATAAAATGTGAAAAAAATATTTCTACATCCCATGGCCTTTCCCAACCATTTAAATTTTTTTCTTACAGGTCTAATACTTCCGAAAAACCAGTACAACGCCCACCTGGAACAATATATAAAGCTAAACGAACCGTTCACTGGGTACTTATCCGTACGAAAATCCCTATTGATTTACCTTTTTTTACAAGGAAATAAAATGTGAAAAAAATATTTCTACATCCCATGGCCTTTCCCAACCATTTAAATTTTTCTCTTACAGGTCTATCACTTCTGAAAAACCAATACAACGCCCACCCGGAACAATATATAAAGCTAAACGAACCGTTCACTGGGTACTTATATGTACGAAAATCCCTATTGATTTAATTGTTTTTACAAGGAAATAAGATGAGAAAACATTATTTCTACATCCCATGGCCTTTCCCAACCATTTAAATTTTTCTCTTACAAGTCTAACACTTCCGAAAAACCGATACAACGCCCACCCGGAACAATATATAAAGCTAAACGTACCGTTCACTGGGTACTTATCCGTACGAAAATCCGTATTGATTTACCTGTTTTTACAAGGAAATAAAATCTGAAAAATATATTTCTACATCCCATGGCCTTTCCCAACCATTTAAATTTTTCTCTTACAGGTCTAACACTTCCGAAAAACCAATACAACGCCCACCCGGATCAATATATAAAGCTAAACGAACCGTTCACTGGGTACTTATCCGTACGAAAATCCATATTGATTTACCTGTTTTTACAAGGAAATAAAATGTGAAAAAAATATTTCTACATCCCATGGCCTTTCCCAACCATTTAAATTTTTCTCTTACAAGTCTAACACTTCCGAAAAATCAATACAACGCCCATCCGGAACAATATATAAAGCTAAACGAACCGTTCACTGGGTACTTATCCATACGAAAATCCCTATTGATTTACCTGTTTTTACAAGGAAATAAAATGTGAAAAAAATATTTCTACATCCCATGGCCTTTCCCAACCATTTAAATTTTTCTCTTACAGGGCTAACACTTCCGAAAAACCAATACAACGCCCACCCGGATCAATATATTAAGCTAAACGAACCGTTCACTGGGTACTTATCCGTACGAAAATCCCTATAGATTTACCTGTTTTTACAAGGAAATAAAATGTGAAAAAAATATTTCTACATCCCATGGCCTTTCCCAACCATTTAAATTTTTCTCTTACAGGGCTAACACTTCCGAAAAACCAATACAACGCCCACCCGGAACAATATATAAAGCTAAACGAACCGTTCACTGGGTACTTATCCGTACGAATATCCCTATAGATTTACCTGTTTTTACAAGGAAATAAAATGTGAAAAAATATTTCTACATCCCATGGCCTTTCCCAACCATTTAAATTTTTCTCTTACAGGGCTAACACTTCCGAAAAACCAATACAACGCCCACTCGGACCAATATAATAAGCTAAACGAACCGTTCACTGGGTACTTATCCGTACGAAAATCCCTATAGATTTACCTGTTTTTACAAGGAAATAAAATGTGAAAAAAATATTTCTACATACCATGGTCTTTCCCAACCATTTAAATTTTTCTCTTACAGGTCTAACACTTCCGAAAAACCAATACAACGCCCACCCGGATCAATATATAAAGCTAAACGAACCGTTCACTGGGTACTTATCCGTACGAAAATCCCTATTGATTTACCTGTTTTTACAAGGAAATAAAATGTGAAAAAAATATTTCTACATCCCATGGCCTTTCCCAACCATTTAAATTTTTCTCTTACAAGTCTAACACTTCCGAAAAATCAATACAACGCCCATCCGGAACAATATATAAAGCTAAACGAACCGTTCACTGGGTACTTATCCGTACGAAAATCCCTATTGATTTACCTGTTTTTACAAGGAAATAAAATGTGAAAAAAATATTTCTACATCCCATGGCCTTTCCCAACCATTTAAATTTTTCTCTTACAGGGCTAACACTTCCGAAAAACCAATACAACGCCCACCCGGATCAATATATTAAGCTAAACGAACCGTTCACTGGGTACTTATCCGTACGAAAATCCCTATAGATTTACCTGTTTTTACAAGGAAATAAAATGTGAAAAAAATATTTCTACATCCCATGGCCTTTCCCAACCATTTAAATTTTTCTCTTACAGGGCTAACACTTCCGAAAAACCAATACAACGCCCACCCGGAACAATATATAAAGCTAAACGAACCGTTCACTGGGTAGTTATCCGTACGAAAATCCCTATTGATTTACCTGTTTTTACAAGGAAATAAAATGTGAAAAAAATATTTCTACATCCCATGGCCTTTCCCAACGATTTAAATTTTTTTCTTACAGGTCTAACACTTCCGAAAAACCAGTACAACGCCCACCCGGAACAATATATAAAGCTAAACGAACCGTTCACTGGGTACTTATATGTACGAAAATCCCTATTGATTTAATAGTTTTTACAAGGAAATAAGATGTGAAAACATTATTTCTACATCCCATGGCCTTTCCCAACCATTTAAATTTTTCTCTTACAAGTCTAACACTTCCGAAAAACCAATACAACGCCCACCCGGAACAATATATAAAGCTAAACGAACCGTTCACTGGGTACTTATCCGTACGAAAATCCCTATTTATTTACCTGTTTTTACAAGGAAATAAAATGTGAAAAAAATATTTCTACATCCCATGGCCTTTCCCAACCATTTAAATTTTTCTCTTACAGGTCTAACACTTCCGAAAAACCAATACAACGCCCACCCGGATCAATATATAAAGCTAAACGAACCGTTCACTGGGTACTTATCCGTACGAAAATCCCTATTGATTTACCTATTTTTACAAGGAAATAAAATGTGAAAAAAATATTTCTACATCCCATGGCCTTTCCCAACCATTTGAATTTTTCTCTTACAGGTCTAACACTTCCGAAAAACCAATACAACGCCCACCCGGAACAATATATAAAGCTAAACGAACCGTTCACTGGGTACTTATCCGTACGAAAATCCCTATTGATTTACCTGTTTTTACAAGGAAATAAAATGTGAAAAAAATATTTCTACATCCCATGGCCTTTCCCAACCATTTAAATTTTTCTCTTACAGGTCTAACACTTCCGAAAAACCGATACAACGCCCACCCGGAACAATATATAAAGCTAAACGAACCGTTCACTGGGTACTTATCCGTACGAAAATCCCTATTGATTTACCTTTTTTTACAAGGAAATAAAATGTGAAAAAAATATTTCTACATCCCATGGCCTTTCCCAACCATTTAAATTTTTCTCTTACAGGTCTATCGATTCTGAAAAACCAATACAACGCCCACCCGGAAAAATATATAAAGCTAAACGAACCGTTCACTGGGTACTTATATGTACGAAAATCCCTATTGATTTAATTGTTTTTACAAGGAAATAAGATGTGAAATCATTATTTCTACATCCCATGGCCTTTCCCAACCATTTAAATTTTTCTCTTAAAAGTCTAACACTTCCGAAAAACCAATACAACGCCCACCCGGAACAATATATAAAACTAAACGCACCGTTCACTGGGTACTTAACCGTATGAAAATCCCTATTGATTTACCTGTTTTTACAAGGAAATAAAATGTGAAAAAAATATTTCTACATCCCATGGCCTTTCCCAACCATTTAAATTTTTCTCTTACAGGGCTAACACTTCCGAAAAACCAATACAACGCCCACCCGGATCAATATATTAAGCTAAACGAACCGTTCACTGGGTACTTATCCGTACGAAAATCCCTATAGATTTACCTGTTTTTACAAGGAAATAAAATGTGAAAAAAATATTTCTACATCCCATGGCCTTTCCCAACGATTTAAATTTTTTTCTTACATGTCTAACACTTCCGAAAAACCAGTACAACGCCCACCCGGAACAATATATAAAGCTAAACGAACCGTTCACTGGGTACTTATATGTACGAAAATCCCTATTGATTTAATTGTTTTTACAAGGAAATAAGATGTGAAAACATTATTTCTACATCCCATGGCCTTTCCCAACCATTTAAATTTTTCTCTTACAAGTCTAACACTTCCGAAAAACCAATACAACGCCCACCCGGAACAATATATAAAGCTAAACGAACCGTTCACTGGGTACTTATCCGTACGAAAATCCCTATTTATTTACCTGTTTTTACAAGGAAATAAAATGTGAAAAAAATATTTCTACAATCCATGGCCTTTCCCAACCATTTAAATTTTTCTCTTACAGGTCTAACACTTCCGAAAAACCAATACAACGCCCACCCGGATCAATATATAAAGCTAAACGAACCGTTCACTGGGTACTTATCCGTACGAAAATCCCTATTGATTTACCTATTTTTACAAGGAAATAAAATGTGAAAAAAATATTTCTACATCCCATGGCCTTTCCCAACCATTTGAATTTTTCTCTTACAGGTCTAACACTTCCGAAAAACCAATACAACGCCCACCCGGAACAATATATAAAGCTAAACGAACCGTTCACTGGGTACTTATCCGTACGAAAATCCGTATTGATTTACCTGTTTTTACAAGGAAATAAAATGTGAAAAAAATATTTCTACATCCCATGGCCTTTCCCAACCATTTAAATTTTTCTCTTACAGGTCTAACACTTCCGAAAAACCGATACCACGCCCACCCGGAACAATATATAAAGCTAAACGAACCGTTCACTGGGTACTTAAATGTACGAAAATCCCTATTGATTTACATGTTTTTACAAGGAAATAAAATGTGAAAACAATATTTCTACATCCCATGGCCTTTCCCAACCATTTAAATATTTCTCTTACAAGTCTAACACTTCCGAAAAATCAATACAACGCCCACCCGGAACAATATATAAAGCTAAACGAACCGTTCACTGGGTACTTATCCGTACGAAAATCCCTATTGATTTACCTTTTTTTACAAGGAAATAAAATGTGAAAAAAATATTTCTACATCCCATGGCCTTTCCCAAGCATTTAAATTTTTCTCTTACAGGTCTATCGATTCCGAAAAACCAATACAACGCCCACCCGGAACAATATATAAAGCTAAACGAACCGTTCACTGGGTACTTATATGTACGAAAATCCCTATTGATTTAATTGTTTTTACAAGGAAATAAGATGTGAAAACATTATTTCTACATCCCATGGCCTTTCCCAACCATTTAAATTTTTCTCTTACAGGTCTAACACTTCCGAAAAAACAATACAACGCCCACCCGGAACAATATATAAAGCTAAACTAACCGTTCACTGGGTACTTATCCGTACGAAAATCCCTATTTATTTACCTGTTTTTACAAGGAAATAAAATGTGAAAAAAATATTTCTACATCCCATGGCCTTTCCCAACCATTTAAATTTTTCTCTTACAGGTCTAACACTTCCGAAAAACCAATACAATGCCCACCCGGATCAATATATAAAGCTAAACGAACCGTTCACTGGGTACTTATCCGTACGAAAATCCCTATTGATTTACCTGTTTTTACAAGGAAATAAAATGTGAAAAAAATATTTCTACATCCCATGGCCTTTCCCAACCATTTGAATTTTTCTCTTACAGGTCTAACTCTTCCGAAAAACCAATACAACGCCCACCCGGAACAATATATAAAGCTAAACGAACCGTTCACTGGGTACTTATCCGTACGAAAATCCCTATAGATTTACCTGTTTTTACAAGGAAATCAAATGTGAAAAAAATATTTCTACATCCGATGGCCTTTCCCAACCATTTAAATTTTTCTCTTACAGGGCTAGCACTTCCGAAAAACCAATACAACGCCCACCCGGAACAATATATAAAGCTAAACGAACCGTTCACTGGGTAGTTATCCGTACGAAAATCCCTATTGATTTACCTGTTTTTACAAGGAAATAAAATGTGAAAAAAATATTTCTACATCCCATGGCCTTTCCCAACCATTTAAATTTTTCTCTTACAGGTCTATCACTTCCGAAAAACCAATACAACGCCCACCCGGAACAATATATAAAGCTAAACGAACCGTTCACTGGGTACTTATATGTACGAAAATCCCTATTGATTTAATTGTTTTTACAAGGAAATAAGATGTGAAAACATTATTTCTACATCCCATGGCCTTTCCCAACCATTTAAATTTTTCTTTTACAAGTCTAACACTTCCGAAAAAACAATACAACGCCCACCCGGAACAATATATAAAGCTAAACGAACCGTTCACTGGGTACTTATCCGTACGAAAATCCCTATTGATTTACCTGTTTTTACAAGGAAATAAAATGTGAAAAAAATATTTCTACATCCCATGGCCTTTCCCAACGATTTAAATTTTTTTCTTACAGGTCTAACACTTCCGAAAAACCAATACAACGCCCACCCGGAACAATATATAAAGCTAAAAGAACCGTTCACTGGGTACTTATCCGTACGAAAATCCCTATAGATTTACCTGTTTTTACAAGGAAATAAAATGTGAAAAAATATTTCTATATCCCATGGCCTTTCCCAACCATTTAAATTTTTCTCTTACAGGGCTAACACTTCCGAAAAACCAATACAACGCCCACCCGGAACAATATATAAAGCTAAACGAACCGTTCACTGGGTACTTATCCGTACGAAAATCCCTATTGATTTACCTGTTTTTACAAGGAAATAAAATGTGAAAAAAATATTTCTACATCCCATGGCCTTTCCCAACGATTTAAATTTTTTTCTTACAGGTCTAACACTTCCGAAAAACCAATACAACGCCCACCCGGAACAATATATAAAGCTAAAAGAACCGTTCACTGGGTACTTATCCGTACGAAAATCCCTATAGATTTACCTGTTTTTACAAGGAAATAAAATGTGAAAAAATATTTCTACATCCCATGGCCTTTCCCAACCATTTAAATTTTTCTCTTACAAGGCTAACACTTCCGAAAAACCAATACAACGCCCACTCGGACCAATATAATAAGCTAAACGAACCGTTCACTGGGTACTTATCCGTACGAAAATCCCTATAGATTTACCTGTTTTTACAAGGAAATAAAATGTGAAAAAAATATTTCTACATCCTATGGCCTTTCCCAACCATTTGAATTTTTCTCTTACAGGTCTAACACTTCCGAAAAACCAATACAACGCCCACCCGGAACAATATATAAAGCTAAACGAACCGTTCACTGGGTACTTATCCGTACGAAAATCCCTATAGATTTACCTGTTTTTACAAGGAAATAAAATGTGAAAAAAATATTTCTACATCCGATGGCCTTTCCCAACCATTTAAATTTTTCTCTTACAGGGCTAACACTTCCGAAAAACCAATACAACGCCCACCCGGAACAATATATAAAGCTAAACGAACCGTTCACTGGGTAGTTATCCGTACGAAAATCCCTATTGATTTACCTGTTTTTACAAGGAAATAAAATGTGAAAAAAATATTTCTACATCCCATGGCCTTTCCCAACCATTTAAATTTTTCTCTTACAGGTCTATCACTTCCGAAAAACCAATACAACGCCCACCCGGAACAATATATAAAGCTAAACGAACCGTTCACTGGGTACTTATATGTACGAAAATCCCTATTGATTTAATTGTTTTTACAAGGAAATAAGATGTGAAAACATTATTTCTACATCCCATGGCCTTTCCCAACCATTTAAATTTTTCTTTTACAAGTCTAACACTTCCGAAAAAACAATACAACGCCCACCCGGAACAATATATAAAGCTAAACGAACCGTTCACTGGGTACTTATCCGTACGAAAATCCCTATTGATTTACCTGTTTTTACAAGGAAATAAAATGTGAAAAAAATATTTCTACATCCCATGGCCTTTCCCAACGATTTAAATTTTTTTCTTACAGGTCTAACACTTCCGAAAAACCAATACAACGCCCACCCGGAACAATATATAAAGCTAAAAGAACCGTTCACTGGGTACATATCCGTACGAAAATCCCTATAGATTTACCTGTTTTTACAAGGAAATAAAATGTGAAAAAATATTTCTACATCCCATGGCCTTTCCCAACCATTTAAATTTTTCTCTTACAGGGCTAACACTTCCGAAAAACCAATACAATGCCCACTCGGACCAATATAATAAGCTAAACGAACCGTTCACTGGGTACTTATCCGTACGAAAATCCCTATAGATTTACCTGTTTTTACAAGGAAATAAAATGTGAAAAAAATATTTCTACATCCCATGGTCTTTCCCAACCATTTAAATTTTTCTCTTACAGGGCTAACACTTCCGAAAAACCAATACAACGCCCACCCGGAACAATATATAAAGCTAAACGAACCGTTCACTGGGTACTTATCCGTACGAAAATCCCTATTGATTTACCTGTTTTTACAAGGAAATAAAATGTGAAAAAAATATTTCTACATCCCATGGCCTTTCCCAACGATTTAAATTTTTTTCTTACAGGTCTAATACTTCCGAAAAACCAGTACAACGCCCACCCGGAACAATATATAAAGCTAAACGAACCGTTCACTGGGTAGTTATCCGTACGAAAATCCCTATTGATTTACCTGTTTTTACAAGGAAATAAAATGTGAAAAAAATATTTCTACATCCCATGGCCTTTCCCAACCATTTAAATTTTTCTCTTACAGGTCTATCACTTCCGAAAAACCAATACAACGCCCACCCGGAACAATATATAAAGCTAAACGAACCGTTCACTGGGTACTTATATGTACGAAAATCCCTATTGATTTAATTGTTTTTACAAGGAAATAAGATGTGAAAACATTATTTCTACATCCCATGGCCTTTCCCAACCATTTAAATTTTTCTCTTACAGGTCTATCACTTCCGAAAAACCAATACAACGCCCACCCGGAACAATATATAAAGCTAAACGAACCGTTCACTGGGTACTTATCCGTACGAAAATCCCTATTGATTTACCTGTTTTTACAAGGAAATAAAATGTGAAAAAAATATTTCTACATCCCATGGCCTTTCCCAACGATTTAAATTTTTTTCTTACAGGTCTAACACTTCCGAAAAACCAATACAACGCCCACCCGGAACAATATATAAAGCTAAAAGAACCGTTCACTGGGTACTTATCCGTACGAAAATCCCTATAGATTTACCTGTTTTTACAAGGAAATAAAATGTGAAAAAATATTTCTACATCCCATGGCCTTTCCCAACCATTTAAATTTTTCTCTTACAAGGCTAACACTTCTGAAAAACCAATACAACGCCCACTCGGACCAATATAATAAGCTAAACGAACCGTTCACTGGGTACTTATCCGTACGAAAATCCCTATAGATTTACCTGTTTTTACAAGGAAATAAAATGTGAAAAAAATATTTCTACATCCTATGGCCTTTCCCAACCATTTGAATTTTTCTCTTACAGGTCTAACACTTCCGAAAAACCAATACAACGCCCACCCGGAACAATATATAAAGCTAAACGAACCGTTCACTGGGTAGTTATCCGTACGAAAATCCCTATTGATTTACCTGTTTTTACAAGGAAATAAAATGTGAAAAAAATATTTCTACATCCCATGGCCTTTCCCAACCATTTAAATTTTTCTCTTACAGGTCTATCACTTCCGAAAAACCAATACAACGCCCACCCGGAACAATATATAAAGCTAAACGAACCGTTCACTGGGTACTTATCCGTACGAAAATCCCTATTGATTTACCTGTTTTTACAAGGAAATAAAATGTGAAAAAAATATTTCTACATCCCATGGCCTTTCCCAACGATTTAAATTTTTTTCTTACAGGTCTAACACTTCCGAAAAACCAATACAACGCCCACCCGGAACAATATATAAAGCTAAAAGAACCGTTCACTGGGTACTTATCCGTACGAAAATCCCTATAGATTTACCTGTTTTTACAAGGAAATAAAATGTGAAAAAATATTTCTACATCCCATGGCCTTTCCCAACCATTTAAATTTTTCTCTTACAGGGCTAACACTTCCGAAAAACCAATACAATGCCCACTCGGACCAATATAATAAGCTAAACGAACCGTTCACTGGGTACTTATCCGTACGAAAATCCCTATAGATTTACCTGTTTTTACAAGGAAATAAAATGTGAAAAAAATATTTCTACATCCCATGGTCTTTCCCAACCATTTAAATTTTTCTCTTACAGGGCTAACACTTCCGAAAAACCAATACAACGCCCACCCGGAACAATATATAAAGCTAAACGAACCGTTCACTGGGTACTTATCCGTACGAAAATCCCTATTGATTTACCTGTTTTTACAAGGAAATAAAATGTGAAAAAAATATTTCTACATCCCATGGCCTTTCCCAACGATTTAAATTTTTTTCTTACAGGTCTAATACTTCCGAAAAACCAGTACAACGCCCACCCGGAACAATATATAAAGCTAAACGAACCGTTCACTGGGTACTTATCCGTACGAAAATCCCTATTGATTTACCTTTTTTTACAAGGAAATAAAATGTGAAAAAAATATTTCTACATCCCATGGCCTTTGCCAACCATTTAAATTTTTCTCTTACAGGTCTATCACTTCTGAAAAACCAATACAACGCCCACCCGGAACAATATATAAAGCTAAACGAACCGTTCACTGGGTACTTATATGTACGAAAATCCCTATTGATTTAATTGTTTTTACAAGGAAATAAGATGAGAAAACATTATTTCTACATCCCATGGCCTTTCCCAACCATTTAAATTTTTCTCTTACAAGTCTAACACTTCCGAAAAACCGATACAACGCCCACCCGGAACAATATATAAAGCTAAACGAACCGTTCACTGGGTACTTATCCGTACGAAAATCCCTATTGATTTACCTGTTTTTACAAGGAAATAAAATGTGAAAAAAATATTTCTACATCCCATGGCCTTTCCCAACCATTTAAATTTTTCTCTTACAGGTCTAACACTTCCGAAAAACCAATACAACGCCCACCCGGATCAATATATAAAGCTAAACGAACCGTTCACTGGGTACTTATCCGTACGAAAATCCCTATTGATTTACCTGTTTTTACAAGGAAATAAAATGTGAAAAAAATATTTCTACATCCCATGGCCTTTCCCAACCATTTAAATTTTTCTCTTACAAGTCTAACACTTCCGAAAAATCAATACAACGCCCATCCGGAACAATATATAAAGCTAAACGAACCGTTCACTGGGTACTTATCCATACGAAAATCCCTATTGATTTACCTGTTTTTACAAGGAAATAAAATGTGAAAAAAATATTTCTACATCCCATGGCCTTTCCCAACCATTTAAATTTTTCTCTTACAGGGCTAACACTTCCGAAAAACCAATACAACGCCCACCCGGATCAATATATTAAGCTAAACGAACCGTTCACTGGGTACTTATCCGTACGAAAATCCCTATAGATTTACCTGTTTTTACAAGGAAATAAAATGTGAAAAAAATATTTCTACATCCCATGGCCTTTCCCAACCATTTAAATTTTTCTCTTACAGGGCTAACACTTCCGAAAAACCAATACAACGCCCACCCGGAACAATATATAAAGCTAAACGAACCGTTCACTGGGTAGTTATCCGTACAAAAATCCCTATTGATTTACCTGTTTTTACAAGGAAATAAAATGTGAAAAAAATATTTCTACATCCCATGGCCTTTCCCAACGATTTAAATTTTTTTCTTACAGGTCTAACACTTCCGAAAAACCAGTACAAGCCCACCCGGAACAATATATAAAGATAAACGAACCGTTCACTGGGTACTTATCCGTACGAAAATCCCTATTGATTTACCTTTTTTTACAAGGAAATAATATGTGAAAACATTATTTCTACATCCCATGGCCTTTCCCAACCATTTAAATTTTTCTTTTACAAGTCTAACACTTCCGAAAAACCAATACAACGCCCACCCGGAACAATATATAAAGCTAAACGAACCGTTCACTGGGTACTTATCCGTACGAAAATCCCTATTGATTTACCTGTTTTTACAAGGAAATAAAATGTGAAAACATTATTTCTACATCCCATGGCCTTTCCCAACCATTTAAATTTTTCTTTTACAAGTCTAACACTTCTGAAAAACCAATACAACGCCCACCCGGAACAATATATAAAGCTAAACGAACCGTTCACTGGGTACTTATCCGTACGAAAATCGCTATTGATTTACCTGTTTTTACAAGGAAATAAAATGTGAAAAAAATATTTCTACATCCCATGGCCTTTCCCAACCATTTAAATTTTTCTTTTACAAGTCTAACACTTCCGAAAAACCAATACAACGCCCACCCGGAACAATATATAAAGCTAAACGAACCGTTCACTGGGTACTTATCCGTACGAAAATCCCTATTGATTTACCTGTTTTTACAAGGAAATAAAATGTGAAAAAAATATTCCTACATCCCATGGCCTTTCCCAACCATTTAAATTTTTCTCTTACAGGTCTATCACTTCCGAAAAACCAATACAACGCCCACCCGGAACAATATATAAAGCTAAACGAACCGTTCACTGGGTACTTATATGTACGAAAATCCCTATTGATTTAATTGTTTTTACAAGGAAATAAGATGTGAAAACATTATTTCTACATCCCATAGCCTTTCCCAACCATTTAAATTTTTCTCTTACAGGTCTAACACTTCCGAAAAACCAATACAACGCCCACCCGGTACAATATATAAAGCTAAACTAACCGTTCACTGGGTACTTATCCGTACGAAAATCCCTATTGATTTACCTGTTTTTACAAGGAAATAAAATGTGAAAAAAATATTTCTACATCCCATGGCCTTTCCCAACCATTTAAATTTTTCTCTTACAGGTCTAACACTTCCGAAAAACCAATACAACGCCCACCCGGATCAATATATAAAGCTAAACGAACCGTTCACTGGGTACTTATCCGTACAAAAATCCCTATTGATTTACCTTTTTTTACAAGGAAATAAAATGTGAAAAAAATATTTCTACATCCCATGGCCTTTGCCAACCATTTAAATTTTTCTCTTACAGGTCTATCACTTCTGAAAAACCAATACAACGCCCACCCGGAACAATATATAAAGCTAAACGAACCGTTCACTGGGTACTTATATGTACGAAAATCCCTATTGATTTAATTGTTTTTACAAGGAAATAAGATGAGAAAACATTATTTCTACATCCCATGGCCTTTCCCAACCATTTAAATTTTTCTCTTACAAGTCTAACACTTCCGAAAAACCGATACAATGCCCACCCGGAACAATATATAAAGCTAAACGAACCGTTCACTGGGTACTTATCCGTACGAAAATCCCTATTGATTTACCTGTTTTTACAAGGAAATAAAATGTGAAAAAAATATTTCTACATCCCATGGCCTTTCCCAACCATTTAAATTTTTCTCTTACAAGTCTAACATTTCCGAAAAATCAATACAACGCCCATCCGGAACAATATATAAAGCTAAACGAACCGTTCACTGGGTACTTATCCGTACGAAAATCCCTATTGATTTACCTGTTTTTACAAGGAAATAAAATGTGAAAAAAATATTTCTACATCCCATGGCCTTTCCCAACCATTTAAATTTTTCTCTTACAAGTCTAACATTTCCGAAAAATCAATACAACGCCCATCCGGAACAATATATAAAGCTAAACGAACCGTTCACTGGGTACTTATCCATACGAAAATCCCTATTGATTTACCTGTTTTTACAAGGAAATAAAATGTGAAAAAAATATTTCTACATCCCATGGCCTTTCCCAACCATTTAAATTTTTCTCTTACAGGGCTAACACTTCCGAAAAACCAATACAACGCCCACCCGGATCAATATATTAAGCTAAACGAACCGTTCACTGAGTACTTATCCGTACGAAAATCCCTATAGATTTACCTGTTTTTACAAGGAAATAAAATGTGAAAAAAATATTTCTACATCCCATGGCCTTTCCCAACCATTTAAATTTTTCTCTTACAGGGCTAACACTTCCGAAAAACCAATACAACGCCCACCCGGAACAATATATAAAGCTAAACGAACTGTTCACTGGGTAGTTATCCGTACAAAAATCCCTATTGATTTACCTGTTTTTACAAGGAAATAAAATGTGAAAAAAATATTTCTACATCCCATGGCCTTTCCCAACGATTTAAATTTTTTTCTTACAGGTCTAACACTTCCGAAAAACCAGTACAACGCCCACCCGGAACAATATATAAAGCTAAACGAACCGTTCACTGGGTACTTATCCGTACGAAAATCCCTATTGATTTACCTTTTTTTACAAGGAAATAATATGTGAAAACATTATTTCTACATCCCATGGCCTTTCCCAACCATTTAAATTTTTCTTTTACAAGTCTAACACTTCCGAAAAACCAATACAACGCCCACCCGGAACAATATATAAAGCTAAACGAACCGTTCACTGGGTACTTATCCGTACGAAAATCCCTATTGATTTACCTGTTTTTACAAGGAAATAAAATGTGAAAACATTATTTCTACATCCCATGGCCTTTCCCAACCATTTAAATTTTTCTTTTACAAGTCTAACACTTCTGAAAAACCAATACAACGCCCACCCGGAACAATATATAAAGCTAAACGAACCGTTCACTGGGTACTTATCCGTACGAAAATCGCTATTGATTTACCTGTTTTTACAAGGAAATAAAATGTGAAAAAAATATTTCTACATCCCATGGCCTTTCCCAACCATTTAAATTTTTCTTTTACAAGTCTAACACTTCCGAAAAACCAATACAACGCCCACCCGGAACAATATATAAAGCTAAACGAACCGTTCACTGGGTACTTATCCGTACGAAAATCCCTATTGATTTACCTGTTTTTACAAGGAAATAAAATGTGAAAAAAATATTCCTACATCCCATGGCCTTTCCCAACCATTTAAATTTTTCTCTTACAGGTCTATCACTTCCGAAAAACCAATACAACGCCCACCCGGAACAATATATAAAGCTAAACGAACCGTTCACTGGGTACTTATATGTACGAAAATCCCTATTGATTTAATTGTTTTTACAAGGAAATAAGATGTGAAAACATTATTTCTACATCCCATAGCCTTTCCCAACCATTTAAATTTTTCTCTTACAGGTCTAACACTTCCGAAAAACCAATACAACGCCCACCCGGTACAATATATAAAGCTAAACTAACCGTTCACTGGGTACTTATCCGTACGAAAATCCCTATTGATTTACCTGTTTTTACAAGGAAATAAAATGTGAAAAAAATATTTCTACATCCCATGGCCTTTCCCAACCATTTAAATTTTTCTCTTACAGGTCTAACACTTCCGAAAAACCAATACAACGCCCACCCGGATCAATATATAAAGCTAAACGAACCGTTCACTGGGTACTTATCCGTACAAAAATCCCTATTGATTTACCTTTTTTTACAAGGAAATAAAATGTGAAAAAAATATTTCTACATCCCATGGCCTTTGCCAACCATTTAAATTTTTCTCTTACAGGTCTATCACTTCTGAAAAACCAATACAACGCCCACCCGGAACAATATATAAAGCTAAACGAACCGTTCACTGGGTACTTATATGTACGAAAATCCCTATTGATTTAATTGTTTTTACAAGGAAATAAGATGAGAAAACATTATTTCTACATCCCATGGCCTTTCCCAACCATTTAAATTTTTCTCTTACAAGTCTAACACTTCCGAAAAACCGATACAATGCCCACCCGGAACAATATATAAAGCTAAACGAACCGTTCACTGGGTACTTATCCGTACGAAAATCCCTATTGATTTACCTGTTTTTACAAGGAAATAAAATGTGAAAAAAATATTTCTACATCCCATGGCCTTTCCCAACCATTTAAATTTTTCTCTTACAAGTCTAACATTTCCGAAAAATCAATACAACGCCCATCCGGAACAATATATAAAGCTAAACGAACCGTTCACTGGGTACTTATCCGTACGAAAATCCCTATTGATTTACCTGTTTTTACAAGGAAATAAAATGTGAAAAAAATATTTCTACATCCCATGGCCTTTCCCAACCATTTAAATTTTTCTCTTACAAGTCTAACATTTCCGAAAAATCAATACAACGCCCATCCGGAACAATATATAAAGCTAAACGAACCGTTCACTGGGTACTTATCCATACGAAAATCCCTATTGATTTACCTGTTTTTACAAGGAAATAAAATGTGAAAAAAATATTTCTACATCCCATGGCCTTTCCCAACCATTTAAATTTTTCTCTTACAGGGCTAACACTTCCGAAAAACCAATACAACGCCCACCCGGATCAATATATTAAGCTAAACGAACCGTTCACTGAGTACTTATCCGTACGAAAATCCCTATAGATTTACCTGTTTTTACAAGGAAATAAAATGTGAAAAAAATATTTCTACATCCCATGGCCTTTCCCAACCATTTAAATTTTTCTCTTACAGGGCTAACACTTCCGAAAAACCAATACAACGCCCACCCGGAACAATATATAAAGCTAAACGAACTGTTCACTGGGTAGTTATCCGTACAAAAATCCCTATTGATTTACCTGTTTTTACAAGGAAATAAAATGTGAAAAAAATATTTCTACATCCCATGGCCTTTCCCAACGATTTAAATTTTTTTCTTACAGGTCTAACACTTCCGAAAAACCAGTACAACGCCCACCCGGAACAATATATAAAGCTAAACGAACCGTTCACTGGGTACTTATCCGTACGAAAATCCCTATTGATTTACCTTTTTTTACAAGGAAATAATATGTGAAAACATTATTTCTACATCCCATGGCCTTTCCCAACCATTTAAATTTTTCTTTTACAAGTCTAACACTTCCGAAAAACCAATACAACGCCCACCCGGAACAATATATAAAGCTAAACGAACCGTTCACTGGGTACTTATCCGTACGAAAATCCCTATTGATTTACCTGTTTTTACAAGGAAATAAAATGTGAAAACATTATTTCTACATCCCATGGCCTTTCCCAACCATTTAAATTTTTCTTTTACAAGTCTAACACGTCTGAAAAACCAATACAACGCCCACCCGGAACAATATATAAAGCTAAACGAACCGTTCACTGGGTACTTATCCGTACGAAAATCGCTATTGATTTACCTGTTTTTACAAGGAAATAAAATGTGAAAAAAATATTTCTACATCCCATGGCCTTTCCCAACCATTTAAATTTTTCTTTTACAAGTCTAACACTTCCGAAAAACCAATACAACGCCCACCCGGAACAATATATAAAGCTAAACGAACCGTTCACTGGGTACTTATCCGTACGAAAATCCCTATTGATTTACCTGTTTTTACAAGGAAATAAAATGTGAAAAAAATATTCCTACATCCCATGGCCTTTCCCAACCATTTAAATTTTTCTCTTACAGGTCTATCACTTCCGAAAAACCAATACAACGCCCACCCGGAACAATATATAAAGCTAAACGAACCGTTCACTGGGTACTTATATGTACGAAAATCCCTATTGATTTAATTGTTTTTACAAGGAAATAAGATGTGAAAACATTATTTCTACATCCCATGGCCTTTCCCAACCATTTAAATTTTTCTCTTACAGGTCTAACACTTCCGAAAAACCAATACAACGCCCACCCGGAACAATATATAAAGCTAAACTAACCGTTCACTGGGTACTTATCCGTACGAAAATCCCTATTGATTTACCTGTTTTTACAAGGAAATAAAATGTGAAAAAAATATTTCTACATCCCATGGCCTTTCCCAACCATTTAAATTTTTCTCTTACAGGTCTAACACTTCCGAAAAACCAATACAACGCCCACCCGGATCAATATATAAAGCTAAACGAACCGTTCACTGGGTACTTATCCGTACGAAAATCCCTATTGATTTACCTGTTTTTACAAGGAAATAAAATGTGAAAAAAATATTTCTACATCCCATGGCCTTTCCCAACCATTTGAATTTTTCTCTTACAGGGCTAACACTTCCGAAAAACCAATACAACGCCCACCCGGAACAATATATAAAGCTAAACGAACCGTTCACTGGGTAGTTATCCGTACGAAAATCCCTATTGATTTACCTGTTTTTACAAGGAAATAAAATTTGAAAAAAATATTTCTACATCCCATAGCCTTTCCCAACCATTTAAATTTTTCTCTTACAGGTCTATCACTTCCGAAAAACCAATACAAAGCCCACCCGGAACAATATATAAAGCTAAACGAACCGTTCACTGGGTACTTATATGTACGAAAATCCCTATTGATTTAATTGTTTTTACAAGGAAATAAGATGTGAAAACATTATTTCTACATCCCATGGCCTTTCCCAACCATTTAAATTTTTCTTTTACAAGTCTAACACTTCCGAAAAACCAATACAACGCCCACCCGGAACAATATATAAAGCTAAACGAACCGTTCACTGGGTACTTATCCGTACGAAAATCCCTATTGATTTACCTGTTTTTACAAGGAAATAAAATGTGAAAAAAATATTTCTACATCCCATGGCCTTTCCCAACCTTTTGAATTTTTCTCTTACAGGTCTAACACTTCCGAAAAATCAATACAACGCCCACCCGGAACAATATATAAAGCTAAACGAACCGTTCACTGGGTACTTATCCGAACGAAAATCCCTATAGATTTACCTGTTTTTACAAGGAAATAAAATGTGAAAAAATATTTCTACATCCCATGGCCTTTCCCAACCATTTAAATTTTTCTCTTACAGGGCTAACACTTCCGAAAAACCAATACAACGCCCACTCGGACCAATATAATAAGCTAAACGAACCGTTCACTGGGTACTTATCCGTACGAAAATCCCTATAGATTTACCTGTTTTTACAAGGAAATAAAATGTGAAAAAAATATTTCTACATCCCATGGTCTTTCCCAACCATTTAAATTTTTCTCTTACAGGGCTAACACTTCCGAAAAACCAATACAACGCCCACCCGGAAAAATATATAAAGCTAAACGAACCGTTCACTGGGTACTTATCCGTACGAAAATCCCTATTGATTTACCTGTTTTTACAAGGAAATAAAATGTGAAAAAAATATTTCTACATCCCATGGCCTTTCCCAACCATTTGAATTTTTCTCTTACAGGGCTAACACTTCCGAAAAACCAATACAACGCCCACCCGGAACAGTATATAAAGCTAAACGAACCGTTCACTGGGTAGTTATCCGTACGAAAATCCCTATTGATTTACCTGTTTTTACAAGGAAATAAAATTTGAAAAAAATATTTCTACATCCCATAGCCTTTCCCAACCATTTAAATTTTTCTCTAACAGGTCTATCACTTCCGAAAAACCAATACAACGCCCACCCGGAACAATATATAAAGCTAAACGAACCGTTCACTGGGTACTTATATGTACGAAAATCCCTATTGATTTAATTGTTTTTACAAGGAAATAAGATGTGAAAACATTATTTCTACATCCCATGGCCTTTCCCAACCATTTAAATTTTTCTTTTACAAGTCTAACACTTACGAAAAACCAATACAACGCCCACCCGGAACAGTATATAAAGCTTAACGAACCGTTCACTGGGTACTTATCCGTACGAAAATCCCTATTGATTTACCTGTTTTTACAAGGAAATAAAATGTGAAAAAAATATTTCTACATCCCATGGCCTTTCCCAACCGTTTGAATTTTTCTCTTACAGGTCTAACACTTCCGAAAAATCAATACAACGCCCACCCGGAACAATATATAAAGCTAAATGAACCGTTCACTGGGTACTTATCCGAACGAAAATCCCTATAGATTTACCTGTTTTTACAAGGAAATAAAATGTGAAAAAATATTTCTACATCCCATGGCCTTTCCCAACCATTTAAATTTTTCTCTTACAGGGCTAACACTTCCGAAAAACCAATACAACGCCCACTCGGACCAATATAATAAGCTAAACGAACCGTTCACTGGGTACTTATCCGTACGAAAATCCCTATAGATTTACCTGTTTTTACAAGGAAATAAAATGTGAAAAAAATATTTCTACATCCCATGGTCTTTCCCAACCATTTAAATTTTTCTCTTACAGGGCTAACACTTCCGAAAAACCAATACAACGCCCACCCGGAACAATATATAAAGCTAAACGAACCGTTCACTGGGTACTTATCCGTACGAAAATCCCTATTGATTTACCTGTTTTTACAAGGAAATAAAATGTGAAAAAAATATTTCTACATCCCATGGCCTTTCCCAACGATTTAAATTTTTTTCTTACAGGTCTAATACTTCCGAAAAACCAGTACAACGCCCACCCGGAACAATATATAAAGCTAAACGAACCGTTCACTGGGTACTTATCCGTACGAAAATCCCTATTGATTTACCTTTTTTTACAAGGAAATAAAATGTGAAAAAAATATTTCTACATCCCATGGCCTTTCCCAACCATTTAAATTTTTCTCTTACAGGTCTATCACTTCTGAAAAAACAATACAACGCCCACCCGGAACAATATATAAAGCTAAACGAACCGTTCACTGGGTACTTATATGTACGAAAATCCCTATTGATTTAATTGTTTTTACAAGGAAATAAGATGAGAAAACATTATTTCTATATCCCATGGCCTTTCCCAACCATTAAAATTTTTCTCATACAAGTCTAACACTTCCGAAAAACCGATACAACGCCCACCCGGAACAATATATAAAGCTAAACGAACCGTTCACTGGGTACTTATCCGTACGAAAATCCCTATTGATTTACCTGTTTTTACAAGGAAATAAAATGTGAAAAAAATATTTCTACATCCCATGGCCTTTCCCAACCATTTAAATTTTTCTCTTACAGGTCTAACACTTCCGAAAAACCAATACAACGCCCACCCGGATCAATATATAAAGCTAAACGAACCGTTCACTGGGTACTTATCCGTACGAAAATCCCTATTGATTTACCTGTTTTTACAAGGAAATAAAATGTGAAAAAAATATTTCTACATCCCATGGCCTTTCCCAACCATTTAAATTTTTCTCTTACAAGTCTAACACTTCCGAAAAACCAATACAACGCCCACCCGGAACAATATATAAAGCTAAACGAACCGTTCACTGGGTACTTATCCGTACGAAAATCCCTATTGATTTACCTGTTTTTACAAGGAAATAAAATGTGAAAAAAATATTTCTACATCCCATGGCCTTTCCCAACGATTTAAATTTTTTTCTTACAGGTCTAATACTTCCGAAAAACCAGTACAACGCCCACCCGGAACAATATATAAAGCTAAACGAACCGTTCACTGGGTACTTATCCGTACGAAAATCCCTATTGATTTACCTTTTTTTACAAGGAAATAAAATGTGAAAAAAATATTTCTACATCCCATGGCCTTTCCCAACCATTTAAATTTTTCTCTTACAGGTCTATCACTTCTGAAAAACCAATACAACGCCCACCCGGAACAATATATAAAGCTAAACGAACCGTTCACTGGGTACTTATATGTACGAAAATCCCTATTGATTTAATTGTTTTTACAAGGAAATAAGATGAGAAAACATTATTTCTACATCCCATGGCCTTTCCCAACCATTAAAATTTTTCTCTTACAAGTCTAACACTTCCGAAAAACCGATACAACGCACACCCGGAACAATATATAAAGCTAAACGAACCGTTCACTGGGTACTTATCCGTACGAAAATCCCTATTGATTTACCTTTTTTTACAAGGAAATAAAATGTGAAAAAAAATATTTCTACATTCCATGGCCTTTCCCAACCATTTAAATTTTTATCTTACAGGTCTATCACTTCCGAAAAACCAATACAACGCCCACCCGGAACAATATATAAAGCTAAACGAACCGTTCCCTGGGTACTTATATGTACGATAATCCCTATTGATTTAATTGTTTTTACAGGGAAATAAGATGTGAAAACATTATTTCTACATCCCATGGCCTTTCCCAACCATTTAAATATTTCTCTTACAGGTCTAACACTTCCGAAAAACCAATACAACGCCCATCCGGAACAATATATAAAGCTAAACGAACCGTTCACTGGGTACTTATCCGTACGAAAATCCCTATTGATTTACCTGTTTTTACAAGGAAATAAAATGTGAAAAAAATATTTCTACATCCCATGGCCTTTCCCAACCATGTAAATTTTTCTCTTACAGGTCTAACACTTCCGAAAAACCAATACAACGCCTACCCGGATCAATATATAAAGCTAAACGAACCGTTCACTGGGTACTTATCCGTACGAAAATCCCTATTGATTTACCTTTTTTTACAAGGAAATAAAATGTGAAAAAAATATTTCTACATTCCATGGCCTTTCCCAACCATTTAAATTTTTCTCTTACAGGTCTATCACTTCCCAAAAACCAATACAACGCCCACCCGGAACAATATATAAAGCTAAACGAACCGTTCACTGGGTACTTATATGTACGATAATCCCTATTGATTTAATTGTTTTTACAGGGAAATAAGATGTGAAAACATTATTTCTACATCCCATGGCCTTTCCCAACCATTTAAATATTTCTCTTACAGGTCTAACACTTCCGAAAAACCAATACAACGCCCACCCGGAACAATATATAAAGCTAAACGAACCGTTCACTGGGTACTTATCCGTACGAAAATCCCTATTGATTTACCTGTTTTTACAAGGAAATAAAATGTGAAAAAAATATTTCTACATCCCATGGCCTTTCCCAACCATGTAAATTTTTCTCTTTCAGGTCTAACACTTCCGAAAAACCAATACAACGCCTACCCGGATCAATATATAAAGCTAAACGAACCGTTCACTGGGTACTTATCCGTATGAAAATCCCTATTGATTTACCTGTTTTTACAAGGAAATAAAATGTGAAAAAAATATTTCTACATCCCATGGCTTTCCCAACCATTTGAATTTTTCTCTTACAGGTCTAACACTTCCGAAAAACCAATACAACGCCCATCCGGAACAATATATAAAGCTAAACGAACCGTTCACTGGGTACTTATCCGTACGAAAATCCCTATTGATTTACCTGTTTTTACAAGGAAATAAAATGTGAAAAAAATATTTCTACATCCCATGGCCTTTCCCAACCATTTAAATTTTTCTCTTACAGGTCTAACACTTCCGAAAAACAGATACAACGCCCACCCGGAACAATATATAAAGCTAAACGAACCGTTCACTGGGTACTTATATGTACGAAAATCCCTATTGATTTAATTGTTTTTACAAGGAAATAAGATGTGAAAACATTATTTCTACATCCCATGGCCTTTCCCAACCATTTAAATTTTTCTCTTACAAGTCTAACACTTCCGAAAAACCAATACAACGCCCACCCGGAACAATATATAAAGCTAAACGAACCGTTCACTGGGTACTTAACCGTACGAAAATCCCTATTGATTTACCTGTTTTTACAAGGAAATAAAATGTGAAAAAAATATTTCTACATCCCATGGCCTTTCCCAACCATTTAAATTTTTCTCCTACAGGTCTAACACTTCCGAAAAACCAATACAACGCCCACCCGGATCAATATATAAAGCTAAACGAACCGTTCACTGGGTACTTATCCGTACGAAAATCCCTATAGATTTACCTGTTTTTACAAGGAAATAAAATGTGAAAAAAATATTTCTACATCCCATTGCCTTTCCCAACCATTTAAATTTTTCTCTTACAGGGCTAACACTTCCGAAAAACCAATATAACGCCCACCCGGAACAATATATAAAGCTAAACGAACCGTTCACTGGGTAGTTATCCGTACGAAAATCCCTATTGATTTACCTGTTTTTACAAGGAAATAAAATGTGAAAAAAATATTTCTACATCCCATGGCCTTTCCCAACCATTTAAATTTTTCTCTTACAGGTCTATCACTTCCGAAAAACCAATACAACGCCCACCCGGAACAATATATAAAGCTAAACGAACCGTTCACTGGGTACTTATATGTACGAAAATCCCTATTGATTTAATTGTTTCTACAAGGAAATAAGATGTGAAAACATTATTTCTACATCCCATGGCCTTTCCCAACCATTTAAATTTTTCTTTTACAAGTCTAACACTTCAGAAAAACCAATACAACGCCCACCCGGAACAATATATAAAGCTAAACGAACCGTTCACTGGGTACTTATATGTACGAAAATCCCTATTGATTTAATATTTTTTACAAGGAAATAAGATGTGAAAACATTATTTCTACATCCCATGGCCTTTCCCAACCATTTAAATTTTTCTCTTACAAGTCTAACACTTCTGAAAAACCAATACAACGCCCACCCGGAACAATATATAAAGCTAAACGAACCGTTCACTGGGTACTTAACCGTACGAAAATCCCTATTGATTTACCTGTTTTTACAAGGAAATAAAATGTGAAAAAAATATTTCTACATCCCATGGCCTTTCCCAACCATTTAAATTTTTCTCCTACAGGTCTAACACTTCCGAAAAACCAATACAACGCCCACCCGGACCAATATATAAAGCTAAACGAACCGTTCACTGGGTACTTATCCGTACGAAAATCCCTATAGATTTACCTGTTTTTACAAGGAAATAAAATGTGAAAAAAATATTTCTACATCCCATGGCCTTTCCCAACCATTTAAATTTTTCTCTTACAGGGCTAACACTTCCGAAAAACCAATATAACGCCCACCCGGAACAATATATAAAGCTAAACGAACCGTTCACTGGGTAGTTATCCGTACGAAAATCCCTATTGATTTACCTGTTTTTACAAGGAAATAAAATGTGAAAAAAATATTTCTACATCCCATGGCCTTTCCCAACCATTTAAATTTTTCTCTTACAGGTCTATCACTTCCGAAAAACCAATACAACGCCCACCCGGAACAATATATAAAGCTAAACGAACCGTTCACTGGGTACTTATATGTACGAAAATCCCTATTGATTTACCTGTTTTTACAAGGAAATAAAATGTGAAAAAAATATTTCTACATCCCATGGCCTTTCCCAACCATTTGAATTTTTCTCTTACAGGGCTAACACTTCCAAAAACCAATACAACGCCCACCCGGAACAATATATAAAGCTAAACGAACCTTTCACTGGGTACTTATCCGTACGAAAATCCCTATTGATTTACCTGTTTTTACAAGGAAATAAAATGTGAAAAAAATATTTCTACATCCCATGGCCTTTCCCAACCATTTAAATTTTTCTCTTACAGGTCTAACACTTCCGAAAAACCAATACAACGCCCACCCGGATCAATATATAAAGCTAAACGAACCGTTCACTGTGTACTATTCCGTACGAAAATCCCTATTGATTTACCTGTTTTTACAAGGAAATAAAATGTGAAAAAAATATTTCTACATCCCATGGCCTTTCCCAACCATTTGAATTTTTCTCTTACAGGTCTAACACTTCCGAAAAACCAATACAACGCCCACCCGGAACAATATATAAAGCTAAACGAACCGTTCACTGGGTACTTATCCGGACGAAAATCCCTATAGATTTACCTGTTTTTACAAGGAAATAAAATGTGAAAAAAATATTTCTACATCCGATGGCCTTTCCCAACCATTTAAATTTTTCTCTTACAGGGCTAACACTTCCGAAAAACCAATACAACGCCCACCCGGAACAATATATAAAGCTAAACGAACCGTTCACTGGGTAGTTATCCGTACGAAAATCCCTATTGATTTACCTGTTTTTACAAGGAAATAAAATGTGAAAAAAATATTTCTACATCCCATGGCCTTTCCCAACCATTTAAATTTTTCTCTTACAGGTCTATCACTTCCGAAAAACCAATACAACGCCCACCCGGAACAATATATAAAGCTAAACGAACCGTTCACTGGGTACTTATATGTACGAAAATCCCTATTGATTTAATTGTTTTTACAAGGAAATAAGATGTGAAAACATTATTTCTACATCCCATGGCCTTTCCCAACCATTTAAATTTTTCTTTTACAAGTCTAACACTTCCGAAAAACCAATACAACGCCCACCCGGAACAATATATAAAGCTAAACGAACCGTTCACTGGGTACTTATCCGTACGAAAATCCCTATTGATTTACCTGTTTTTACAAGGAAATAAAATGTGATAAAAATATTTCTACATCCCATGGCCTTTCCCAACCATTTAAATTTTTCTCTTACAGGGCTAACACTTCCGAAAAACCAATACAACGCCCACTCGGACCAATATATAAAGCTAAACGAACCGTTCACTGGGTACTTATATGTACGAAAATCCCTATTGATTTAATTGTTTCTACAAGGAAATAAGATGTGAAAACATTATTTCTACATCCCATGGCCTTTCCCAACCATTTAAATTTTTCTCTTACAAGTCTAACACTTCTGAAAAACCAATACAACGCCCACCCGGAACAATATATAAAGCTAAACGAACCGTTCACTGGGTACTTAACCGTACGAAAATCCCTATTGATTTACCTGTTGTTACAAGGAAATAAAATGTGAAAAAAATATTTCTACATCCCATGGCCTTTCCCAACCATTTAAATTTTTCTCCTACAGGTCTAACACTTCCGAAAAACCAATACAACGCCCACCCGGAACAATATATAAAGCTAAACGAACCGTTCACTGGGTACTTATCCGTACGAAAATCCCTATAGATTTACCTGTTTTTACAAGGAAATAAAATGTGAAAAAAATATTTCTACATCCCATGGCCTTTCCCAACCATTTAAATTTTTCTCTTACAGGGCTAACACTTCCGAAAAACCAATAGAACGCCCACCCGGAACAATATATAAAGCTAAACGAACCGTTCACTGGGTAGTTATCCGTACGAAAATCCCTATTGATTTACCTGTTTTTACAAGGAAATAAAATGTGAAAAAAATATTTCTACATCCCATGGCCTTTCCCAACCATTTAAATTTTTCTCTTACAGGTCTATCACTTCCGAAAAACCAATACAACGCCCACCCGGAACAATATATAAAGCTAAACGAACCGTTCACTGGGTACTTATATGTACGAAAATCCCTATTGATTTAATTGTTTTTACAAGGAAATAAGATGTGAAAACATTATTTCTACATCCCATGGCCTTTCCCAACCATTTAAATTTTTCTCTTACAGGTCTAACACTTCCAAAAACCAATACAACGCCCACCCGGAACAATATATAAAGCTAAACGAACCTTTCACTGGGTACTTATCCGTACGAAAATCCCTATTGATTTACCTGTTTTTACAAGGAAATAAAATGTGAAAAAAATATTTCTACATCCCATGGCCTTTCCCAACCATTTAAATTTTTCTCTTACAGGTCTAACACTTCCGAAAAACCAATACAACGCCCACCCGGATCAATATATAAAGCTAAACGAACCGTTCACTTTGTACTATTCCGTACGAAAATCCCTATTGATTTACCTGTTTTTACAAGGAAATAAAATGTGAAAAAAATATTTCTACATCCCATGGCCTTTCCCAACCATTTGAATTTTTCTCTTACAGGTCTAACACTTCCGAAAAACCAATACAACGCCCACCCGGAACAATATATAAAGCTAAACGAACCGTTCACTGGGTACTTATCCGGACGAAAATCCCTATAGATTTACCTGTTTTTACAAGGAAATAAAATGTGAAAAAAATATTTCTACATCCGATGGCCTTTCCCAACCATTTAAATTTTTCTCTTACAGGGCTAACACTTCCGAAAAACCAATACAACGCCCACCCGGAACAATATATAAAGCTAAACGAACCGTTCACTGGGTAGTTATCCGTACGAAAATCCCTATTGATTTACCTGTTTTTACAAGGAAATAAAATGTGAAAAAAATATTTCTACATCCCATGGCCTTTCCCAACCATTTAAATTTTTCTCTTACAGGTCTATCACTTCCGAAAAACCAATACAACGCCCACCCGGAACAATATATAAAGCTAAACGAACCGTTCACTGGGTACTTATATGTACGAAAATCCCTATTGATTTAATTGTTTTTACAAGGAAATAAGATGTGAAAACATTATTTCTACATCCCATGGCCTTTCCCAACCATTTAAATTTTTCTTTTACAAGTCTAACACTTCCGAAAAACCAATACAACGCCCACCCGGAACAATAAATAAAGCTAAACGAACCGTTTACTGGGTACTTATCCGTACTAAAATCCCTATTGATTTACCTGTTTTTACAAGGAAATAAAATGTGATAAAAATATTTCTACATCCCATGGCCTTTCCCAACCATTTAAATTTTTCTCTTACAGGGCTAACACTTCCGAAAAACCAATACAACGCCCACTCGGACCAATATAATAAGCTAAACGAACCGTTCACTGGGTACTTATCCGTATGAAAATCCCTATTGATTTACCTTTTTTTACAAGGAAATAAAATGTGAAAAAAATATTTCTACATCCCATGGCCTTTCCCAACCATTTAAATTTTTCTCTTACAGGTCTATCACTTCCGAAAAACCAATACAACGCCCACCCGGAACAATATATAAAGCTAAACGAACCGTTCACTGGGTATTTATATGTACGAAAATCCCTATTGATTTAATTGTTTTTACAAGGAAATAAGGTGAGAAAACATTATTTTTACATCCCATGGCCTTTCCCAACCATATAAATTTTTCTCTTACAAGTCTAACACTTCCGAAAAACCGATACAACGCCCACCCGGAACAATATATAAAGCTAAACGAACCGTTCACTGGGTACTTATCCGTACGAAAATCCCTATTGATTTACCTGTTTTTACAAGGAAATAAAATGTGATAAAAATATTTCTACATCCCATGGCCTTTCCCAACCATTTACATTTTTCTCTTACAGGTCTAACACTTCCGAAAAACCAATACAACGCCCACCCGGATCAATATATAAAGCTAAACGAACTGTTCACTGAGTACTTATCCGTACGAAAATCCCTATTGATTTACCTGTTTTTACAAGGAAATAAAATGTGAAAAAAATATTTCTACATCCCATGGCCTTTCCCAACCATTTAAATTTTTCTCTTACAAGTCTAACACTTCCGAAAAATCAATACAACGCCCACCCGGAACAATATATAAAGCTAAACGAACCGTTCACTGGGTACTTATCCGTACGAAAATCCCTATAGATTTACCTGTTTTTACAAGGAAATAAAATGTGATAAAAATATTTCTACATCCCATGGCCTTTCCCAACCATTTAAATTTTTCTCTTACAGGGCTAACACTTCCGAAAAACCAATACAACGCCCACTCGGACCAATATAATAAGCTAAACGAACCGTTCACTGGGTACTTATCCGTATGAAAATCCCTATAGATTTACCTGTTTTTACAAGGAAATAAAATGTGAAAAAAATATTTCTACATCCCATGGTCTTTCCCAACCATTTAAATTTTTCTCTTACAGGGCTAACACTTCCGAAAAACCAATACAACGCCCACTCGGACCAATATAATAAGCTAAACGAACCGGTCACTGGGTACTTATCCGTACGAAAATCCCTATTGATTTACCTGTTTTTACAAGGAAATAAAATGTGAAAAAAATATTTCTACATCCCATGGCCTTTCCCAACCATTTAAATTTTTCTCTTACAGGTCTAACACTTCCGAAAAATCAATACAACGCCCACCCGGAACAATATATAAAGCTAAACGAACCGTTCACTGGGTACTTATCCGTACGAAAATCCCTATTGATTTACCTGTTTTTACAAGGAAATAATATGTGAAAACATTATTTCTACATCCCATGGCCTTTCCCAACCATTTAAATTTTTCTTTTACAAGTCTAACACTTCCGAAAAACCAATACAACGCCCACCCGGAACAATATATAAAGCTAAACGAACCGTTCACTGGGTATTTATATGTACGAAAATCCCTATTGATTTAATTGTTTTTACAAGGAAATAAGATGAGAAAACATTATTTTTACATCCCATGGCCTTTCCCAACCATATAAATTTTTCTCTTACAAGTCTAACACTTCCGAAAAACCGATACAACGCCCACCCGGAACAATATATAAAGCTAAACGAACCGTTCACTGGGTACTTATCCGTACGAAAATCCCTATTGATTTACCTGTTTTTACAAGGAAATAAAATGTGATAAAAATATTTCTACATCCCATGGCCTTTCCCAACCATTTACATTTTTCTCTTACAGGTCTAACACTTCCGAAAAACCAATACAACGCCCACCCGGATCAATATATAAAGCTAAACGAACTGTTCACTGGGTACTTATCCGTACGAAAATCCCTATTGATTTACCTGTTTTTACAAGGAAATAAAATGTGAAAAAAATATTTCTACATCCCATGGCCTTTCCCAACCAT
This sequence comes from Paroedura picta, assembly GCF_049243985.1. NCBI lineage: Eukaryota > Metazoa > Chordata > Lepidosauria > Squamata > Gekkonidae > Paroedura > Paroedura picta. The sequence continues at coordinate 25,536,656 of NC_135378.1, forward strand.
TTAAATTTTTCTCTTACAAGTCTAACACTTCCGAAAAATCGATACAACGCCCACCCGGAACAATATATAAAGCTAAACGAACCGTTCACTGGGTACTTATCCGTACGAAAATCCCTATAGATTTACCTGTTTTTACAAGGAAATAAAATGTGATAAAAATATTTCTACATCCCATGGCCTTTCCCAACCATTTAAATTTTTCTCTTACAGGGCTAACACTTCCGAAAAACCAATACAACGCCCACTCGGACCAATATAATAAGCTAAACGAACCGTTCACTGGGTACTTATCCGTATGAAAATCCCTATAGATTTACCTGTTTTTACAAGGAAATAAAATGTGAAAAAAATATTTCTACATCCCATGGTCTTTCCCAACCATTTAAATTTTTCTCTTACAGGGCTAACACTTCCGAAAAACCAATACAACGCCCACTCGGACCAATATAATAAGCTAAACGAACCGTTCACTGGGTACTTATCCGTACGAAAATCCCTATTGATTTACCTGTTTTTACAAGGAAATAAAATGTGAAAAAAATATTTCTACATCCCATGGCCTTTCCCAACCATTTAAATTTTTCTCTTACAGGTCTAACACTTCCGAAAAATCAATACAACGCCCACCCGGAACAATATATAAAGCTAAACGAACCGTTCACTGGGTACTTATCCGTACGAAAATCCCTATTGATTTACCTGTTTTTACAAGGAAATAATATGTGAAAACATTATTTCTACATCCCATGGCCTTTCCCAACCATTTAAATTTTTCTTTTACAAGTCTAACACTTCCGAAAAACCAATACAACGCCCACCCGGAACAATATATAAAGCTAAACGAACCGTTCACTGGGTACTTATCCGTACGAAAATCCCTATTGATTTACCTGTTTTTACAAGGAAATAAAATGTGAAAAAAATATTTCTACATCCCATGGCCTTTCCCAACGATTTAAATTTTTTTCTTACAGGTCTAACACTTCCGAAAAACCAGTACAACGCCCACCCGGAACAATATATAAAGCTAAACGAACAGTTCACTGGGTACTCATCCGTCCGAAAATCCCTATTGATTTACCTTTTTTTACAAGGAAATAAAATGTGAAAACATTATTTCTACATCCCATGGCCTTTCCCAACCATTTAAATTTTTCTTTTACAAGTCTAACACTTTCGAAAAACCAATACAACGCCCACCCGGAACAATATATAAAGCTAAACGAACCGTTCACAGGGTACTTATCCGTACGAAAATCCCTATTGATTTACCTGTTTTTACAAGGAAATAAAATGTGAAAACATTATTTCTACATCCCATGGCCTTTCCCAACCATTTAAATTTTTCTCTTACAGGTCTAACACTTCTGAAAAACCAATACAACGCCCACCCGGATCAATATATAAAGCTAAACGAACCGTTCACTGGGTACTTATCCGTACGAAAATCCCTATTGATTTACCTGTTTTTACAAGGAAATAAAATGTGAAAAAAATATTTCTACATCCCATTGCCTTTCCCAACCATTTGAATTTTTCTCTTACAGGTCTAACACTTCCGAAAAACCAATACAACGCCCACCCGGAACAATATATAAAGCTAAACGAACCGTTCACTGGGTACTTATCCGTACGAAAATCCCTATTGATTTACCTGTTTTTACAAGGAAATAAAATGTGAAAAAAATATTTCTACATCCCATGGCTTTTCCCAACCATTTAAATTTTTCTCTTACAGGGCTAACACTTCCGAAAAACCAATACAACGCCCACTCGGACCAATATAATAAGCTAAACGAACCGTTCACTGGGTACTTATCCGTACGAAAATCCCTATAGATTTACCTGTTTTTACAAGGAAATAAAATGTGAAAAAAATATTTCTACATCCCATGGCCTTTCCCAACCATTAAAATTTTTCTCTTACAGGGCTAACACTTCCAAAAAACCAATACAACGCCCACCCGGAACAATATATAAAGCTAAACGAACCGTTCACTGGGTACTTATCCGTACGAAAATCCCTATTGATTTACCTGTTTTTACAAGGAAATAAAATGTGAAAAAAATATTTCTACATCCCATGGCCTTTCCCAACGATTTAAATTTTTTTCTTACAGGTCTAACACTTCCGAAAAACCAGTACAACGCCTACCCGGAACAATATATAAAGCTAAACGAACCGTTCACTGGGTACTTATCCGTACGAAAATCCCTATTGATTTACCTTTTTTTACAAGGAAATAAAATGTGGAAGAGCCGCCTGAGACTCAACCCCTCTAAGACGGAGGTCCTTTGGCTAGGCCGAAGGGAGCAGGAACAGGAAGCGCGTCTTCCCTGCCTGGACGGGGTACAATTGTCATCTGTGCCCCAAGCCAGGAATTTGGGAGTGATTCTGGATGCCTCACTTTCCATGGAGGCCCAGGTCACTAAGGTAGCCCGGACGGCGTTTCTCCATCTACGCCAAGCTCGGCTACTAGCGCCCTACCTGCCCCCGGAACACCTGGCCACTGTGATCCATGCAACGGTTACTTCTAGATTAGACTTCTGTAACTCGCTCTACGCGGGCCTACCCTTGTCTCTAACCCGGAAGTTACAGCTGGTACAGAATGCAGCTGCACGGGTCCTCACTAAATCATCTTGGAGGTCCCATGTTCAGCCTCTGCTGAAGCAGCTGCACTGGTTGCCAGTTTGTTTCCGGATCAGGTTCAAGGTTTTGGTACTAACCTTTAAGACTATACGCGGCTTGGGTCCTGCATACTTGAGAGACCGCCTATCTCCTTATGCCCCCCGCAGGGCACTTCGCTCTGCGGGTAAGAATCTGCTGATGATCCCAGGACCCCGGGAGGCACGCCTGGCCTCGACAAGGGCCAGGGCCTTTTCGGTCCTGGCCCCTACCTGGTGGAATGAGCTCCCTGAAGAGCTGCGGGCCCTGTCGGAGCTCTCTGAGTTCCGCAGAGCCTGCAAAACGGAGCTCTTCCGCCAGGCGTTTGTCTAAGGCCGGGTGATGGCCCGGGGCTAAGATCGGACCCCTCTCCCCGGAGGGGGGAGGCCAGTACTAAACTGACCTGGTTCCCCAGAGTGTTCCATCCTATGCCCAATTATCCTCCGTTCCCTTCTGCTCATCCAGTGGGCCTGTACGGGAATAGTTTTAATCGCCATCATTGTGACTTAGTCATTGTTTTAATGGGGTTTTAATGGGGTTTTAATGGGGAATTTTAATGGTTAATATATTGTATTTGTATTAAAATGTTGTGAACCGCCGCGAGCCGGTTTCCGAGAGCGGCGGTCATACAAATCAAATAAATAATAATAATAATAATAATAATTTACCTTTTTTTACAAGGAAATAAAATGTGAAAAAAATATTTCTACATCCCATGGCCTTTCCCAACCATTTAAATTTTTCTCTTACAGGGCTAACACTTCCGAAAAACCAATACAACGCCCACTCGGACCAATATATTAAGCTAAACGAACCGTTCACTGGGTACTTATCCGTACGAAAATCCCTATAGATTTACCTGTATTTACAAGGAAATAAAATGTGAAAAAAATATTTCTACATCCCATGGCCTTTCCCAACCATATAAATTTTTATCTTACAGGGCTAACACTTCCGAAAAACCAATACAACGCCCACCCGGAACAATATATAAAGCTAAACGAACCGTTCACTGGGTAGTTATCCGTACGAAAATCCCTATTGATTTACCTGTTTTTACAAGGAAATAAAATGTGAAAAAAATATTTCTACATCCCATGGCCTTTCCCAACGATTTAAATTTTTTTCTTACAGGTCTAACACTTCCGAAAAACCAGTACAACGCCCACCCGGAACAATATATAAAGCTAAACGAACCGTTCACTGGGTACTTATCCGTACGAAAATCCCTATTGATTTACCTTTTTTTTACAAGGAAATAAAATGTGAAACCATTATTTCTACATCCCATGGCCTTTCCCAACCATTTAAATTTTTCTTTTACAAGTCTAACACTTCCGAAAAACCAATACAACGCCCACCCGGAACAATATATAAAGCTAAACGAACCGTTCACTGGGTACTTATCCGTACGAAAATCCCTATTGATTTACCTGTATTTACAAGGAAATAAAATGTGAAAAAAATATTTCTACATTCCATGGCCTTTCCCAACCGTTTGAATTTTTCTCTTACAGGTCTAACACTTCCGAAAAACCAATACAACGCCCACCCGGAACCATATATAAAGCTAAACGAACCGTTCACTGGGTACTTATCCGTACGAAAATCCCTATAGATTTACCTGTTTCTACAAGGAAATAAAATGTGAAAAAAATATTTCTACATCCCATGGCCTTTCCCAACCATTTAAATTTTTCTCTTACAGGGCTAACACTTCCGAAAAACCAATACAACGCCCACTCGGACCAATATAATAAGCTAAACGAACCGTTCACTGGGTACTTATCCGTACGAAAATCCCTATAGATTTACCTGTTTTTACAAGGAAATAAAATGTGAAAAAAATATTTCTACATCCCATGGCCTTTCCCAACCATTTAAATTTTTCTCTTACAGGTCTAACACTTCTGAAAAACCAACACAATGCCCACCCGGATCAATATATAAAGCTAAACGAACCGTTCACTGGGTACTTATCCGTACGAAAATCCCTATTGATTTACCTGTTTTTACAAGGAAATAAAATGTGAAAAAATATTTCTACATCCCATGGCCTTTCCCAACGATTTAAATTTTTTTCTTACAGGTCTAACACTTCCGAAAAACCAGTACAACGCCTACCCGGAACAATATATAAAGCTAAATGAACCGTTCACTGGGTACTTATCCGTACGAAAATCCCTATTGATTTACCTTTTTTTACAAGGAAATAAAATGTGAAAAAAATATTTCTACATCCCATGGCCTTTCCCAACGATTTAAATTTTTCTCTTACAGGTCTAACACTTCTGAAAAACCAATACAACGCCCACCCGGATCAATATATAAAGCTAAACGAACCGTTCACTGGGTACTTATCCGTACGAAAATCCCTATTGATTTACCTGTTTTTACAAGGAAATAAAATGTGAAAAAAATATTTCTACATCCCATGGCCTTTCCCAACCATTTGAATTTTTCTCTTACAGGTCTAACACTTCCGAAAAACCAATACAACGCCCACCCGGAACAATATATAAAGCTAAACGAACCGTTCACTGGGTACTTATCCGTACGAAAATCCCTATAGATTTACCTGTTTTTACAAGGAAATAAAATGTGAAAAAAATATTTCTACATCCCATGGCCTTTCCCAACCATTTAAATTTTTCTCTTACAGGGCTAACACTTCCGAAAAACCAATACAACGCCCACTCAGACCAATATAATAAGCTAAACGAACCGTTCACTGGGTACTTATCCGTACGAAAATCCCTATAGATTTACCTGTTTTTACAAGGAAATAAAATGTGAAAAAAATATTTCTACATCCCATGGCCTTTCCCAACCATTAAAATTTTTCTCTTACAGGGCTAACACTTCCGAAAAACCAATACAACGCCCACCCGGAACAATATATAAAGCTAAACGAACCGTTCACTGGGTACTTATCCGTACGAAAATCCCTATTGATTTTCCTGTTTTTACAAGGAAATAAAATGTGAAAAAAATATTTCTACATCCCATGTCCTTTCCCAACGATTTAAATTTTTTTCTTACAGGTCTAACACGTCCAAAAAACCAGTACAACGCCTACCCGGAACAATATATAAAGCTAAACGAACCGTTCACTGGGTACTTATCCGTACGAAAATCCCTATTGATTTACCTTTTTTTTACAAGGAAATAAAATGTAAAAAAAATATTTCTACATCCCATGGCCTTTCCCAAGCATTTAAATTTTTCTCTTACAGGGCTAACACTTCCGAAAAACCAATACAACGCCCACTCGGACCAATATATTAAGCTAAACGAACCGTTCACTGGGTACTTATCCGTACGAAAATCCCTATAGATTTACCTGTATTTACAAGGAAATAAAATGTGAAAAAAATATTTCTACATCCCATGGCCTTTCCCAACCATTTAAATTTTTCTCTTACAGGGCTAACACTTCCGAAAAACCAATACAACGCCCACCCGGAACAATATATAAAGCTAAACGAACCGTTCACTGGGTAGTTATCCGTACGAAAATCCCTATTGATTTACCTGTTTTTACAAGGAAATAAAATGTGAAAAAAATATTTCTACATCCCATGGCCTTTCCCAACGATTTAAATTTTTTTCTTACAGGTCTAACACTTCCGAAAAACCAGTACAACGCCCACCTGGAACAATATATAAAGCTAAACGAACCGTTCACTGGGTACTTATCCGTACGAAAATCCCTATTGATTTACCTTTTTTTACAAGGAAATAAAATGTGAAAACATTATTTCTACATCCCATGGCCTTTCCCAACCATTTAAATTTTTCTCTTACAGGTCTAACACTTCCGAAAAACCAATACAACGCCCACCCGGAACCATATATAAAGCTAAACGAACCGTTCACTGGGTACTTATCCGTACGAAAATCCCTATAGATTTACCTGTTTTTACAAGGAAATAAAATGTGAAAAAAATATTTCTACATCCCATGGCCTTTCCCAACCATTTAAATTTTTCTCTTACAGGGCTAACACTTCCGAAAAACCAATACAACGCCCACTCGGACCAATATAATAAGCTAAACGAACCGTTCACTGGGTACTTATCCGTACGAAAATCCCTATAGATTTACCTGTTTTTACAAAGAAATAAAATGTGAAAAAAATATTTCTACATCCCATGGCCTTTCCCAACCATTTAAATTTTTCTCTTACAGGTCTAACACTTCTGAAAAACCAACACAACGCCCACCCGGATCAATATATAAAGCTAAACGAACCGTTCACTGGGTACTTATCCGTACGAAAATCCCTATTGATTTACCTGTTTTTACAAGGAAATAAAATGTGAAAAAAATATTTCTACATCCCATGGCCTTTCCCAACGATTTAAATTTTTTTCTTACAGGTCTAACACTTCCGAAAAAACAGTACAACGCCTACCCGGAACAATATATAAAGCTAAACGAACCGTTCACTGGGTACGTATCCGTACGAAAATCCCTATTGATTTACCTTTTTTTACAAGGAAATAAAATGTGAAAAAAATATTTCTACATCCCATGGTCTTTCCCAACCATTTAAATTTTTCTCTTACAGGTCTAACACTTCCGAAAAACCAATACAACGCCCACCCAGATCAATATATAAAGCTAAACGAACTGTTCACTGGGTACTTATCCGTACGAAAATCCCTATTGATTTACCTGTTTTTACAAGGAAATAAGATGTGAAAACATTATTTCTACATACCATGGCCTTTCCCAACCATTTAAATTTTTCTCTTACAAGTCTAACACTTCCGAAAAACCAATACAACGCCCACCCGGAACAATATATAAAGCTAAACGAACCGTTCACTGGGTACTTATCCATACGAAAATCCCTATGGATTTACCTGTTTTTACAAGGAAATAAAATGTGAAAAAAATATTTCTACATCCCATGGCCTTTCCCAACCATTTAAATTTTTCTCTTACAGGTCTAACACTTCCGAAAAACCAATACAACGCCCACCCGGATCAATATATAAAGCTAAACGAATCGTTCACTGGGTACTTATCCGTACGAAAATCCCTATTGATTTACCTGTTTTAACAAGGAAATAAAATGTGAAAAAAATATTTCTACATCCCATGGCCTTTCCCAACCATTTAAATTTTTCTCTTACAGGTCTATCACTTCTGAAAAACCAATACAACGCCCACCCGGAACAATATATAAAGCTAAACGAACCGTTCACTGGGTACTTATATGTACGAAAATCCTTATTGATTTAATTGTTTTTACAAGGAAATAAGATGTGAAAACATTATTTCTACATCCCATGGCCTTTCCCAACCATTTAAATTTTTCTCTTACAAGTCTAACACTTCCGAAAAACCAATACAACGCCCACCCGGAACAATATATAAAGCTAAACGAACCGTTCACTGGGTACTTATCCGTACGAAAATCCCTATTGATTTACCTGTTTTTACAAGGAAATAAAATGTGAAAAAAATATTTCTACATCCCATGGCCTTTCCCAACCATTTAAATTTTTCTCTTACAGGTCTAACACTTCCGAAAAACCAATACAACGCCCACCCGGATCAATATATAAAGCTAAACGAACCGTTCACTGGGTACTTATCCGTACGAAAATCCCTATTGATTTACCTGTTTTTACAAGGAAATAAAATGTGAAAAAAATATTTCTACATCCCATGGCCTTTCCCAACCATTTGAATTTTTCTCTTACAGGTCTAACACTTCTGAAAAACCAATACAACGCCCACCCGGAACAATATATAAAGCTAAACGAACCGTTCACTGGGTACTTAAATGTACGAAAATCCCTATTGATTTACCTGTTTTTACAAGGAAATAAAATGTGAAAACAATATTTCTACATCCCATGGCCTTTCCCAACCATTTAAATTTTTCTCTTACAAGTCTAACACATCCGAAAAACCAATACAACTCCCACCCGGAACAATATATAAAGCTAAACGAACCGTTCACTGGGTACTTAAATGTACGAAAATCCCTATTGATTTACCTGTTTTTACAAGGAAATAAAATGTGAAAAAAATATTTCTACTTCCCATAGCCTTTCCCAACCATTTAAATTTTTCTCTTACAGGGCTAACACTTCCGAAAAACCCATACAACGCCCACCCGGACCAATATATTAAGCTAAACGAACCGTTCACTGGGTACTTATCCGTACGAAAATCCCTATAGATTTACCTGTTTTTACAAGGAAATAAAATGTGAAAAAAATATTTCTACATCCCATGGCCTTTCCCAACCATTTAAATTTTTCTCTTACAGGGCTAACACTTCCGAAAAACCAGTACAACGCCCACCCGGAACAATATATAAAGCTAAACGAACCGTTCACTGGGTACTTATCCGTACAAAAATCCCTATTGATTTACCTTTTTTTACAAGGAAATAAAATGTGAAAAAAATATTTCTACATCCCATGGCCTTTCCCAACCATTTAAATTTTTCTCTTACAGGTCTATCACTTCCGAAAAACCAATACAACGCCCACCCGGAACAATATATAAAGCTAAACGAACCGTTCACTGGGTACTTATATGTACGAAAATCCCTATTGATTTAATTGTTTTTACAAGGAAATAAGATGAGAAAACATTATTTCTACGTCCCATGGCCTTTCCCAACCATTTAAATTTTTCTCTTACAGGTCTAACACTTCCGAAAAACCAATACAACGCCCACCCGGATCAATATATAAAGCTAAACGAACCGTTCACTGGGTACTTATCTGTACGAAAATCCCTATAGATTTACCTGTTTTTACAAGGAAATAAAATGTGAAAAAAATATTTCTACATCCCATGGCCTTTCCCAACCATTTAAATTTTTCTCTTACAGGTCTATCACTTCCGAAAAACCAATACAACGCCCACCCGGAACAATATATAAAGCTAAACGAACCGTTCACTGGGTACTTATATGTTCGAAAATCCCTATTGATTTAATTGTTTTTACAAGGAAATAAGATGTGAAAACATTATTTCTACATCCCATGGCCTTTCCCAACCATTTAAATTTTTCTCTTACAAGTCTAACACTTCCGAAAAACCAATACAACGCCCATCCGGAACAATATATAAAGCTAAACGAACCGTTCACTGGGTAGTTATCCGTACGAAAATCCCTATTGATTTACCTGTTTTTACAAGGAAATAAAATGTGAAAAAAATATTTCTACATCCCATGGCCTTTCCCAACCATTTAAATTTTTCTCTTACAGGTCTATCTCTTCCGAAAAACCAATACAACGCCCACCCGGAACAATATATAAAGCTAAACGAACCGTTCACTGGGTACTTATATGTACGAAAATCCCTATTGATTTAATTGTTTTTACAAGGAAATAAGATGTGAAAACATTATTTCTACATCCCATGGCCTTTCCCAACCATTTAAATTTTTCTCTTACAAGTCTAACACTTCCGAAAAACCAATACAACGCCCATCCGGAACAATATATAAAGCTAAACGAACCGTTCGCTGGGTAGTTATCCGTACGAAAATCCCTATTGATTTACCTGTTTTTACAAGGAAATAAAATGTGAAAAAAATATTTCTACATCCCATGGCCTTTCCCAACCATTTAAATTTTTCTCTTACAGGTCTATCTCTTCCGAAAAACCAATACAACGCCCACCCGGAACAATATATAAAGCTAAACGAACCGTTCACTGGGTACTTATATGTACGAAAATCCCTATTGATTTAATTGTTTTTACAAGGAAATAAGATGTGAAAACATTATTTCTACATCCCATGGCCTTTCCCAACCATTTAAATTTTTCTCTTACAAGTCTAACACTTCCGAAAAACCAATACAACGCCCATCCGGAACAATATATAAAGCTAAACGAACCGTTCACTGGGTACTTATATGTACGAAAATCCCTATTGATTTAATTGTTTTTACAAGGAAATAAGATGTGAAAACATTATTTCTACATCCCATGGCCTTTCCCAACCATTTAAATTTTTCTCTTACAAGTCTAACACTTCCGAAAAACCAATACAACGCCCATCCGGAACAATATATAAAGCTAAACGAACCGTTCACTGGGTAGTTATCCGTACGAAAATCCCTATTGATTTACCTGTTTTTACAAGGAAATAAAATGTGAAAAAAATATTTCTACATCCCATGGCCTTTCCCAACCATTTAAATTTTTCTCTTACAGGTCTATCACTTCCGAAAAACCAATACAACGCCCACCCGGAACAATATATAAAGCTAAACGAACCGTTCACTGGGTACTTATATGTACGAAAATCCCTATTGATTTAATTGTTTTTACAAGGAAATAAGATGTGAAAACATTATTTCTACATCCCATGGCCTTTCCCAACCATTTAAATTTTTCTCTTACAAGTCTAACACTTCCGAAAAACCAATACAACGCCCACCCGGAACAATATATAAAGCTAAACGAACCGTTCACTGGGTACTTATCCATACGAAAATCCCTATGGATTTACCTGTTTTTACAAGGAAATAAAATGTGAAAAAAATATTTCTACATCCCATGGCCTTTCCCAACCATTTAAATTTTTCTCTTACAGGTCTAACACTTCCGAAAAACCAATACAACGCCCACCCGGAACAATATATAAAGCTAAACGAACCGTTCACTGGGTACTTATATGTACGAAAATCCTTATTGATTTAATTGTTTTTACAAGGAAATAAGATGTGAAAACATTATTTCTACATCCCATGGCCTTTCCCAACCATTTAAATTTTTCTCTCACAAGTCTAACACTTCCGAAAAACCAATACATCGCCCACCCGGAACAATATATAAAGCTAAACGAACCGTTCACTGGGTACTTATCCGTACGAAAATCCCTATTGATTTACCTGTTTTTACAAGGAAATAAAATGTGAAAAAAATATTTCTACATCCCATGGCCTTTCCCAACCATTTAAATTTTTCTCTTACAGGTCTAACACTTCCGAAAAACCAATACAACGCCCACCCGGATCAATATATAAAGCTAAACGAACCGTTCACTGGGTACTTATCCGTACGAAAATCCCTATTGATTTACCTGTTTTTACAAGGAAATAAAATGTGAAAAAAATATTTCTACATCCCATGGCCTTTCCCAACCATTTAAATTTTTCTCTTACAAGTCTAACACTTCCGAAAAACCAATACAACTCCCACCCGGAACAATATATAAAGCTAAACGAACCGTTCACTGGGTACTTAAATGTACGAAAATCCCTATTGATTTACCTGTTTTTACAAGGAAATAAAATGTGAAAAAAATATTTCTACTTCCCATAGCCTTTCCCAACCATTTAAATTTTTCTCTTACAGGGCTAACACTTCCGAAAAACCCATACAACGCCCACCCGGACCAATATATTAAGCTAAACGAACCGTTCACTGGGTACTTATCCGTACGAAAATCCCTATAGATTTACCTGTTTTTACAAGGAAATAAAATGTGAAAAAAATATTTCTACATCCCATGGCCTTTCCCAACCATTTAAATTTTTCTCTTACAGGGCTAACACTTCCGAAAAACCAATACAACGCCCACCCGGAACAATATATAAAGCTAAACGAACCGTTCACTGGGTACTTATCCGTACGAAAATCCCTATTGATTTACCTGTTTTTACAAGGAAATAAAATGTGAAAAAAATATTTCTACATCCCATGGCCTTTCCCAACGATTTAAATTTTTTTCTTACAGGTCTAACACTTCCGAAAAACCAGTACAACGCCCACCCGGAACAATATATAAAGCTAAACGAACCGTTCACTGGGTACTTATCCGTACAAAAATCCCTATTGATTTACCTTTTTTTACAAGGAAATAAAATGTGAAAAAAATATTTCTACATCCCATGGCCTTTCCCAACCATTTAAATTTTTCTCTTACAGGTCTATCACTTCCGAAAAACCAATACAACGCCCACCCGGAACAATATATAAAGCTAAACGAACCGTTCACTGGGTACTTATATGTACGAAAATCCCTATTGATTTAATTGTTTTTACAAGGAAATAAGATGTGAAAACATTATTTCTACATCCCATGGCCTTTCCCAACGATTTAAATTTTTTTCTTACAGGTCTAACACTTCTGAAAAACCAGTACAACGCCTACCCGGAACAATATATAAAGCTAAACGAACCGTTCACTGGGTACGTATCCGTACGAAAATCCCTATTGATTTACCTTTTTTTACAAGGAAATAAAATGTGAAAAAAATATTTCTACATCCCATGGCCTTTCCCAACCATTTAAATTTTTCTCTTACAGGTCTAACACTTCCGAAAAACCAATACAACGCCCACCCGGATCAATATATAAAGCTAAACGAACTGTTCACTGGGTACTTATCCGTACGAAAATCCCTATTGATTTACCTGTTTTTACAAGGAAATAAGATGTGAAAACATTATTTCTACATCCCATGGCCTTTCCCAACCATTTAAATTTTTCTCTTACAAGTCTAACACTTCCGAAAAACCAATACAACGCCCACCCGGAACAATATATAAAGCTAAACGAACCGTTCACTGGGTACTTATCCATACGAAAATCCCTATGGATTTACCTGTTTTTACAAGGAAATAAAATGTGAAAAAAATATTTCTACATCCCATGGCCTTTCCCAACCATTTAAATTTTTCTCTTACAGGTCTAACACTTCCGAAAAACCAATACAACGCCCACCCGGAACAATATATAAAGCTAAACGAACCGTTCACTGGGTACTTATATGTACGAAAATCCTTATTGATTTAATTGTTTTTACAAGGAAATAAGATGTGAAAACATTATTTCTACATCCCATGGCCTTTCCCAACCATTTAAATTTTTCTCTTACAAGTCTAACACTTCCGAAAAACCAATACAACGCCCACCCGGAACAATATATAAAGCTAAACGAACCGTTCACTGGGTACTTATCCGTACGAAAATCCCTATTGATTTACCTGTTTTTACAAGGAAATAAAATGTGAAAAAAATATTTCTACATCCCATGGCCTTTCCCAACCATTTAAATTTTTCTCTTACAGGTCTAACACTTCCGAAAAACCAATACAACGCCCACCCGGATCAATATATAAAGCTAAACGAACCGTTCACTGGGTACTTATCCGTACGAAAATCCCTATTGATTTACCTGTTTTTACAAGGAAATAAAATGTGAAAACAATATTTCTACATCCCATGGCCTTTCCCAACCATTTAAATTTTTCTCTTACAAGTCTAACACTTCCGAAAAAACAATACAACGCCCACCCGGACCAATATATTAAGCTAAACGAACCGTTCACTGGGTACTTATCCGTACGAAAATCCCTATAGATTTACCTGTTTTTACAAGGAAATAAAATGTGAAAAAAATATTTCTACATCCCATGGCCTTTCCCAACCATTTAAATTTTTCTCTTACAGGGCTAACACTTCCGAAAAACCAATACAACGCCCACCCGGAACAATATATAAAGCTAAACGAACTGTTCACTGGGTACTTATCCGTACGAAAATCCCTATTGATTTACCTGTTTTTACAAGGAAATAAAATGTGAAAAAAATATTTCTACATCCCATGGCCTTTCCCAACGATTTAAATTTTTTTCTTATAGGTCTAACACTTCCGAAAAACCAGTACAACGCCCACCCGGAACAATATATAAAGCTAAACGAACCGTTCACTGGGTACTTATCCGTACAAAAATCCCTATTGATTTACCTTTTTTTACAAGGAAATAAAATGTGAAAAAAATATTTCTACATCCCATGGCCTTTCCCAACCATTTAAATTTTTCTCTTACAGGTCTATCACTTCCGAAAAACCAATACAACGCCCACCCGGAACAATATATAAAGCTAAACGAACCGTTCACTGGGTACTTATATGTACGAAAATCCCTATTGATTTAATTGTTTTTACAAGGAAATAAGATGAGAAAACATTATTTCTACGTCCCATGGCCTTTCCCAACCATTTAAATTTTTCTCTTACAGGTCTAACACTTCCGAAAAACCAATACAACGCCCACCCGGATCAATATATAAAGCTAAACGAACCGTTCACTGGGTACTTATCTGTACGAAAATCCCTATAGATTTACCTGTTTTTACAAGGAAATAAAATGTGAAAAAAATATTTCTACATCCCATGGCCTTTCCCAACCATTTAAATTTTTCCCTTACAGGGCTAACACTTCCGAAAAACCAATACAACGCCCATCCGGAACAATATATAAAGCTAAACGAACCGTTCACTGGGTAGTTATCCGTACGAAAATCCCTATTGATTTACCTGTTTTTACAAGGAAATAAAATGTGAAAAAAATATTTCTACATCCCATGGCCTTTCCCAACCATTTAAATTTTTCTCTTACAGGTCTATCACTTCCGAAAAACCAATACAACGCCCACCCGGAACAATATATAAAGCTAAACGAACCGTTCACTGGGTACTTATATGTACGAAAATCCCTATTGATTTAATTGTTTTTACAAGGAAATAAGATGTGAAAACATTATTTCTACATCCCATGGCCTTTCCCAACCATTTAAATTTTTCTCTTACAGGTCTAACACTTCCGAAAAACCAATACAACGCCCATCCGGAACAATATATAAAGCTAAACGATCCGTTCACTGGGTAGTTATCCGTACGAAAATCCCTATTGATTTACCTGTTTTTACAAGGAAATAAAATGTGAAAAAAATATTTCTACATCCCATGGCCTTTCCCAACCATTTGAATTTTTCTCTTACAGGTCTAACACTTCCGAAAAACCAATACAATGCCCACCCGGAACAATATATAAAGCTAAACGAACCGTTCACTGGGTACTTAAATGTACGAAAATCCCTATTGATTTACCTGTTTTTACAAGGAAATAAAATGTGAAAAAAATATTTCTACATCCCATGGCCTTTCCCAACCATTTGAATTTTTCTCTTACAGGTCTAACACTTCCGAAAAACCAATACAACGCCCACCCGGAACAATATATAAAGCTAAACGAACCGTTCACTGGGTACTTAAATGTACGAAAATCCCTATTGATTTACCTGTTTTTACAAGGAAATAAAATGTGAAAACAATATTTCTACATCCCATGGCCTTTACCAACCATTTAAATTTTTCTCTCACAGGTGTATCACTTCCGAAAAACCAATACAACGCCTACCCGGAACAATATATAAACCTAAACGAACCGTTCACTGGGTACTTATATGTACGAAAATCCCTATTGATTTAATTGTTTTTACAAGGAAATAAGATGAGAAAACATTATTTCTACATCCCATGGCCTTTCCCAACCATTTAAATTTTTCTCTTACAAGTCTAACACTTCCGAAAAACCAATACAACGCCCACCCGGAACAATATATAAAGCTAAACGAACCGTTCACTGGGTACTTATCCGTACGAAAATCCCTATTGATTTACCTGTTTTTACAAGGAAATAAAATGTGAAAAAAATATTTCTACATCCCATGGCCTTTCCCAACCATTTAAATTTTTCTCTTACAGGTCTATCACTTCCGAAAAACCGATACAACACCCACCCGGAACAATATATAAAGCTAAACGAACAGTTCACTGGGTACTTATATGTACGAAAATCCCTATTGATTTAATTGTTTTTACAAGGAAATAAGATGTGAAAACATTATTTCTACATCCCATGGCCTTTCCCAACCATTTAAATTTTTCTCTTACAAGTCTAACACTTCCGAAAAACCAATACAACGCCCACCCGGAACAATATATAAAGCTAAACGAACCGTTCACTGGGTACTTATCTGTACGAAAATCCCTATTGATTTACCTGTTTTTACAAGGAAATAAAATGTGAAAAAAATATTTCTACATCCCATGGCCTTTCCCAACCATTTAAATTTTTCTCTTACAGGTCTAACACTTCCGAAAAACCAATACAACGCCCACCCGGATCAATATATAAAGCTAAACGAACCGTTCACTGGGTACTTATCTGTACGAAAATCCCTATAGATTTACCTGTTTTTACAAGGAAATAAAATGTGAAAAAAATATTTCTACATCCCATGGCCTTTCCCAACCATTTAAATTTTTCCCTTACAGGGCTAACACTTCCGAAAAACCAATACAACGCCCATCCGGAACAATATATAAAGCTAAACGAACCGTTCACTGGGTAGTTATCCGTACGAAAATCCCTATTGATTTACCTGTTTTTACAAGGAAATAAAATGTGAAAAAAATATTTCTACATCCCATGGCCTTTCCCAACCATTTAAATTTTTCTCTTACAGGTCTATCACTTCCGAAAAACCAATACAACGCCCACCCGGATCAATATATAAAGCTAAACGAACCGTTCACTGGGTACTTATCTGTACGAAAATCCCTATAGATTTACCTGTTTTTACAAGGAAATAAAATGTGAAAAAAATATTTCTACATCCCATGGCCTTTCCCAACCATTTAAATTTTTCCCTTACAGGGCTAACACTTCCGAAAAACCAATACAACGCCCATCCGGAACAATATATAAAGCTAAACGAACCGTTCACTGGGTAGTTATCCGTACGAAAATCCCTATTGATTTACCTGTTTTTACAAGGAAATAAAATGTGAAAAAAATATTTCTACATCCCATGGCCTTTCCCAACCATTTAAATTTTTCTCTTACAGGTCTATCACTTCCGAAAAACCAATACAACGCCCACCCGGAACAATATATAAAGCTAAACGAACCGTTCACTGGGTACTTATATGTACGAAAATCCCTATTGATTTAATTGTTTTTACAAGGAAATAAGATGTGAAAACATTATTTCTACATCCCATGGCCTTTCCCAACCATTTAAATTTTTCTCTTACAGGTCTAACACTTCCGAAAAACCAATACAACGCCCATCCGGAACAATATATAAAGCTAAACGATCCGTTCACTGGGTAGTTATCCGTACGAAAATCCCTATTGATTTACCTGTTTTTACAAGGAAATAAAATGTGAAAAAAATATTTCTACATCCCATGGCCTTTCCCAACCATTTGAATTTTTCTCTTACAGGTCTAACACTTCCGAAAAACCAATACAACGCCCACCCGGAACAATATATAAAGCTAAACGAACCGTTCACTGGGTACTTAAATGTACGAAAATCCCTATTGATTTACCTGTTTTTACAAGGAAATAAAATGTGAAAAAAATATTTCTACATCCCATGGCCTTTCCCAACCATTTGAATTTTTCTCTTACAGGGCTAACACTTCCGAAAAACCAATACAACGCCCACTCGGACCAATATATTAAGCTAAACGAACCGTTCACTGGGAACTTATCCGTACGAAAATCCCTATAGATTTACCTGTATTTACAAGGAAATAAAATGTGAAAAAAATATTTCTACATCCCATGGCCTTTCCCAACCATATAAATTTTTATCTTACAGGGCTAACACTTCCGAAAAACCAATACAACGCCCACCCGGAACAATATATAAAGCTAAACGAACCGTTCACTGGGTAGTTATCCGTACGAAAATCCCTATTGATTTACCTGTTTTTACAAGGAAATAAAATGTGAAAAAAATATTTCTACATCCCATGGCCTTTCCCAACGATTTAAATTTTTTTCTTACAGGTCTAACACTTCCGAAAAACCAATACAACGCCCACCCGGAACAATATATAAAGCTAAACGAACCGTTCACTGGGTACTTAAATGTACGAAAATCCCTATTGATTTACCTGTTTTTACAAGGAAATAAAATGTGAAAACAATATTTCTACATCCCATGGCCTTTCCCAACCATTTAAATTTTTCTCTTACAGGTGTATCACTTCCGAAAAACCAATACAACGCCCACCCGGAACAATATATAAACCTAAACGAACCGTTCACTGGGTACTTATATGTACGAAAATCCCTATTGATTTAATTGTTTTTACAAGGAAATAAGATGAGAAAACATTATTTCTACATCCCATGGCCTTTCCCAACCATTTAAATTTTTCTCTTACAAGTCTAACACTTCCGAAAAACCAATACAACGCCCACCCGGAACAATATATAAAGCTAAACGAACCGTTCACTGGGTACTTATCTGTACGAAAATCCCTATTGATTTACCTGTTTTTACAAGGAAATAAAATGTGAAAAAAATATTTCTACATCCCATGGCCTTTCCCAACCATTTAAATTTTTCTCTTACAGGTCTAACACTTCCGAAAAACCAATACAACGCCCACCCGGATCAATATATAAAGCTAAACGAACCGTTCACTGGGTACTTATCCGTACGAAAATCCCTATAGATTTACCTGTTTTTACAAGGAAATAAAATGTGAAAAAAATATTTCTACATCCCATGGCCTTTCCCAACCATTTAAATTTTTCTCTTACAGGGCTAACACTTCCGAAAAACCAATACAACGCCCACCCGGAACAATATATAAAGCTAAACGAACCGTTCACTGGGTACTTAAATGTACGAAAATCCCTATTGATTTACCTGTTTTTACAAGGAAATAAAATGTGAAAACAATATTTCTACATCCCATGGCCTTTCCCAACCATTTAAATTTTTCTCTTACAGGTGTATCACTTCCGAAAAACCAATACAACGCCCACCCGGAAAAATATATAAACCTAAACGAACCGTTCACTGGGTACTTATATGTACGAAAATCCCTATTGATTTACCTGTTTTTACAAGGAAATAAGATGAGAAAACATTATTTCTACATCCCATGGCCTTTCCCAACCATTTAAATTTTTCTCTTACAGGTCTAACACTTCCGAAAAACCAATACAACGCCCACCCGGATCAATATATAAAGCTAAACGAACCGTTCACTGGGTACTTATCCGTACGAAAATCCCTATAGATTTACCTGTTTTTACAAGGAAATAAAATGTGAAAAAAATATTTCTACATCCCATGGCCTTTCCCAACCATTTAAATTTTTCTCTTACAGGGCTAACACTTCCGAAAAACCAATACAACGCCCACCCGGAACAATATATAAAGCTAAACGAACCGTTCACTGGGTAGTTATCCGTACGAAAATCCCTATTGATTTACCTGTTTTTACAAGGAAATAAAATGTGAAAAAAATATTTCTACATCCCATGGCCTTTCCCAACCATTTAAATTTTTCTCTTACAGGTCTATCACTTCCGAAAAACCAATACAACGCCCACCCGGAACAATATATAAAGCTAAACGAACCGTTCACTGGGTACTTATATGTACGAAAATCCCTATTGATTTAATTGTTTTTACAAGGAAATAAGATGTGAAAACATTATTTCTACATCCCATGGCCTTTCCCAACCATTTAAATTTTTCTCTTACAAGTCTAACACTTCCGAAAAACCAATACAACGCCCATCCGGAACAATATATAAAGCTAAACGAACCGTTCACTGGGTACTTATCCGTACGAAAATCCCTATTGATTTACCTGTTTTTACAAGGAAATAAAATGTGAAAAAAATATTTCTACATCCCATGGCCTTTCCCAACCATTTGAATTTTTCTCTTACAGGTCTAACACTTCCGAAAAACCAATACAACGCCCACGCGGAACAATATATAAAGCTAAACGAACCGTTCACTGGGTACTTAAATGTACGAAAATCCCTATTGATTTACCTGTTTTTACAAGGAAATAAAATGTGAAAACAATATTTCTACATCCCATGGCCTTTCCCAACTATTTAAATTTTTCTCTTTCAGGGCTAACACTTGCGAAAAATCAATACAACGCCCACCCGGAACAATATATAAAGCTAAACGAACCGTTCACTGGGTACTTATACGTACGAATATCCCTATTGATTTACCTGTTTTTACAAGGAAATAAAATGTGAAAAAAATATTTCTACATCCCATGGCCTTTCCCAACCATATAAATTTTTCTCTTACAGGGCTAACACTTCCGAAAAACCAATACAACGCCCACCCGGACCAATATATAAAGCTAAACGAACCGTTCACTGGGTACTTATCCGTACGAAAATCCCTATGGATTTACCTGTTTTTACAAGGAAATAAAATGTGAAAACAATATTTCTACATCCCATGGCCTTTCCCAACCATTTAAATTTTTCTCTTACAGGGCTAACACTTCCGAAAAACCAATACAACGCCCACCCGGAACAATATATAAAGCTAAACGAACCGTTCACTGGGTAGTTATCCGTACGAAAATCCCTATTGATTTACCTGTTTTTATAAGGAAATAAAATGTGAAAAAAATATTTCTACATCCCATGGCCTTTCCCAACCATTTAAATTTTTCTCTTACAGGTCTATCACTTCCGAAAAACCAATACAACGCCCACCCGGAACAATATATAAAGCTAAACGAACCGTTCACTGGGTACTTATATGTACGAAAATCCCTATTGATTTAATTGTTTTTACAAGGAAATAAGATGTGAAAACATTATTTCTACATCCCATGGCCTTTCCCAACCATTTAAATTTTTCTCTTACAAGTCTAACACTTCCGAAAAAACCAATACAACGCCCATCCGGAACAATATATAAAGCTAAACGAACCGTTCACTGGGTACTTATCCGTACGAAAATCCCTATTGATTTACCTGTTTTTACAAGGAAATAAAATGTGAAAAAAATATTTCTACATCCCATGGCCTTTCCCAACCATTTGAATTTTTCTCTTACAGGTCTAACACTTCCGAAAAACCAATACAACGCCCTCCCGGAACAATATATAAAGCTAAACGAACCGTTCACTGGGTACTTAAATGTACGAAAATCCCTATTGATTTACCTGTTTTTACAAGGAAATAAAATGTGAAAAAAATATTTCTACATCCCATGGCCTTTCCCAACCATTTAAATTTTTCTCTTACAAGTCTAACACTTCCGAAAAACCAATACAACTCCCACCCGGAACAATATATAAAGCTAAACGAACCGTTCACTGGGTACTTAAATGTACGAAAATCCCTATTGATTTACCTGTTTTTACAAGGAAATAAAATGTGAAAAAAATATTTCTACTTCCCATAGCCTTTCCCAACCATTTAAATTTTTCTCTTACAGGGCTAACACTTCCGAAAAACCCATACAACGCCCACCCGGACCAATATATTAAGCTAAACGAACCGTTCACTGGGTACTTATCCGTACGAAAATCCCTATAGATTTACCTGTTTTTACAAGGAAATAAAATGTGAAAAAAATATTTCTACATCCCATGGCCTTTCCCAACCATTTAAATTTTTCTCTTACAGGGCTAACACTTCCGAAAAACCAATACAACGCCCACCCGGAACAATATATAAAGCTAAACGAACTGTTCACTGGGTACTTATCCGTACGAAAATCCCTATTGATTTACCTGTTTTTACAAGGAAATAAAATGTGAAAAAAATATTTCTACATCCCATGGCCTTTCCCAATGATTTAAATTTTTTTCTTACAGGTCTAACACTTCCGAAAAACCAGTACAACGCCCACCCGGAACAATATATAAAGCTAAACGAACCGTTCACTGGGTACTTATCCGTACAAAAATCCCTATTGATTTACCTTTTTTTACAAGGAAATAAAATGTGAAAAAAATATTTCTACATCCCATGGCCTTTCCCAACCATTTAAATTTTTCTCTTACAAGTCTAACACTTCCGAAAAACCAATACAACGCCCACCTGGAACAATATATAAAGCTAAACGAACCGTTCACTGGGTACTTATCCGTACGAAAATCCCTATTGATTTACCTGTTTTTACAAGGAAATAAAATGTGAAAAAAATATTTCTACATCCCATGGCCTTTCCCAACCATTTAAATTTTTCTCTTACAGGTCTATCACTTCCGAAAAACCGATACAACACCCACCCGGAACAATATATAAAGCTAAACGAACAGTTCACTGGGTACTTATATGTACGAAAATCCCTATTGATTTAATTGTTTTTAAAAGGAAATAAGATGTGAAAACATTATTTCTACATCCCATGGCCTTTCCCAACCATTTAAATTTTTCTCTTACAAGTCTAACACTTCCGAAAAACCAATACAACGCCCACCCGGAACAATATATAAAGCTAAACGAACCGTTCACTGGGTACTTATCTGTACGAAAATCCCTATTGATTTACCTGTTTTTACAAGGAAATAAAATGTGAAAAAAATATTTCTACATCCCATGGCCTTTCCCAACCATTTAAATTTTTCTCTTACAGGGCTAACACTTCCGAAAAACCAATACAACGCCCACTCGGAACAATATATAAAGCTAAACGAACCGTTCACTGGGTACTTATATGTACGAAAATCCCTATTGATTTAATTGTTTTTACAAGGAAATAAGATGTGAAAACATTATTTCTACATCCCATGGCCTTTCCCAACCATTTAAATTTTTCTCTTACAAGTCTAACACTTCCGAAAAACCAATACAACGCCCACCCGGAACAATATATAAAGCTAAACGAACCGTTCACTGGGTACTTATCCGTACGAAAATCCCTATTGATTTACCTGTTTTTACAAGGAAATAAAATGTGAAAAAAATATTTCTACATCCCATGGCCTTTCCCAACCATTTAAATTTTTCTCTTACAGGTCTAACACTTCCGAAAAACCAATACAACGCCCACCCGGATCAATATATAAAGCTAAACGAACCGTTCACTGGGTACTTATCCGTACAAAAATCCCTATGGATTTACCTGTATTTACAAGGAAATAAAATGTGAAAAAAATATTTCTACATCCCATGGCCTTTCCCAACCATTTGAATTTTTCTCTTACAGGTCTAACACTTCCGAAAAACCAATACAACGCCCACCCGGAACAATATATAAAGCTAAACGAACCGTTCACTGGGTACTTAAATGTACGAAAATCCCTATTGATTTACATGTTTTTACAAGGAAATAAAATGTGAAAACAATATTTCTACATCCCATGGCCTTTCCCAACCATTTAAATTTTTCTCTTACAGGTGTATCACTTCCGAAAAACCAATACAATGCCCACCCGGAACAATATATAAAGCTAAACGAACCGTTCACTGGGTACTTATCCGTACGAAAATCCCTATTGATTTACCTGTTTTTACAAGGAAATAAAATGTGAAAAAAATATTTCTACATCCCATGGCCTTTCCCAACCATTTAAATTTTTCTCTTACAGGGCTAACACTTCCGAAAAACCAATACAACGCCCACTCGGAACAATATATAAACCTAAACGAACCGTTCACTGGGTACTTATATGTACGAAAATCCCTATTGATTTAATTGTTTTTACAAGGAAATAAGATGAGAAAACATTATTTCTACATCCCATGGCCTTTCCCAACCATTTAAATTTTTCTCTTACAAGTCTAACACTTCCGAAAAACCAATACAATGCCCACCCGGAACAATATATAAAGCTAAACGAACCGTTCACTGGGTACTTATCCGTACGAAAATCCCTATTGATTTACCTGTTTTTACAAGGAAATAAAATGTGAAAAAAATATTTCTACATCCCATGGCCTTTCCCAACCATTTACATTTTTCTCTTACAGGTCTATCACTTCCGAAAAACCGATACAACGCCCACCCGGAACAATATATAAAGCTAAACGAACAGTTCACTGGGTACTTATATGTACGAAAATCCCTATTGATTTAATTGTTTTTACAAGGAAATAAGATGTGAAAACATTATTTCTACATCCCATGGCCTTTCCCAACCATTTAAATTTTTCTCTTACAAGTCTAACACTTCCGAAAAACCAATACAACGCCCACCCGTATCAATATATAAAGCTAAACGAACCGTTCACTGGGTACTTATCCGTACGAAAATCCCTATAGATTTACCTGTTTTTACAAGGAAATAAAATGTGAAAAAAATATTTCTACATCCCATGGCCTTTCCCAACCATTTAAATTTTTCTCTTACAGCGCTAACACTTCCGAAAAACCAATACAACGCCCACCCGGAACAATATATAAAGTTAAACGAACCGTTCACTGGGTACTTATCGGTACGAAAATCCCTAATGATTTACCTGTTTTTACAAGGAAATAAAATGTGAAAAAAATATTTCTACATCCCATAGCCTTTCCCAACCATTTAAATTTTTCTCTTACAGGGCTAACACTTCCGAAAAACCAATACAACGCCCACTCGGACCAATATATTAAGCTAAACGAACCTTTCACTGGGTACTTATCCGTACGAAAATCCCTATAGATTTACCTGTTTTTACAAGGAAATAAAATGTGAAAAAAATATTTCTACATCCCATGGCCTTTCCCAACAATTCAAATTTTTTTCTTACAGGTCTAACACTTCCGAAAAACCAGTACAACGCCCACCCGGAACAATATATAAAGCTAAACGAACCGTTCACTGGGTACTTATCCGTACGAAAATCCCTATTGATTTACCTTTTTTTACAAGGAAATAAAATGTGAAAAAAATATTTCTACATCCCATGGCCTTTCCCAACCATTTAAATTTTTCTCTTACAGGGCTAACACTTCCGAAAAACCAATACAACGCCCACTCGGACCAATATATTAAGCTAAACGAACCTTTCACTGGGTACTTATCCGTACGAAAATCCCTATAGATTTACCTGTTTTTACAAGGAAATAAAATGTGAAAAAAATATTTCTACATCCCATGGCCTTTCCCAACCATTTAAATTTTTCTCTTACAGGTCTAACACTTCCGAAAAACCAATACAACGCCCACCCGGAACAATATATAAAGCTAAACGAACCGTTCACTGGGTACTCATACGTACGAAAATCCCTATTGATTTACCTGTTTTTACAAGGAAATAAAATGTGAAAAAAATGTTTCTACATCCCATGGCCTTTCCCAACCATTTAAATTTTTCTCTTACAGGGCTAACACTTCCGAAAAACCAATACAACGCCCACCCGGAACACTATATAAAGCTAAACGAACCGTTCACTGGGTACTTATACGCACGAAAATCCCTATTGATTTACCTGTTTTTACAAGGAAATAAAATGTGAAAAAAATATTTCTACATCCCATGGCCTTTCCCAACCATTTAAATTTTTCTCTTACAGGTCTAACACTTCCGAAAAACCAATACAACGCTCACCCGGAACAATATATAAAGCTAAACAAACCGTTCACTGGGTACTCATACGTACGAAAATCCCTATTGATTTACCTGTTTTTACAAGGAAATAAAATGTGAAAAAAATATTTCTACATCCCATGGCCTTTCCCAACCATTTAAATTTTTCTCTTACAGGTCTAACACTTCTGAAAAACCAATACAACGCCGACCCGGAACAATATATAAAGCTAAACGAACCGTTCACTGGGTACTCATACGTACGAAAATCCCTATTGATTTACCTGTTTTTACAAGGAAATAAAATGTGAAAAAATATTTCTACATCCCATGGCCCTTCCCAACCATTTAAATTTTTCTCTTACTGGTCTAATACGTCCGAAAAACCAATACAACACCCATCCGGAACAATATATAAAGCTAAACGCACCGTTCACTGGGTACTTATCCGTACGAAAATCCCTATTGATTTACCTGTTTTTACAAGGAAATAAAATGTGAAAACCATATTTCTACATCCCATGGCCTTTCCCAACCATTTAAATTTTTCTCTTACAGGTCTAACACTTCCGAAAAACCAATACAACGCCCACCCGGAACAATATATAAAGCTAAACGAACCGTTCACTGGGTACTTATCCGTACGAAAATCCCTATTGATTTACCTGTTTTTACAAGGAAATAGAATGTGAAAAAAACATTTCTACATCCCATGGCCTTTCCCAACCATTTAAATTTTTCTCTTACAGGTCTAACACTTCCGAAAAACCAATACAACGCCCACCCGGACCAATATATTAAGCTAAACGAACCGTTCACTGGGTACTTATCCGTACGAAAATCCCTATAGATTTACCTGTTTTTACAAGGAAATAAAATGTGAAAAAAATATTTCTACATCCCATGGCCTTTCCCAACCATTTAAATTTTTCTCTTACAGGTCTAACACTTCCGAAAAACCAATACAACGCCCACCCGGACCAATATATTAAGCTAAACGAACCGTTCACTGGGTACTTATACGCACGAAAATCCCTATTGATTTACCTGTTTTTACAAGGAAATAAAATGTGAAAAAAATATTTCTACATCCCATGGCCTTTCCCAACCATTTAAATTTTTCTCTTACAGGGCTAACACTTCCGAAAAACCAATACAACGCCCACCCGGACCAATATATTAAGCTAAACGAACCGTTCACTGGGTACTTATCCGTACGAAAATCCCTATAGATTTACCTGTTTTTACAAGGAAATAAAATGTGAAAAAAATATTTCTACATCCCATGGCCTTTCCCAACCATTTAAATTTTTCTCTTACAGGTCTAATACTTCCGAAAAACCAATACAACGCTCACCCGGAACAATATATAAAGCTAAACGAACCGTTCACTGGGTACTCATACGTACGAAAATCCCTATTGATTTACCTGTTTTTACAAGGAAATAAAATGTGAAAAAAATATTTCTACATCCCATGGCCTTTCCCAACCATTTAAATTTTTCTCTTACAGGTCTAACACTTCCGAAAAACCAATACAACGCCCACCCGGAACAATATATAAAGCTAAACGAACCGTTCACTGGGTACTCATACGTACGAAAATCCCTATTGATTTACCTGTTTTTACAAGGAAATAAAATGTGAAAAAAATATTTCTACATCCCATGGCCTTTCCCAACCATTTAAATTTTTCTCTTACAGGTCTAACACTTCTGAAAAACCAATACAACGCCGACCCGGAACAATATATAAAGCTAAACGAACCGTTCACTGGGTACTCATCCGTACGAAAATCCCTATTGATTTACCTGTTTTTACAAGGAAATAAAATGTGAAAACAATATTTCTACATCCCATGGCCTTTCCCAACCATTTAAATTTTTCTCTTACAGGTCTAACACTTCCGAAAAACCAATACAACGCCCACCCGGAACAGTATATAAAGCTAAACGAACCGTTCACTGGGTACTTATCCGTACGAAAATCCCTATTGATTTACCTGTTTTTACAAGGAAATAAAATGTGAAAAAAACATTTCTACATCCCATGGCCTTTCCCAACCATTTAAATTTTTCTCTTACAGGTCTAACACTTCCAAAAAACCAATACAACGCCCACCCGGAACAATATATAAAGCTAAACGAACCGTTCACTGGGTACTTATCCGTACTAAAATCCCTATTGATTTACCTGTTTTTACAAGGAAATAAAATGTGAAAAAAATATTTCTACATCCCATGGCCTTTCCCAACCATTTAAATTTTTCTCTTACAGGTCTAACACTTCCGAAAAACCAATACAACGCCCACCCGGACCAATATATTAAGCTAAACGAACCGTTCACTGGGTACTCATACGTACGAAAATCCCTATTGATTTACCTGTTTTTACAAGGAAATAAAATGTGAAAAAAATATTTCTACATCCCATGGCCTTTCCCAACCATTTAAATTTTTCTCTTACAGGGCTAACACTTCCGAAAAACCAATACAACGCCCACCCGGACCAATATATTAAGCTAAACGAACCGTTCACTGGGTACTTATCCGTACGAAAATCCCTATAGATTTACCTGTTTTTACAAGGAAATAAAATGTGAAAAAAATATTTCTACATCCCATGGCCTTTCCCAACCATTTAAATTTTTCTCTTACAGGTCTAATACTTCCGAAAAACCAATACAACGCTCACCCGGAACAATATATAAAGCTAAACGAACCGTTCACTGGGTACTCATACGTACGAAAATCCCTATTGATTTACCTGTTTTTACAAGGAAATAAAATGTGAAAAAAATATTTCTACATCCCATGGCCTTTCCCAACCATTTAAATTTTTCTCTTACAGGTCTAACACTTCCGAAAAACCAATACAACGCCCACCCGGAACAATATATAAAGCTAAACGAACCGTTCACTGGGTACTCATACGTACGAAAATCCCTATTGATTTACCTGTTTTTACAAGGAAATAAAATGTGAAAAAAATATTTCTACATCCCATGGCCTTTCCCAACCATTTAAATTTTTCTCTTACAGGTCTAACACTTCTGAAAAACCAATACAACGCCGACCCGGAACAATATATAAAGCTAAACGAACCGTTCACTGGGTACTCATCCGTACGAAAATCCCTATTGATTTACCTGTTTTTACAAGGAAATAAAATGTGAAAAAAATATTTCTACATCCCATGGCCTTTCCCAACCATTTAAATTTTTCTCTTACAGGTCTAACACTTCCGAAAAACCAATACAACGCCCACCCGGAACAATATATAAAGCTAAACGAACCGTTCACTGGGTACTTATCCGTACGAAAATCCCTATTGATTTACCTGTTTTTACAAGGAAATAAAATGTGAAAAAAACATTTCTACATCCCATGGCCTTTCCCAACCATTTAAATTTTTCTCTTACAGGTCTAACACTTCCAAAAAACCAATACAACGCCCACCCGGAACAATATATAAAGCTAAACGAACCGTTCACTGGGTACTTATCCGTACTAAAATCCCTATTGATTTACCTGTTTTTACAAGGAAATAAAATGTGAAAAAAATATTTCTACATCCCATGGCCTTTCCCAACCATTTAAATTTTTCTCTTACAAGTCTAACACTTCCGAAAAACCAATACAACGCCCACCCGGAACAATATATAAAGCTAAACGAACCGTTCACTGGGTACTCATACGTACGAAAATCCCTATTGATTTACCTGTTTTTACAAGGAAATAAAATGTGAAAAAAATATTTCTACATCCCATGGCCTTTCCCAACCATTTAAATTTTTCTCTTACAAGTCTAACACTTCCAAAAAACCAATACAACGCCCAACCAGAACAATATATAAAGCTAAACGAACCGTTCAGTGGGTACTTATCCGTACGAAAATCCCTATAGATTTACCTGTTTTTACAAGGAAATAAGAGCCTCTTGTGGCGCAGAGTAGTAAGGCAGCCGTCTGAAAACTTTGCCCATGAGGCTGGGAGTTCGATCCCAGCAGCCGGCTCAAGGTTGACTCAGCCTTCCATCCTTCCGAGGTCGGTAAAATGAGTACCCAGCTTGCTGGGGGGTAAACGGTATTGACTGGGGAAGGCACTGGCAAACCACCCTGTATTGAGTCTGCCATGAAAACGCTAGAGGGCGTCACCCCAAGGGTCAGACATGACTCGGTGCTTGCACAGGGGATACCTTTACCTTTACCTTTACAAGGAAATAAAATGTGAAAAAAACATTTCTACATCCCATGGCCTTTCCCAACCATTTAAATTTTTCTCTTACAGGTCTAACACTTCCAAAAAACCAATACAACGCCCACCCGGAACAATATATAAAGCTAAACGAACCGTTCACTGGGTACTTATCCGTACTAAAATCCCTATTGATTTACCTGTTTTTACAAGGAAATAAAATGTGAAAAAAATATTTCTACATCCCATGGCCTTTCCCAACCATTTAAATTTTTCTCTTACAAGTCTAACACTTCCGAAAAACCAATACAACGCCCACCCGGAACAATATATAAAGCTAAACGAACCGTTCACAGGGTACTTATCCGTACGAAAATCCCTATAGATTTACCTGTTTTTAGAAGGAAATAAAATGTGAAAAAAATATTTCTACATCCCATGGCCTTTCCCAACCATTTAAATTTTTCTCTTACAGGTCTAACACTTCCGAAAAATCAATACAACGCCCACCCGGAACAATATATAAAGCTAAACGAACCGTTCACTGGGTACTCATACGTACGAAAATCCCTATTGATTTACCTGTTTTTACAAGGAAATAAAATGTGAAAAAAATGTTTCTACATCCCATGGCCTTTCCCAACCATTTAAATTTTTCTCTTACAGGGCTAACACTTCTGAAAAACCAATACAACGCCCACCCGGAACACTATATAAAGCTAAACGAACCGTTCACTGGGTACTCATACGCACGAAAATCCCTATTGATTTACCTGTTTTTCCAAGGAAATAAAATGTGAAAAAAATATTTCTACATCCCATGGCCTTTCCCAACCATTTAAATTTTTCACTTACAAGTCTAACACGTCCGAAAAACCAATACAACGCCCATCCGGACCAATATAGAAAGCTAAACGTACCGTTCACTGGGTATTTATATGTACGAAAATCCCTATTGATTTACCTGTTTTTACAAGGAAATAAAATGTGAAAAAAATATTTCTACATCCCATGGCCTTTCCCAACCATTTAAATTTTTCTCTTATAGGGCTAACACTTCCGAAAAACCAATACAACGCCCACCCGGACCAATATATTAAGCTAAACGAACCGTTCACTGGGTACTTATACGTACGAAAATCCCTATTGATTTACCTGTTTTTACAGGGAAAAAAAATGTGAAAAAAATATTTCTACATCCCATGGCCTTTCCCAACCATTTAAATTTTTCTCTTACAAGTCTAACACTTCCGAAAAACCAATACAACCCCCACCCGGAACAATATATAAAGCTAAACGAACCGTTCACTGGGTACTTATCCGTACGAAAATCCCTATTGATTTACGTGTTTTTACAAGGAAATAAAATGTGAAACCAATATTTCTACATCCCATGGCCTTTCCCAACCATTTAAATTTTTCTCTTACAGGTCTAACACTTCCGAAAAACCAATACAACGCCCACCCGGAACAATATATAAAGCTAAACGAACCGTTCACTGGGTACTTATCCGTACGAAAATCCCTATTGATTTACCTGTTTTTACAAGGAAATAAAAGGTGAAAACAATATTTCTACATCCCATGGCCTTTCCCAACCATTTAAATTTTTATCTTACAGGTCTAACACTTCCGAAAAACCAATACAACGCTCACCCGGAGCAATATATAAAGCTTAACGAACGGTTCACTGGGTACTCATACGTACGAAAATCCCTATTGATTTACCTGTTTTTACAAGGAAATAAAATGTGAAAAAAATATTTCTACATCCCATGGCCTTTCCCAACCATTTAAATTTTTCTCTTACAGGTCTAACACTTCCGAAAAACCAGTACAACGCCCACCCGGAACAATATATAAAGCTAAACGAACCGTTCACTGGGTACTCATACGTACGAAAATCCCTATTGATTTACCTGTTTTTACAAGGAAATAAAATGTGAAAAAAATATTTCTACATCCCATGGCCCTTCCCAACCATTTAAATTTTTCTCTTACAGGTCTAACACGTCCGAAAAACCAATACAACACCCATCCGGAACAATATATAAAGCTAAACGCACCGGTCAGTGGGTACTTATCCGTACGAAAATCCCTATTGATTTACCTGTTTTTACAAGGAAATAAAATGTGAAAACAATATTTCTACATACCATGGCCTTTCCCAACCATTTAAATTTTTCTCTTACAGGCCTAACACTTCCGAAAAACCAATACAACGCCCACCCGGAACAATATATAAAGCTAAACGAACCGTTCACTGGGTACTTATCCGTACGAAAATCCCTATTGATTTACCTGTTTTTCCAAGGAAATAAAATGTGAAAAAAATGTTTCTACATCCCATGGCCTTTCCCAACCATTTAAATTTTTTTCTTACTGGTCTAACACTTCCGAAAAACCAATACAACGCCCACCCGTAACAATATATAAAGCTAAACGAACCGTTCACTGGGTACTTATCCGTACGAAAATCCCTATTGATTTACCTGTTTTTACAAGGAAATAAAATGTGAAAACAATATTTCTACATCCCATGGCCTTTCCCAACCATTTAAATTTTTCTCTTACAGGGCTAACACTTCCGAAAAACCAATACAACGCCCACCCGGAACAATATATAAAGCTAAACGAACCGTTCACTGGGTACTTATCCGTACTAAAATTCCTATTGATTTACCTCTTTTTACAAGGAAATAAAATGTGAAAAAAACATTTCTACATCCCATGGCCTTTCCCAACCATTTAAATTTTTCTCTTACAAGTCTAACACTTCCGAAAAACCAATACAACGCCCAACCGGAACAATATATAAAGCTAAACGAACCGTTCACTGGGTACTTATCCGTACGAAAATCCCTATAGATTTACCTGTTTTTAGAAGGAAATAAAATGTGAAAAAAATATTTCTACATCCCATGGCCTTTCCCAACCATTTAAATTTTTCTCTTACAGGTCTAACACTTCCGAAAAATCAATACAACGCCCACCCGGAACAATATATAAAGCTAAACGAACCGTTCACTGGGTACTCATACGTACGAAAATCCCTATTGATTTACCTGTTTTTACAAGGAAATAAAATGTGAAAAAAATGTTTCTACATCCCATGGCTTTTCCCAACCATTTAAATTTTTCTCTTACAGGGCTAACACTTCCGAAAAACCAATACAACGCCCACCCGGAACACTATATAAATCTAAACGAACCATTCACTGGGTACTCATACGCACGAAAATCCCTATTGATTTACCTGTTTTTACAAGGAAATAAAATGTGAAAACAATATTTCTACATCCCATGGCCTTTCCCAACCATTTACATTTTTCTCTTACAGGGCTAACACTTCCGAAAAACCAATACAACGCCCACCCGGAACAATATATAAAGCTAAACGAACCGTTCACTGGGTACTCATCCGTACGAAAATTCCTATTGATTTACCTGTTTTTACAAGGAAATAAAATGTGAAAAAAACATTTCTACATCCCATGGCCTTTCCCAACCATTTAAATTTTTCTCTTACAAGTCTAACACTTCCGAAAAACCAATACAACGCCCACCCAGAACAATATATAAAGCTAAACGAACCGTTCACTGGGTACTTATCCGTACGAAAATCCCTATTGATTTACCTGTTTTTACAAGGAAATAAAATGTGAAAAAAATATTTCTACATCCCATGGCCCTTCCCAACCATTTAAATTTTTCTCTTACAGGTCTAACACGTCCGAAAAACCAATACAACACCCATCCGGAACAATATATAAAGCTAAACGCACCGGTCAGTGGGTACTTATCCGTACGAAAATCCCTATTGATTTACCTGTTTTTACAAGGAAATAAAATGTGAAAACAATATTTCTACATACCATGGCCTTTCCCAACCATTTAAATTTTTCTCTTACAGGGCTAACACTTCCGAAAAACCAATACAACGCCCACCCGGAACAATATATAAAGCTAAACGAACCGTTCACTGGGTACTTATCCGTACGAAAATTCCTATTGATTTACCTGTTTTTACAAGGAAATAAAATGTGAAAAAAACATTTCTACATCCCATGGCCTTTCCCAACCATTTAAATTTTTCTCTTACAAGTCTAACACTTCCGAAAAACCAATACAACGCCCAACCGGAACAATATATAAAGCTAAACGAACCGTTCACTGGGTACTTATCCGTACGAAAATCCCTATAGATTTACCTGTTTTTAGAAGGAAATAAAATGTGAAAAAAATATTTCTACATCCCATGGCCTTTCCCAACCATTTAAATTTTTCTCTTACAGGTCTAACACTTCCGAAAAATCAATACAATGCCCACCCGGAACAATATATAAAGCTAAACGAACCGTTCACTGGGTACTCATACGTACGAAAATCCCTATTGATTTACCTGTTTTTACAAGGAAATAAAATGTGAAAAAAATGTTTCTACATCCCATGGCCTTTCCCAACCATTTAAATTTTTCTCTTACAGGGCTAACACTTCCGAAAAACCAATACAACGCCCACCCGGAACACTATATAAAGCTAAACGAACCATTCACTGGGTACTCATACGCACGAAAATCCCTATTGATTTACCTGTTTTTACAAGGAAATAAAATGTGAAAACAATATTTCTACATCCCATGGCCTTTCCCAACCATTTAAATTTTTCTCTTACAGGGCTAACACTTCCGAAAAACCAATACAACGCCCACCCGGAACAATATATAAAGCTAAACGAACCGTTCACTGGGTACTCATCCGTACGAAAATTCCTATTGATTTACCTGTTTTTACAAGGAAATAAAATGTGAAAAAAACATTTCTACATCCCATGGCCTTTCCCAACCATTTAAATTTTTCTCTTACAAGTCTAACACTTCCGAAAAACCAATACAACGCCCAACCGGAACAATATATAAAGCTAAACGAACCGTTCACTGGGTACTTATCCGTACGAAAATCCCTATAGATTTACCTGTTTTTACAAGGAAATAAAATGTGAAAAAAATGTTTCTACATCCCATGGCCTTTCCCAACCATTTAAATTTTTCTCTTACAGGTCTAACACTTCCGAAAAACCAATACAACGCCCACCCGGAACAATATATAAAGCTAAACGAACCGTTCACTGGGTACTTATCCGTACGAAAATCCCTATTGATTTACCTGTTTTTACAAGGAAATAAAATGTGAAAACAATATTTCTACATCCCATGGCCTTTCCCAACCATTTAAATTTTTCTCTTACAGGTCTAACACTTCCGAAAAATCATTACAACGCCCACCCGGAACAATATATAAAGCTAAACGAACCGTTCACTGGGTACTCATACGTACGAAAATCCCTATTGATTTACCTGTTTTTACAAGGAAATAAAATGTGAAAAAAATGTTTCTACATCCCATGGCCTTTCCCAACCATTTAAATTTTTCTCTTACAGGGCTAACACTTCCGAAAAACCAATACAATGCCCACCCGGAACACTATATAAATCTAAACGAACCATTCACTGGGTACTCATACGCACGAAAATCCCTATTGATTTACCTGTTTTTACAAGGAAATAAAATGTGAAGACAATATTTCTACATCCCATGGCCTTTCCCAACCATTTACATTTTTCTCTTACAGGGCTAACACTTCCGAAAAACCAATACAACGCCCACCCGGAACAATATATAAAGCTAAACGAACCGTTCACTGGGTACTCATCCGTACGAAAATTCCTATTGATTTACCTGTTTTTACAAGGAAATAAAATGTGAAAAAAACATTTCTACATCCCATG
Source organism: Paroedura picta (assembly GCF_049243985.1). Lineage (NCBI taxonomy): Eukaryota > Metazoa > Chordata > Lepidosauria > Squamata > Gekkonidae > Paroedura > Paroedura picta. The sequence continues at coordinate 25,572,421 of NC_135378.1, forward strand.
GCCTTTCCCAACCATTTAAATTTTTCTCTTACAAGTCTAACACTTCCGAAAAACCAATACAACGCCCAACCGGAACAATATATAAAGCTAAACGAACCGTTCACTGGGTACTTATCCGTACGAAAATCCCTATAGATTTACCTGTTTTTACAAGGAAATAAAATGTGAAAAAAATGTTTCTACATCCCATGGCCTTTCCCAACCATTTAAATTTTTCTCTTACAGGTCTAACACTTCCGAAAAACCAATACAACGCCCACCCGGAACAATATATAAAGCTAAACGAACCGTTCACTGGGTACTTATCCGTACGAAAATCCCTATTGATTTACCTGTTTTTACAAGGAAATAAAATGTGAAAACAATATTTCTACATCCCATGGCCTTTCCCAACCATTTAAATTTTTCTCTTACAGGTCTAACACTTCCGAAAAATCATTACAACGCCCACCCGGAACAATATATAAAGCTAAACGAACCGTTCACTGGGTACTCATACGTACGAAAATCCCTATTGATTTACCTGTTTTTACAAGGAAATAAAATGTGAAAAAAATGTTTCTACATCCCATGGCCTTTCCCAACCATTTAAATTTTTCTCTTACAGGGCTAACACTTCCGAAAAACCAATACAACGCCCACCCGGAACACTATATAAAGCTAAACGAACCGTTCACTGGGTACTCATACGCACGAAAATCCCTATTGATTTACCTGTTTTTACAAGGAAATAAAATGTGAAAAAAATATTTCTACATCCCATGGCCTTTCCCAACCATTTAAATTTTTCTCTTACAGGTCTAACACTTCCGAAAAACCAATACAACGCCCACCCGGAACAATATATAAAGCTAAACGAACCGTTCACTGGGTACTCATACGTACGAAAATCCCTATTGATTTACCTGTTTTTACAAGGAAATAAAATGTGAAAAAAATATTTCTACATCCCATGCCCTTTCCCAACCATTTAAATTTTTCTCTTACATGTCTAACACTTCCTAAAAACCAATACAACGCCCACCCGGAACAATATATAAAGCTAAACGAACCGTTCACTGGGTACTCATACGTACGAAAATCCCTATTGATTTACCTGTTTTTACAAGGAAATAAAATGTGAAAAAAATGTTTCTACATCCCATGGCCTTTCCCAACCATTTAAATTTTTTTCTTACTGGTCTAACACTTCCGAAAAACCAATACAACGCCCACCCAGAACAATATATAAAGCTAAACGAACCGTTCACTGGGTACTTATCCGTACGAAAATCCCTATTGATTTACCTGTTTTTACAAGGAAATAAAATGTGAAAACAATATTTCTACATCCCATGGCCTTTCCCAACCATTTAAATTTTTCTCTTACAGGGCTAACACTTCCGAAAAACCAATACAACGCCCACCCGGAACAATATATAAAGCTAAACGAACCGTTCACTGGGTACTTATCCGTACGAAAATTCCTATTGATTTACCTGTTTTTACAAGGAAATAAAATGTGAAAAAAACATTTCTACATCCCATGGCCTTTCCCAACCATTTAAATTTTTCTCTTACAAGTCTAACACTTCCGAAAAACCAATACAACGCCCAACCGGAACAATATATAAAGCTAAACGAACCGTTCACTGGGTACTTATCCGTACGAAAATCCCTATAGATTTACCTGTTTTTAGAAGGAAATAAAATGTGAAAAAAATATTTCTACATCCCATGGCCTTTCCCAACCATTTAAATTTTTCTCTTACAGGTCTAACACTTCCGAAAAATCAATACAATGCCCACCCGGAACAATATATAAAGCTAAACGAACCGTTCACTGGGTACTCATACGTACGAAAATCCCTATTGATTTACCTGTTTTTACAAGGAAATAAAATGTGAAAAAAATGTTTCTACATCCCATGGCCTTTCCCAACCATTTAAATTTTTCTCTTACAGGGCTAACACTTCCGAAAAACCAATACAACGCCCACCCGGAACACTATATAAAGCTAAACGAACCATTCACTGGGTACTCATACGCACGAAAATCCCTATTGATTTACCTGTTTTTACAAGGAAATAAAATGTGAAAACAATATTTCTACATCCCATGGCCTTTCCCAACCATTTAAATTTTTCTCTTACAGGGCTAACACTTCCGAAAAACCAATACAACGCCCACCCGGAACAATATATAAAGCTAAACGAACCGTTCACTGGGTACTTATCCGTACGAAAATTCCTATTGATTTACCTGTTTTTACAAGGAAATAAAATATGAAAAAAACATTTCTACATCCCATGGCCTTTCCCAACCATTTAAATTTTTCTCTTACAAGTCTAACTCTTCCGAAAAACCAATACAACGCCCAACCGGAACAATATATAAAGCTAAACGAACCGTTCACTGGGTACTTATCCGTACGAAAATCCCTATAGATTTACCTGTTTTTAGAAGGAAATAAAATGTGAAAAAAATATTTCTACATCCCATGGCCTTTCCCAACCATTTAAATTTTTCTCTTACAGGTCTAACACTTCCGAAAAATCAATACAACGCCCACCCGGAACAATATATAAAGCTAAACGAACCGTTCACTGGGTACTCATACGCACGAAAATCCCTATTGATTTACCTGTTTTTACAAGGAAATAAAATGTGAAAAAAATGTTTCTACATCCCATGGCCTTTCCCAACCATTTAAATTTTTCTCTTACAGGGCTAACACTTCCGAAAAACCAATACAACGCCCACCCGGAACACTATATAAAGCTAAACGAACCATTCACTGGGTACTCATACGCACGAAAATCCCTATTGATTTACCTGTTTTTACAAGGAAATAAAATGTGAAAAAAATGTTTCTACATCCCATGGCCTTTCCCAACCATTTAAATTTTTTTCTTACAGGTCTAACACTTCCGAAAAACCAATACAACGCCCACCCAGAACAATATATAAAGCTAAACGAACCGTTCACTGGGTACTTATCCGTACGAAAATCCCTATTGATTTACCTGTTTTTACAAGGAAATAAAATGTGAAAACAATATTTCTACATCCCATGGCCTTTCCCAACCATTTAAATTTTTCTCTTACAGGGCTAACACTTCCGAAAAACCAATACAACGCCCACCCGGAACAATATATAAAGCTAAACGAACCGTTCACTGGGTACTTATCCGTACGAAAATCCCTATAGATTTACCTGTTTTTAGAAGGAAATAAAATGTGAAAAAAATATTTCTACATCCCATGGCCTTTCCCAACCATTTAAATATTTCTCTTACAGGTCTAACACTTCCGAAAAATCAATACAACGCCCACCCGGAACAATATATAAAGCTAAACGAACCGTTCACTGGGTACTCATACGTACGAAAATCCCTATTGATTTACCTGTTTTTACAAGGAAATAAAATGTGAAAAAAATGTTTCTACATCCCATGGCCTTTCCCAACCATTTAAATTTTTCTCTTACAGGGCTAACACTTACGAAAAACCAATACAACGCCCACCCGGAACACTATATAAAGCTAAACAAACCATTCACTGGGTACTCATACGCACGAAAATCCCTATAGATTTACCTGTTTTTACAAGGAAATAAAATGTGAAAACAATATTTCTACATCCCATGGCCTTTCCCAACCATTTAAATTTTTCTCTTACAGGGCTAACACTTCTGAAAAACCAATACAACGCCCACCCGGAACAATATATAAAGCTAAACGAACCGTTCACTGGGTACTTATCCGTACGAAAATTCCTATTGATTTACCTGTTTTTACAAGGAAATAAAATGTGAAAAAAACATTTCTACATCCCATGGCCTTTCCCAACCATTTAAATTTTTCTCTTACAAGTCTAACTCTTCCGAAAAACCAATACAACGCCCAACCGGAACAATATATAAAGCTAAACGAACCGTTCACTGGGTACTTATCCGTACGAAAATCCCTATAGATTTACCTGTTTTTAGAAGGAAATAAAATGTGAAAAAAATATTTCTACATCCCATGGCCTTTCCCAACCATTTAAATTTTTCTCTTACAGGTCTAACACTTCCGAAAAATCAATACAACGCCCACCCGGAACAATATATAAAGCTAAACGAACCGTTCACTGGGTACTCATACGTACGAAAATCCCTATTGATTTACCTGTTTTTACAAGGAAATAAAATGTGAAAAAAATGTTTCTACATCCCATGGCCTTTCCCAACCATTTAAATTTTTCTCTTACAGGGCTAACACTTCCGAAAAACCAATACAACGCCCACCCGGAACACTATATAAAGCTAAACGAACCATTCACTGGGTACTCATACGCACGAAAATCCCTATTGATTTACCTCTTTTTACAAGGAAATAAAATGTGAAAAAAATGTTTCTACATCCCATGGCCTTTCCCAACCATTTAAATTTTTTTCTTACAGGTCTAACACTTCCGAAAAACCAATACAACGCCCACCCAGAACAATATATAAAGCTAAACGAACCGTTCACTGGGTACTTATCCGTACGAAAATCCCTATTGATTTACCTGTTTTTACAAGGAAATAAAATGTGAAAACAATATTTCTACATCCCATGGCCTTTCCCAACCATTTAAATTTTTCTCTTACAGGGCTAACACTTCCGAAAAACCAATACAACGCCCACCCGGAACAATATATAAAGCTAAACGAACCGTTCACTGGGTACTTATCCGTACGAAAATTCCTATTGATTTACCTGTTTTTACAAGGAAATAAAATGTGAAAAAAACATTTCTACATCCCATGGCCTTTCCCAACCATTTAAATTTTTCTCTTACAAGTCTAACTCTTCCGAAAAACCAATACAACGCCCAACCGGAACAATATATAAAGCTAAACGAACCGTTCACTGGGTACTTATCCGTACGAAAATCCCTATAGATTTACCTGTTTTTAGAAGGAAATAAAATGTGAAAAAAATATTTCTACATCCCATGGCCTTTCCCAACCATTTAAATTTTTCTCTTACAGGTCTAACACTTCCGAAAAATCAATACAACGCCCACCCGGAACAATATATAAAGCTAAACGAACCGTTCACTGGGTACTCATACGTACGAAAATCCCTATTGATTTACCTGTTTTTACAAGGAAATAAAATGTGAAAAAAATGTTTCTACATCCCATGGCCTTTCCCAACCATTTAAATTTTTCTCTTACAGGGCTAACACTTCCGAAAAACCAATACAACGCCCACCCGGAACACTATATAAAGCTAAACGAACCATTCACTGGGTACTCATACGCACGAAAATCCCTATTGATTTACCTGTTTTTACAAGGAAATAAAATGTGAAAAAAATGTTTCTACATCCCATGGCCTTTCCCAACCATTTAAATTTTTTTCTTACAGGTCTAACACTTCCGAAAAACCAATACAACGCCCACCCAGAACAATATATAAAGCTAAACGAACCGTTCACTGGGTACTTATCCGTACGAAAATCCCTATAGATTTACCTGTTTTTAGAAGGAAATAAAATGTGAAAAAAATATTTCTACATCCCATGGCCTTTCCCAACCATTTAAATTTTTCTCTTACAGGTCTAACACTTCCGAAAAATCAATACAACGCCCACCCGGAACAATATATAAAGCTAAACGAACCGTTCACTGGGTACTCATACGTACGAAAATCCCTATTGATTTACCTGTTTTTACAAGGAAATAAAATGTGAAAAAAATGTTTCTACATCCCATGGCCTTTCCCAACCATTTAAATTTTTCTCTTACAGGGCTAACACTTCCGAAAAACCAATACAACGCCCACCCGGAACACTATATAAAGCTAAACGAACCATTCACTGGGTACTCATACGCACGAAAATCCCTATTGATTTACCTGTTTTTACAAGGAAATAAAATGTGAAAAAAATGTTTCTACATCCCATGGCCTTTCCCAACCATTTAAATTTTTTTCTTACAGGTCTAACACTTCCGAAAAACCAATACAACGCCCACCCAGAACAATATATAAAGCTAAACGAACCGTTCACTGGGTACTTATCCGTACGAAAATCCCTATTGATTTACCTGTTTTTACAAGGAAATAAAATGTGAAAACAATATTTCTACATCCCATGGCCTTTCCCAACCATTTAAATTTTTCTCTTACAGGGCTAACACTTCCGAAAAACCAATACAACGCCCACCCGGAACAATATATAAAGCTAAACGAACCGTTCACTGGGTACTTATCCGTACGAAAATCCCTATAGATTTACCTGTTTTTAGAAGGAAATAAAATGTGAAAAAAATATTTCTACATCCCATGGCCTTTCCCAACCATTTAAATTTTTCTCTTACAGGTCTAACACTTCCGAAAAATCAATACAACGCCCACCCGGAACAATATATAAAGCTAAACGAACCGTTCACTGGGTACTC